>NC_051160.1:64719025-64731525 GCF_013339745.2 Dermacentor silvarum | reverse complement strand
CTGCGACACATTTCTTATTTGAAAACCATTAAGCAAATGAATGAAAGAAGATGCGAAAGAGCGTTCTGTAAATAACATGAAAACGGTTTTCCGGAAGTTAATATGCATCTGCCAAATCTCACACCTAAACGAGAAATGGTGCAAATGAGTGGTTAAGGATGTCGTGATCATTAGGAGTTTTAATCATATGGCACAGAACCCAATCATCAGCATACATGCGGATTTTAACAGGGATGTTGCGGGGTAAGCCATATCTATGCATTAAAAACAGAAGCGAACTAAATGGTAACAGAATAGAAACGCTGGTGTTTATCTCATTGTGTTGAACAAATGACAGAGCACGCCTTTTCTCGGCACTTTGAAAAAAGGACCTCTCTTTTCTTGGAAGTTCAAGTTCAAAGGAAAAAGACGTGTCTTTTCTCTGTAATCTGAAGACAGACACGCCTGCTTTTAGTACATCGAAGAAACAACAGGACGTTTGTTTAATTCCGCTTCGAAGGATATACAGGACACGTTATTTCTCAGCACTTTATGTCCCCAGTACTCACTTTGCTTTCATTCTACTAAAGATAAACGTTGACTAAGCAGTCTTACTCGCAATCGTGCTTCCTTAGGCCGTTTTTCGCTGTGAAACGACCACCATGATTCTAAACCAACCAGGCCACCGCGAAGTACTGCAGCTCCTGTTAAAGTCATGATCTTTCAATTGCTCTCCCGACTTACAACCGCAAGGACACCAGCATCGAACGAAGCCAAAGAAGCGTAAGAGATATTGACTGTTGGTTTATTAAAATGTAGAAGTAATGAGGAAAAAGGAAATGAAAGGGGATGGGTAGACAACCTGTCCTCGATTGGAAGCCGAACCCACATCATCGGCGTTGCGCGTGCGATGCTCTACCATAGAGCTATCTCGGCGGCCATTCTCTTGGGCGTTCGTGCATGTGTACTATAGATCAAGCCGTGGGAGTGTTGGCTAGCGCCACTCACGGACGGATGGTGGCGGACGTGGAGCATTCTTCCAAACAAAGGCATCACGTAGTACGTGAACTTAAGAGTGGGCATGTGGCTAATAAAGTACTTCAGAACATGTAATGTGCGATTATTCTTGCCCGTTTTTTTCCATTTTCTTGGTTCGCAGTTCGGCGATGTCCGAGTGGCCCTGGATGGTCAATAAACTGGACCTCCCCAGCCTGGTGGGCTACGCCCTGTCCCTGTTGTTCGTCTTCTACGTGAGTTACCAGTTCACCTATGGTTTTGCCGGCGCCCTCGCCAACGCGGAAGGTGTCGAGGTCCCGCCACGCTCTCCGTGCATAGCCGTAATGCACCGGTGCTCGCACTTTTGGAGGTAAGTGGCATCTGAGCTCGTTGGCCAGCCTGCGGAGCGCGCTCAATGCCCTCTCCACCACGATTCTTTCACTTAGGAAAATATCGGACGGCGGAGAGTTCTAGGTTGTCAGTATACCTTCATGGAATATACTGGGTTACACGAGACGTGGAAAGCCGTGACAATTAACTCTTGTATAGCGACATCTCGAACAGTAATTTTTTTAATCGTTCAGCGGGTATTCTCGTCGAAGGAAGTATCAAACACTGCGTTTTGACAATTAGGTCGCTTCGGATGCTTTAAAACAACAGCTGAGAAGAATACGCTTGCTTACTGCAATGACAGGTTTGCGTGCTTTCTAGTTAAAATATTAAACTATGTGCCACAAGAGGGCCCCATCAACTTTGCAGCTCACGTTTACGTCTCCGGTAGCACAGAATTCCGTGAACAGTTATGCTTCTACAAGCAAGCCATTACTCGCTAATAGACGGCTAGCCTGCCCTTACATCATCATCATCATCATCATTAGCCTATATTTACGTCCACTAAAGGATGAAGGCCTCTCCCTGCGATTACCAATTACCCCTGTCTTGCGCTAGCTGATTCCAACTTGTACCTGCAAATTTCCTAACTTTATCACCCCACCTAGTTTACTGCCGTCCTCGACTGCGCTTTCCTTCTCTTGGCATCCATTCTGCAACTCTAATGGTCCACCGGTTATCCATCCTACGCATTACATTGCATGCCCAGCTCCATTTTTTTCTCTTAATACCAATTGGAATATTGGGCATACCAATTTGTTCTCTGATCCACACCGCTCTCTTCCTGTCTCTCAACTGTTAGGCCTAAAATTTTTCGTTCCATCGCTCTTTGTGCGGTCCTTAACTTGTTCTCGAGCTTCTTTGTTAACCTCCAAGTTTCTGCCTCATATGTTAGCAACCGGTATAATGCAATGATCGTACACTTTTCCTTTCAACGACAGTGGCAAGCTCCCAGTCAGGATTTGGCAATGCCTGCCGTATGCACTCCATGAAAGCAGCATTCCGGGCAAGTTGGTAATACATTACTAAAGTATTATTGCGCAACAAAAACACATGGACGGGAGAGAAGAACACACACACCAAGCGCAAACTTTCAACTAAGTTTATTGTGCCACTGAATCAGTTTATATACATCTGTGAAGCAGTATAGACTGCGCATGCGCTTATATGAACTAAAAAGCATTGCGTGTACGTGTAACAAAGTTACAAGTCAAGTGATGCCGCTCCAAGAAACTTAGTTCTTTTTGTGTGAGAGCCAGTGAAGGGAAATTAACACACTTATCATCCAATTTTGCAATCTTCTGCGCTTCGGTTATTTCACGTATAAGCTGCGTCCTACCAAGGGACACAATCGTGCACTCGTCCTCGATAGGTTTGCAGTCGTGATCGCGACAATGAATCGCCAAGAACCCACCGGTGCCATTTTTTTACGTTATTGCGGTGTTCGCGGAGCCGATCATTGAGGCAACACCCAGTTTTCCCGATATATTGCTTCCCACATGAAAGCGGGAGATTGTAGACCACGCGGTGAGCACACTCGACGAACTTTTTCCGGTGATGCTTAGTGCAGTTATCGGGAGGGACGGCATTTGGATCTGTCAACTTGCAAAGCTTGCCGAGCTTGTTGGGAGCAGAAAAAACAACTCTTACATTTGCCCCTTGGTTCATCTTTTTCAAGCTATGGGATATCCCGTGCATGTAGGGTACAACACTTACTTTGGGGCGTTTGCAGGGAGGGACATTCCCAGTCTATAAGAGCTTGAATACTTCTTCTAAGCATGCACTGAATAGCATTGGAGTGACTGTGTCTCCTTGCCTGACCCTTTTCTTGACAGGCAACTTTCTACTTTTCTTGTGGAGAACCAATGTATAGTGTTGGAATCGTTTGTAGATATTTGCCAAGATATTCACGTATGCCTCATGTGCTCCTTGATTGTGCAATGCCTCTTGACTGTTGGTACCTCTACTGAGTCAAATGTATTTGCGTAATCAATGAAATCCATATAGAGAGGTTGATTGTACTCCGCAGATTTCTCTATTGCCTGATTGATGACATGGATATGATCCATTGCAGAATATCCCTTCCTGAAGCCAGCCTGTTCTCTTGGTTGACTGAAGCCAAGTTTTGCCCTGATTCTATTGGCAATTATATTGGTGAATATTTTATACAGTATACAGCAAGCAAGCTAATGGGCCTATAATTTTTCAATTCTCTAACGTCTCCCTTCTTATAGATTAGTATAATTTTGGCGTTCTTCCAACTTTCTGGTACACTTGAAGACGTGAGGAATTTCGTAGGCCCTATACATAGTTCACCGAATATCGGAACACCTGGGATGTCTACGGCCACTGCAACCTCAATAACGACATCAAGTGACGTTTTCTTGAACCCCAACGTCTATGAAACGTGCCTTCAAAAATAAATAGAGCATTCACTAATCAGTGTGGCTGCCGACGGCTTTGCACCGTCAAATAGGTAGAACATGGCCTTTGCAGTTCTTTGTGCCCTGGTCAATGTCAGTGTCACAAGATGGCGTACCACCAGGGCTGCTACTGACGTTTTCTCTTCGGTGCTTCGGAATCGCGTAATTCATACTGCGTATGGAGGGCCAGCTAAATCCATATTAATTAACCAGAGCAGTGGAACGCTACACATGAAACAACCACAGTCTCAAACAAAAGAAGAAAAAACACCGCATATCCCCGAAGTGAATGATGATGAGTGGGCGAAGCACCAGCCGGGGGATCATTCGGGCAAAACGCCGGAAGCCGGAAGCTGGCTTCCGGTTCCGGCGTCCGGAACCGGAAACGGAACCGGAAGCTGGAACCGGAAGGCGGAGAATGGCGTACATATACTATATATATATATATACTGTACATGTGTACAGTATATACAGCGCTTATATAGCCCTTGTGCACCGCAGCGCCCCTAGCTACGGACGAGAGAGAGCGCGCGCGTCGGGAACGAGAGAGAAAGAGAAAGAGAGCATAACTGCGTCTCTAGCGGGAGCGGCGAGTACTAGCGTGGCTACGACGGCGCGACAAGGGACAAGGCTCGACCCTAAGGAGCTTCGCCCCTAAAACGAGTGAGGCGTAATGCAGCGTAACGCTTATGAAGCGAGTAAACTATCTTACACGTTATCTGCCGTTGTTCTCGCTATACAGCACACAGTGTTAATCACTCGAGACCGTGCTATCACGTCTGTGCTACCCAATCAGGCGTACGTGCATACTGCGTGGTCACGTGATGAAAGAGAGCCGGATCCCTCAAAGCGCACCAATGACATATGCTCTGGGTCAGAGCAACGTGTAAAAAAAATTGGCTGTGGCTTAACTCTGTTATGCCTGGGTGTGCGTAGCGAGAGGTACGGTTAATCTTATTGTTTAGCTTGGTTCTCTCTACGGTTACATATTTATCGTTTAGCTTCATACGTCTGAGTGTTTAGGTTTGATTGTTACCTCTCGTTAAGTTATGGTTACATTAAAGACTAGACATTTTTAAAGTGTAACGCGTTTATTTTGAAAGTCTTCATCTTGTTGTTTCTCAACTGCCACAAAGACGGCCCGATGATCAGTGAGGCGGGAGGTTAAGGGGTTGTCGTCCAGTGACTTGAACACGTTTCGGGTGCTATCCTCATGTGAATCCACTCACCTGGCCGCTTCGTACTTACGACGCTTCTCGAAGCGTGCGGCTCGTTCTTCCTCCGTCTCCTCGGCTCGCTGCCTCCTCTTGGTTTCGTTACGACGACGAAGCCTGGCTTCTTTCAGTCTCTCCGACTCACTTTCCATATCTGCCTACGAATCCCACTGAGCTCCCGTTCTATATATACGATGCAACGCCGGCTCCTGTGTTGTTGCAACGCGGTTTAACCGGCTCTTCCTCTGATGGCATGCAAGGTGGCGCGGCGAGCGGCGCTGCGGCGGTTGCTAGGCAACGGCTCAGCTCGCAGTGCGGCCACCGGCCACAGCGAAACGGCGAGAATACGGCCAATGTAGCTCTCGCTACAAAAATGAACAGGCAGCGATCGCCTGGTGAAAGTGTTAATAGGTAATCGGGTAATAGGTAAATAGGTGTGTGTGTGTGTGTGTGTGTGTGTGTGTGTGTGTGTGTGTTGTGTGTGTGTGTGTGTGTGTGTGTGTGTGTGTGTGTGTGTGTGTGTGTGTGTGTGTGTGTGTGTGTGTGTGTGTGTGTGTGTGTGTGTGTGTGTGTGTGCGTGCGTGCGTGCGTGCGTGCGCACGCACGCACGCACGCACGCGCGCACACGCACTCACGGGCGCAGCATGGTGTGCACAACATTCGGGGCAGCAGCGGAAGCTGGAACGGAGCCCTGGCTCCAGCAGAACCGATTGAGCGGGGCTTGACCATGCGTCCCATTTGGCTTCGTCGTTTTTGCAGTCAAACGCATTACGCTTCTCTGGAAGCCTAGTGACCATCAACGCGCGGGCCACGCGTGCGGGGTCAATACCAGGACAGCACGACGGTGCCGGCGGCGCGCCTCGTTAATTTGTACATCGATGACATATCCGGTTGAGGGAGCCTACATGCAAGCGTTCCTTGCTTGAGCGCTCCCGTTATTAATGCGAAAGCATTATATGGCCCATTCATTAAGCCACAGGTTTAATTCAGACAGTACATTACGGCACTCGAACCCACGACCTTTGGTGGTCGCAATGCTTTCGCATTCATCAACGTAGGGATAACTAAGTGCCCTTTGAATTTTTTTTTCGTGGTCTCCCTACCGGACGGCAGCATCATATTAGCCGCACATTCAAACTGCCCTAGCGCCTCCTGGCCAGCGCTGGTTCCCTATAGGTGCAAGTGCTCGACGTTTTCAAATATAACATACGCGCCGCGTGCGTCGAGCTCGGATACATAGCCTCCTTGTGCATTTAGAATAGAAATTCATTTGCAGACAACGTTTCGAAAGCGTAGGAAAACTGCTACCAGATGGAGGGTCCTTTTTATATGCCGGCAATTACAATTTACGATTGCTTCGTTCCTTGTATTCGTTACTCTTCCCCGACTTTGGTAGAAGGGCGAAACCAAAAGACTTATAGGACCTATAGTAACAGGTGACCAAACGACTGTGCTAGGAATATACCTGTATCGCCACGACCCGGAGCTTTTACGGGTTTGATGCGCGAGCTGTAACGAAACAAACATGTCATTTTATTTTCACTGATTCTTACTTTCAGGAACTTCGACCGAGGCATGCACCTATGGATCCGAAGGTATGCAAGTGAGCATTTATAAGGTCTCGTTCGATGCAGTAGCACAAGTGCAAAATCTCGTATAGCCAAACGCGGTTTCAAACGTGTCGTAATTGATTCATCAGATTTCTGAACATAACGGTTTAACACCCCGCCTATCCCGTATCACTTTTCTCTCTGTAGATCTGGACTCCACGGTTCAACCATAGGGTGTTCCAACTATCATCGAGTGTGATGTGTTCATGTTTGCCTGTGCGCGCGAGATTTAAAAATATGCAAATGCCACGTAGCTGGACAGAATCAAGGTAATGGTGTTTGCCGTCGCTGGGAGATATTCAAATTACTTTTTGCATTCCACCTAATTACGTAATTAGTCTTAATTAATAATCAATTTCTCAAACATTATAATTAGATGAAAAGTGTCCATGAGAAAATTGTAGAGCAACACGAAATACTCCCGATACAGCTTTCTGTTTCCCAATACGTGCTACATAAAAGTGTTTTTCCGAGCGTGAAAGCACGCGAATACACGCGAAGTGCCTCGAGCGGCCAGTCGCGCGGCACTGTGAGTGCGTTTCTCATTTTCTCATTGACACTTTTCATCTAATTAGAATATTCGATATGAGTAATTAATTAAGACTAGTTATGTAATTAGGTACAATGCAAGAAATAATCTATCTGGTCCAAGCGATGGCAAACAACATTACCTTGGTTCTGTGCAGCTAAGTGTCATTTGCATACTTTTAAATCTTGGTGCATGATAGTTGGGACACCCTGTATATGTCAATCTTCTGTCACTTATCCGTTCACTGTTTCCGGATCTGTTTGAAGCTCGAACTGTGTTTCGGGTGATACCTCAAGTGTCACCCGGAGTTAAGGTTTTAAATAGAATAGCGGCATTATGTTGTCAAGGCCGCAACACGCGTGTCGTACTGGCACAATTATGGTTCTTGCGATGGCAGCTACGTGTCCCCTTCCCATGTGCTCGGTTACTGACGTTGCAGAAAAGGGATACATTCTGAGCTCTATTAAATGACACAGCGCTTCTTGGTCAGTTTTAAAAGCGAAGCTCTTCTTTGCGAACGTCGCCGGGTTTCGTGGCCGTAGGGTGGGTGCTGCGGTCTGGATGTTCTCCAGCCGAATAGGCCAATCAATCACAGAGGAGTACGCACGACGCGCGCGCCGCTGAGTTCCTTGCACTACCACCAGGTGTCGCTCGCCTCCGCGCGTCCGCGGCAGCGGCAGCCGCATTACATTAGCCTAACCTCTCTACAATGGTCATTTTGTGCGAGCATTCAATAACCACGAACTCATGTTTCAACTCTTTATGCACTCGCACAATGATTCGCTGTATGTATATTCTAACTCGCTGGATCTGCTACATTGAATGTGCGTGCGTGCGTGCGTGCGTGCGTGCGTTTTCTTTGCGTCTTGTTGAGGTATAATCAAGTCGTTTCTCGGCGCTCGTTCCTGCTCGGTCGAAAAGATTTTTGTATACTCTAGCTGTAGCTAGAGTCTACGATCATATTACACGTCTTATGTAATTACCTAATAAGTTAATTGGTGAATTTTTGTTAATTAGTTGAATATATGTTTCGATTTCTCGTGCTACTAGTGCCCGCCTCATCGAACAACCCAGCTCAGTGATAAGCGGGAGATAAGCCTAGGCGACAACAGTAACTTCAGCAACCTGTCCTGCGGCGATGACGACGACTTGCCCTGGGCGGTGTCTCTTTTGACAATTTTGTCAGCACTGACGAGACTGCTGAGATCTGTGAACATCCTACCAGCAATGACACGGATAGATATTGCAATGCTATGTTGAAGTAGTGGGTCGATGACGACATATTTGAAACAACCAAAAATTGACTTTTTTTATTTTGCCACTGTTTGTTAATTCGACGTTTCGACTAATTCGAGCAAAATTTGCCGTCCCGCATGAGGTCGAATTGACAGGAGTCGACTGTAACATGTTATCTTTACATGCGGCTTGAATAAGCGGTTTAACATGTGGTTTAGCAATCTGACCGATCTTAAAAACGTCTCGCATCAAAAAAATAATAATAATGATAACGCCGTAACTCATCACCCCATTTCTGTCGATGGTAATGCGTTAGCATTGAATCAATGTTGTGATGTAAGGTACTGTCACCATCGAAACGAGTCAAGTATCAGGCGTGTAATGGAGCGGGACTCCTCTTTCGCGTTTCCCTAAGAACTATCGGTGCCATCTAGAGCTGCCGCCGCGAAGCCAGGCCTCCGAAATACACGGCTCGCCGGTGCGTGCGCTGACAAACTCGTCATGCGGCAATCGTACTCCAGTCTAGCACTTCTTTCCGGACACGCTGCGGCAGCTGGACACAGCCACGCGAGCTGACCGTAGGGTCCACTACGGTCGGCTCGCGTGGCTGCGCAAAGGCAGTTCATTATCCGGCTTCTTGCTGTAACTGTGTCGTCTGTACCTGCAGCTACATCTACGAGCCGGTCGTGCGTGGCAACCGCACACCGTTTCGGTTGGTGCTGGGCACGGCGGTGGCCTTCTCCTTCAACTGGCTCTGGCACAGCATGCACACAAACGACGGCATCTGGTGCGCGCTCAGCGTTCTCGGCATTGCCCTCGAGGTGATCACCGCAGAAGCTAGAAAGTGGACGCCCGTCAAGAACTTTGAGGTATGGAGTGCATTAATGTTTTTCACCGCGCTCCCGCTGACACCACCATGTTTAATCACGTGGGGATCAGCGCCGCCCTGTACCATGAAGCGCCTCAGTAACGTTTCATGCCGCTTCTGCGAAGAACCCGGGTCTCTCAGGCACATAGTAGGGGGTTGCAGACAGGCACCGTTACATCCTCGGAACCTTTACCAAATCAGCGAACTTTGGGAGAGAGCCTTCGCCAGCTCCGATCTCGAGGATCAGCAACGGCTGATTGCGAAAGCCCAGGACGCGGCCCGAACTCAAGGCATTCTGGAATGAGGACGCCTCTCTAAAGCTTCATTTACGTAATAAAGATGTTTATTCTCTCTCTCGGCGATTCATGCGTAGGCGTGTCACTTAAGAAACATCTCCACTGCAGCTTCGTCGTGTAAACAGCAGGAGGGCCATGATTATGAAATTTCATCTCATGAATCACCAAGGAGCACTGTTAAGTACACAGAGTACTTCAGTTGATGGGAGGGCACTACCCTCCAGTTGAGGAGGACTATCGAATTGAGTCGGAAGGAAGGACCATTGGTGGAGTCTGATTGGGCTGTCGTGTAGCAAATGTTTTTTGCCCAATTTCACTGTGTTTAAGTTCTTTTATAACCTTAAGTGTTGCTGTATAGGAATACATTTGGCTCCTTTAACAAGCGCAATTAACACTATCGTACGTGCATATGGTCACGTGCTGCTAGCTTGTTCTGTTACCGTCATTGCTGTGGTACACGAGATGCCATCACTTTGCAGTTGTTTCTCATTTACGAGTTTTTCACCTTACCTGATATCTATTATAAGTCGGTTATAGGCGGCAAAGAAATGCGACACGGCGCTACCACCGACCACGAAATATAAAGCTTCAGACACCGCAAAGTTCTAGCGCGACGTTCGACAACAGGCGACGAACGCGCCTCGAAGCTACGATGGATGGATGGATGCTATGAGCGTCTCCTTTGAAACGGGGCGTTGTCTTGCGCCACCCAGTACTCGTATGCAGGCGCGGATCCAGGGGGGATGTCCGGATGTCCTGACCCCCCCCCCCCCCTCAGATTTCTGTATCGCCCCCTCGCTGATAGGGGGATGGCCCTGTCACAAAAAAATATGGCCACCAGCATTCTTCAAAATTATTTTTCGTGAGTACCAGTGGTATCAGCCATGTAGAAGTAAAGGTATAACTCGCTCACAAGCTTAGTTGTACTCCGTATGGGTGTGGTGTCGCGAAGTTGCCGTAGTTAATTTTTCTCATGAACACCTTGGACCTCCTGGCGCCGGCCGTGCCTTACTCGTCCCGTCGGTGGCGTAGAATGAACGAGGGGACGTCCCTTTTGCCAAGGACGCCGATGTCCGCGCGAGCGCCTTCACGCCTGATCAACTTAGTTCCTCATTGGGGTGTCATCAGTTGCCTCATTTGCTGTCATTGGTTCCGCGACCAACCTGCTTAATGAAAGAGATCTCTCGCTGAAGTGTTTATATATAAATAATAGCAACTAACAGCTAAACTAAGAAGTACGCATGGGCAACTTTTTTTTTCAACTGTAGCACTCATTGTGATCGCAGTTACACGTTGTCAATAACCAGTACGAGCACAGTACCGTTCGTACGCTACGAGCTTTTCATTGTAACTTCGCAGTTTTATTGTCGTACATTAAGCATATGAAGCTCATAGCCGCCGGATCCGTTTATCTGAGTGGGCGTTCTCGCGGAGCGGGGCGAAGCCTCGAGCAGCGGCTGCGAAGTGGGGGAGCGTGACGTCAGTGGCCAACGCCAGCGCGCAGGCCTAGGAATTTAGGATGGCGTCGCGTGGTTAGAGAAACGGTGCAGATGCGCGCCTTGCGTAAAAGGATGACGTCGCGTGGGAAACAAAACATAAAGACGCTGGCTCGCGCTCTCGGCTACTACGCCACATCGTTCTTCTTGTAGGTGGCGTCGTGAGTCTTCATACGCGGTGATTCTCATATCGTAAACAACCAGTGGTTGCCGCGTTTGAACGGAGCGTTACGCCCGTATTCAAGAACGTTCCTCTAGTCAACACAACACCTCGACTCAAGAGAGAAGATAGCACCGCCATCCCTCCACACAAGTGGTCACTGAGCTTCATGATCATTCACGGGAGTTCTTGAGAATTGTCACGTCTTTATCACTCGAGAAGCGGCGCTGTGCTCAACAAGGTCCACCTTGTAGGAGGAAGAGCTTCGAGTCGAGGGCTGTTTGAGAATAGGGCAATTAGTCCTCCAAAGCAAACGAAGGTGTCTCAGCCGAACACAAAGAATCTTTTTAAGGAAATCAAGGTGTCCCAACAGAACTCCAAAGACGGACCCGTGCTCACGCATTTATAACGAACCTGCGATAGATCATCCCAAATTTTATTTTAAGAAACAATACAGGCTAGATATACCGGGTGTTCAAAATTAAGCTTTATGGTTTTCTTAAAATTAGGCGCTGGGAGGCACGTGAAGACCACCTGCGCAAATAAGTTGTGTGGCCAGGGGGACACAAAGTGAGATAATTATTGCTGTCAGCAGCCGAATTAACTAAAATTGAATAATTAACTTTTTATTGACTGCAGTAAATGTGTATGTTTGTATTCAAAAGTTAGAGGCAGTCGTGTTTCTACACAGTTTCACTTGGAAGAATTCTTCTAGCATGTCTATGCTCCGAGATATCCAACTCCAAATTTTAATTGTCGTTCGCATGATTACGCGTGCAAGAGAGTGAGGATCGGCGCAAAGCCGCGTCCCTGATGTGACGCGGCTGTTGGGTGCGGCGTTTAGTCTGACAACGCGGCTAAGGCATTGGCAAAGATAATAGCTGCCCCCCTTCCCCTCACGGCTGGCGAAATAAAAAAAAATCGAAGAACCCGTAACCGCTGTCGTAACACGCGACCGCGCAGCCTGTAAAGATGGCGGCAGCTGCCATGCCGAGATAATGGCGCGAGCGGAGAAGCCGGAGGGCAGTGCGCGTGCGTAATGGTGACTAGACAACCGCGCATGGTCCTTGTTTCGGCTACGCAAATAAAGTAACTGCTGATTTTCAAGTTCTGTAAGTTTTATTGAAATAAAAAGCAACAACTGCACCATCAACAGCAGAAACCTTTTTAGCTATGCAAACGAATATTTCATACTGCCGCTTTGACTTTGGTGTTGTCATGCACAAATCTCATGACAACACTTCACCCATCAAGATGTCAATGCCCTAAGAATGTTCAAAATGCCTCCCTTCCACAGCAACGC
>NC_051160.1:64428478-64718925 GCF_013339745.2 Dermacentor silvarum | reverse complement strand
ACTGTGTGCTCTGGCTGCTAACCATGGAGCATGCTCGGTACTGCATGCAGCTTCAGCTTGTTTTTGCCGAAATCGCACGCAATCAGCGACTCAATTGGTCACCCACTTCTCAGGCCACTATGAGCACTGCAGGCATAGAATGGCTTGGCGCTTGATCTTAACCACAAACCTTTTCTTTTAGGTGAAAGCTATGCATACATGAAGCACAGTCGTGTTTACAGCCATGTAGAATACTTTCTGTTTGGCTGTTCGGAGAAGCTGAAAGTAGCATCAAATTATTTCGTAAAACATGTGCACCTAACTCTCCTTTTTACGCATTAGTGCAATAACCGCATTTCAGTAGAACAACTCAATAGAGCAATAAGAAGCTTGATGAAAGCATCGCAGGCGGTATCCTATTCTAACATCATACTGATTTATATATAAAGTTGACACCAAATGCCAATATTGTTGTTCCCTGTAAAACGAAATATCTGCCATAACTAAGTACTAAAGGAATGTTAGGTTTGGAGCAAAGCATTGTACAATGAAAATTTTCCATACTGAATTCGCGGGCATTGTTTTTACGCAATATTTAATAACAGATATGGCGAACCTCTGCGTTCCAAAAGCAGTAATCCCTAAAATTCTATATTGCTTCGATATCCAAGCAGAAAACTTTTTCACGATTCACGAAGTTTCGCAAAAGAGAGTGCACTTTAAGTGTGACAGCAGAAAGCAGCCAAAACTTCATTCATGAAGTACCGCTGGCGCGTCCTATACACCGAGCATGCTCGAAGCGAACGAGCGCGCGCGGCATCCGAGTGAGCCCGAGCGAGCGGCGTCCTGACCTTGACGTCATCTGGAGAGGGCGCCACTCCAACTTCTCGCCGCTAATAGCGCTGCATGAACGGAGGTCTGTCTGCGGTGGCTGCTGTGAATCGCGGCCACGAGTCAGCCGCGCGCTACCTCTCGCGATCTTCCGAGAGGCAGTCCGCCACACTTCGCTACACTTGGAACGTGCCACACGAGACTGATTGTCCGCGCCAGCCATTGGCATATATCGCGAAATGAAAACACGTATAGATCTGCACTCAAATTTAGGATTAGGGAGTATTGTAATCGTAGGTTATGTTTTTTTAATAGCCTCTCAGACGTCTTGTGTATGAAGAACAAGGAAGTCACGCACTACCAGATCTACGACCGCGCACCGTCACGGGGAACTATCCCGTCCCGCTTTCACTAAATGGCAGCATCTATATCAAACATGAAGCCGGTTGAGTTCGAGTCAAGTTAATCTTTACAAAATATAGAAACGCAGATGAATTGCGCTATGGCTTTTAAAATATTATATTTGCGTATAGGGATACCAAGCACCCTTTCCTTCCAGCCATATTTGATGCATAAGTGGTTAGGGCGCTTTGCAAACGGCAAATAGCAGATCTTGCTGGGTGCGGAACAGCGTGAGGTCTGGCAAACATATCCGGCCAGCACGTCACTAGCTACAGACGTATACGCTATAAATCACACAAAACCTGCAATTTAACGTGAATCACACCGTTGTCGTTGGTTACTAAGGCATCTGGTACATGCCGATGATTTTAAGAGAGAGCTTGTGCTAACGCATTTGCATGACCCTACCTCCCCCCTTGCCTTTATTTCTGCATTTCTTTTCCACGAAAACAGTGATGTTAGCCCCAGAGAAAGCAAGCAAAGCCACAGTGAGTATAGACGGTTTGCCCAGCATCTACAATTTCAAGCAATTGCACTTCCACTGGGGCGCCAAGTCCACAGAGGGCAGCGAACATCATGTTGATGGCAAATCAAATGCCATGGAGGTAAGTCATATGGACCTTCCTAATTATCAGGCGAGCTTATTGTGGGATGTGGTTACCCTGCGGCCGAACGCTGGTCCGTTAACGCGATACCTACCTCAATATGCAATAGAAAATTTTAAAACAACCCAGTATTTGCTGAGGTATACTTGTGTGTACAGAAGGACGAGATAGAAACGTGTACTGATGTTGATGCCTAACGTTTCACCTGGTCCAAATTTATGGTACCAATAATGCAAACATTATGAACGCCCGTCGTGTATCATCCTTATACTGTGACAAGGCACACCTTTCTTCACAAATTAAAACAAAATTTACTCCCAGTCCCAGTTAGATGCAGCCCCTCAGCTGCATGATCAATGGCATTCCTGTTACTGAAGGCACTGTGCACCAGCTGTTCAATCCAGCTAATGCTTGCGGTTGCATCATCAATGATTTTATTTCATTCCCTGCGATGTATTCTCTCAGCATCACTGCATGCGATCATGATGACGCTCGATGATAAATGGGACAATAATTAACCTTTCGCGTTCTGGCCGTGGCGTCAGCTGGCTTACTTTGATCCGAAACCAGATGTCAGTATTAAAATGTGAAACCATGATGCACCAAAAGCAACAATTGAAAGGGTACTATAGACTAGCTGTCATTAGGCTGAATATAATCGATGGATATAAATGACCGATTGAAGACATTAAAGTGTGACTGCTTTTGCCACTGGCTGTGGGAGATAGGCAAATAGTTTATTTTTAGTGCTTGTGCTAATTTTCTAAATTAATCCAGCTTGTCTACTGAACTGTTGAGACCACATCTTAAAGGCAGCTCCTTCATGTAAAGCAATAGTATTGCATTTTTCTTGTTGGTATTGCTGCCGCTACTAAAATATGCTTGCTTTCAAATAAAGTATTCCATAGAACTATTCAACCGACAAAGTATTGTCTCATGCTTCTCCAAAGCGTAATTTTTTTCACAAGGAACAGCTGCCTTTTGTTTCTGTTTACTTTATCATGTGCAAAATCAAAACTAGAATAACTATTTGGGTATAGAAGTAACTATCTACTTCTGTGGTGACAAACTACATTCCTAATGATTGACGTTTCTGCTGGCGATAACGCATACATGCCATCTGGAAGCACAGTGGCACGACACGGCAGACATGCCCGGGCATCTCGCTCCGTTACTAATGTTCTAACTTTACTAAATGAATCAGTTACTGAAATGTCAAAAGCTCGAATTTCACTCAATGGCGTTATTTTTAAAATTCGATTCCACTGAAGTAAAACCTAGAATGCCAGGGAATCTGCCTTTTTCGTAAATACAAAGAGCGCCTACGCGAAGCCGTTTGTGCGAGGAACTCGATGGCGTCGATCGGAGACGACCGCAGAAAACGTTGAATGCTGGCGAACTGGCGGAAAATAAAACTTATGTGGCTAGCAAGGCACATAACCCCATTATTTCGCAGCATTCGACGACACCACCCCTTTTTTTATATGCCCTAACAAATAGTATCGCATGCACACCCTTGCAATTATGCATAATTATCAATATCGTGCAACAGCCTCCCATATGTTTTCTGACCGCACGGCGTGTCAGCGGCCTCGTAGCCACGCGGGGCAGTCGATCCTCAAGCGAGCAGCGCAGCAGAATATATTCGAAGTGCTAACCACCCCGCGCATACCGTAGCCGATCCCGCCGCCCATCGCTGCTACAACGGCGCCGACACGTCATGTAGTCGATGCACGTCATTGGACGACGTGGTGCACCCGACAGATCATTGATTGCAGTATCAGTTGGATGATTTCACGTCGCATTGTTTTCCACCCGGACGACAGAGCGCTCAATAATAAGGCTAATTTAACAATTGCTCGAAGACCCTAGCAAAAAATGCGACAGAACTCCACTCACGATGACTGTCGACGGTCAATATAGCAGCACAACGTATTGCCACCGTGGAAACGAGTTAGGCATGAGGAATGTACCGCAGTGTGACTCCTCTTTTGCGCTTCACCAAAAACACTCGGGGCCACCTAGCGCCGCTTCTGCGAAGCCTGCGCATGGCCTCCGAAACGCGTGGTGCGCGGGAACATGCGAGCGCTGAGCAACGCGTCATGCGGTAACAGGGCTCCTCCCTCGGGCTTCTTTTTGGCCACGCAGCGCTATCTAATGGCACTACCGAGAAGTCCGCGCGTGACGTCCGAGGCAAGAAGCGCGGTGAGCCGGTGCCTGCGAACGCGAATAATTGTTCTCTCGCTTGCCGCACACTCAGTCAACCATACTCAGTGACCCAAGTTGACGAGAGGTTCATTGAAAGCGGCACATTCACAGTGCATTTGTGGTGCAGGCTACGAATGCGTCGGGTTGCTGTTAAACGGCAACTCCAGCGATTTTTCGATGGCAACGGATCACAGTGAAATCCGCTGGGCATGGTCCTCTGCACACTTTCGTCATGTCTTCAAAAAAGCGGCTGAGAGAGTTGCGCGGATTTTTCCATTACTTACCTCGAACCTGACCTCCTCCTAAGTTACAGGCCACAATGTGTACGAAGTGAGGAATGGTACACGCAGGGCATGACGGGATCATGTAGACGACAGCGACGTGAGCGTGGAGGGGCCGACGATCGTGAGCTAGTGCTTGGCGTGAGAAGTTGCTGTCGCGAGAAGTTGCCTTCCCTGTGGACGGGCAAAAGGTGGGAGGCAAGCGTTGTTGCGTTGTTGGCTGCACGAACTTCACCCCTCGCCATCAGCACACAGTTTTAGCCGATCCTGATAGCGTTCAGCCGAGGTTAACCCTATCGTACAGTCGCTGAGTTCGTGCGCTTAGTTTGTGCGTGACCGGAACTGAATTAAGCCCTTACGATGAAGAAAACTGCCCATGTAGTTCAGTTTTGACCAATTGGATTTGAAAAAAAAACAGAGCCCCTTTCTTAAGATAGATGGTTGAACGCGAAACATTCTCCCATGCAAACTGAATCAAAGTCCAAGTCCAAAGCCAACGACCTTGCAACGAAGCCAAGAAAGGCTGAGCGACCCGATGCGATGCATATAACATTTGATTGCTTGTTTACGATTGTATTTTTTTGAACGTTGATGCTCAATTAAGACAAATTGCGTTAAGTTACATAGCCTTTATTTTTGATCATATAGCCATTCAACATGCACATACTCACCCTTTTTACGGACGACTCTACACGTGCATAGTACTGCCTGTGATCACTCTCGTAGACGGTCACAGACTCTGCCGTTGCCAATACACGGGATCGGCCTTATGAGCACGATCGCGCTCGCGCTTACGTTCGCGCACGGCAGCATCTGGCCTTTCACTGCACCCGCGGCCTGTCCATGGTGACGGCTGGAAATGCATTGTGTGACGCGCGTAATGCAATTCAGATATATACAGTTCGACTGGGTAGCGTGACGTTGCAGTACCCATTGTTCTTATCGGATAAAACTGCGGATGTAAACTGTAGTGTTCTACGATACGTATGCCGTGCACCGTTGTTCTATTGTGTGCGCAGATAGTTCCATTGTGTAAGTTGGCTTTTCTGCAGTGCGTTTTGGTTGCTCACGGACGAATCACTGAGACATAGAATGCTTCGCTTTAACAAACTATTCCTCATTTCGTACAGTGCACATACAAAAAGTTAAAAAGGACAACAAGACGCGCTGTCAACGTCCGTACGTTGCCGTTCTGGAAGGCGGCCAGTCGCACTCGCTGGCACTTCCATAAAAAAACGTAACTACGTATATCTGTGTATTTGTTCTAATTTCGCGATATATTGGGTGGCACTGAAAATCTGGTTCGTGCGTCCCGTTCCAAACGGAGCGAAGTGTGGCGCAGCTGCCTCGCTAATCGCGAGAGGCAGCGCGTGGGTGACGCGTGCGCGCGATTCCCATCAGCCGCCGGAGACAGCACTCCGCTCATACAGCGCTTTGTTTTCATATATGGTATCGTTGAATGCACTGAATGCACTCGTCAAATGCCATCGGTGAACACATCTCGCAACTCGCATGTCGCATGCCATCGGTGAACGCCATCTCGTAGCGGATGTCGCTGGCCTTGCGCGGCAGTACGCTTTTCTTCTCGCGCTTTCGCCATAATCTCCTCCTCTACTTTCCTCCTAGCCGTCTCTTCACTATCACCGTCTTTCAATTCCCGTTGCGCTCCGCGTTCGCTCTTTCATTCCTCGCTGTGCTCGTTCGCTTGGTTACACCAAGGGATAACGCCGACGCTCAACACAGGAACGGGCGCCTAAGAGCTGCACTCTAGAACTTTTGTCAACATGGTTCCCAGGTTATTAAGACATTGAATTCCTAGAGGTGATCGTGCTCAGACGTGAGACGGACGACTCGACGTTCGATGGAGGTAGCGCTGTGATTTTGACAGCGGCCGCGCCTATCAACAAGGGGAAGTGCAGTGGTTGGTAGTGGCGGCGAAAGGCAAACTTTAACATTTTCTAGACATCCCAGAGTCGAATCAAAGCGACAAAGAGTTAGAAAGATATTAGCCTTGCAGTCGCGATAAAGAGACTGGGAACTATTTGATTGGCGCGAGACTCGCTGCAAAACATTCCGTAGACTGTCTTCAGGTATCCAAGCGATCCTTTGTATAGCAACCACAAGTGGAATCAGTGAGAGCAGTTTCCCTACAGCTGGTTGCATTTCTGAAGATCAGAAGACGTGTCTAGAGGCAGAGGTGTCGATAATACGCTGTTCTTCGTTCTTTCTGGGGGTTTTACGTGCCAAAACGAGTTCTGATTATGAGGCACGCCGTAGTGGAGGGCTGCGGATTAATCTTGACCACCTGCGGTTCATTAACGTGCAGTACAACACTAGCACACGGGCGTTTTTGCATTTGTTTCTGCACAAACATGTGTAGATTTTCGACAGCGGTCACTGATGTGACGCTGTGCACTGCCTGTGCCTGAGAATTTTAATGGAAGATGAATATGAAATAAATTTTCAACAAGTTCTTAGTGTACCTAAATAAGGTTGTAGTAAATAAATTCTGGAAAGATCCATTCACTACTTTCTTGTACGGTAAGGCATAGGGCAACTCACTACTGGTTTCCATTATTTTTCTTGTTTAATTTATTCAGGAGAGTTGAATATTCTAGCGTAGTTTATCACATAATTAGTGCAGCTAAGTAAATTTATATATTCAAGTATCCATAAATACTTCAAGCCTGTACGGATGCTGCAAAATTTCTCAACATTGGTGAGAGGGATGTTAAAATGAAAACAGAACGGCGAAAATTTCAGTCTCCGTGAAGTTTTTGTTCAGTGGTCGTGTTCGAAGCCTTGTGTATGTTTTTCTTGCACTAGGTAGGCTCCCTGCGAATAAACGTGAACAAACAAGCATATCATATTCCAATCTGACGGGGAAAAATTACGTTGCGTACGTTTTACATGCACTGTACTGAAACAAAAGTAAACAGTGTCTAAATTGGCATTTATTTCAAAGCAAGGAGGTCTTAATCGTCGGAAAGGTGACATCATTATAATGAAGTCGAATAAAGCAATAAAAATGACATGTCCCGTGTGAAAATATTATTGCAGTATGATTGCCTTGCGGATCACCAATTTTTGTTTAATGAAAAAAACTTCACAAGTGGCCGGGTATTATGGCATGCCTGAAAGCCAACAGACCTGCGTACTTAAATTAGTATTCGCGCCAAATTTATTGGCTCGAGTTCTATCACTGTACATCTTATTGATTATATGAGATTTAAAAGTGAGATGGAATGAATGAAATAACCGATGTACATTTCTATAACTCCCTCCCTAAATGTAAGCAAGCACCATGCCACTCCCAGCGGCTGTTGCCAGCCTGCGAGCCTCCCTATTTTCCTAACTGTCCATTGTATATTTGTGATTTGATACCAAATATTCATATGATAATTTGTGTGTGTTCGGCTAGTAATGAAATGAAATGTTTATTTTTGCCACAGTTAAGATAGCCAGCAAGAGGGGAAGCAAGGCAGAAAGCTGCTTTGATGCAGCTTGAAGACCACCCAGCGCCCGTTAGTCCCATGCAGTGTCTTCACAATAACCATGAACTCGAGGCTCAAGGGCCAATGGGTCGAACAGAACTTGGCCGGGCCGGACCAGGCCGGGTACGGTTCAGGTTTAAAATCATCGGGCCGGGCTCGGGTGGGCCAGTGAATGGTACTTTCGGGTTCGGGCCAGGCCCATGCCTGAAAAACCCTCGAGTGCAGCGCACTAATTTCGTGTTCTCTATTGGGCATGCAAGTCTTATTCGGCTCTCGGTTTTTTTGTGTCTTGTTTCAGATGCACCTGGTACATATCAACACTGAATACGGCAGTGCAAGAGAAGCTTACAAGCACCCCGACGGGTTTTTAGTTGTCGGCGTTCTTTGCAAGGTACAGCCTTGACTCACTCACAGCAATTGTTAACCGTACTGCATAGCCTACCGGGGAAATGCTCCTGTAATAATTCAGGGAATGAATTACTTA
The DNA here is from genome assembly GCF_013339745.2 of Dermacentor silvarum. Lineage (NCBI taxonomy): Eukaryota > Metazoa > Arthropoda > Arachnida > Ixodida > Ixodidae > Dermacentor > Dermacentor silvarum. Next base: position 64,710,641 of record NC_051160.1, on the reverse strand, counting down.
TCGAGTGGATAAAGCTAGTACTCCGGTGAGTTGGAGGAATATAAGAAAGATGCAAGGTAGCTTGCATCTACCTTGCAAGATGCAAGGTAGATGCAAAGATGCAGATGTAGCTTCAAAATTGAGTGATATCGAAAATTTGTGGTTTTCATTACATTGCAAATAAATGAAGTAATTTGCAAAGGTTGCAACTTCATTTATTGGCGCTTCTATTAAAATTACGTTGACATCGTTAGTGAGTTATTTAGTGCACAGGGGCAGTATGTCAGTGGCTGTGAAGCTGCATTCCTTAGCGCGAGGTCATAGGTGCGATTCTACGCGGGGGTGATCACGTCTCCTTGGAGGCAAAGTGCAATAACGCGAGTCTAACGTGTTTTGCGTGCAGCTTTATAAAACCCCAGGCTGTCGAAATAAATCTGGAACCCTCCACTAGAGAGCCACCATGGAAGTTATACCCCAGTAATATAACCTATTAAACGGAGGGACTACTGCAATGTGGTAAAACATAGCAATTCATTGGGCACACATAACCAGAAATGAGCGATATTAGAGTAGTGATCGGACGCTTCACGATGACACAGGGCACCGTGACCATTAATTATTAATATTTCTGGCGATATCGAAAAGGGCGACGTAGAAAACTACGTGCAGGAGCTGGGCAAGCCCTATACAATGAAAAATAAGAGCGATGTCGCGTGGTGCAATATAGAGACCCTTTTGCAGAGCAGTTTGCTCTACAGGAACCAGATGCCACTTTCGGCGGCGCGCCACGCGTTGCCTCAGCGAAAGGGCATGATTATAGATCCATTACCACTTCTGCCATGCCAGTATGCGATCATCTGCCAAAAAATGCAACTCAGTGTTCGCTAACGCTTTGCACTCCATTTATGCTGCAAAATAGGGAACGGTGGAAAGAAAACGTGTGCAGTAGTTGACTGCAAAAATAGTTGTTGGCATATTAAGAAATGGAATGAATCTGTGTGGCCAAGTTCACGGACAGCTACTGCATTAGAACTGGAGGGCTTTTTGTTGCCGGCCCTGCGCGATGCACGGCTCTCTTTGGGGACGAAAAATTCACTCGTCCGCCAGCGTTGTGCCGGTGACCTCGAAAAGAAGGACATCGTCGAACACCGGAACATGACGATGACGATGTTCCAGGGTTTGACGATCATACCGCTCGTTACACAGTGACAAAGGCAGTAGCGCCACTTCCTGGCGTTGTAAGTTTGTCGCGCAATATCTACATGCACCCGAATTCACACACCAAACGTACGCTCACTCTATCGCCATTGTATAAAGAAGAAAAGAATGGACGTACTCTTTAACCAACGGGCCAAAGCATGGGTGACGGCGACTACACCGGCAGCGAACGAATGTTCGGTTCACAGAGTAGGCGAGCGACTAGCAATAGTACGTATTTTATGCAATCTATTGCAAAGTACCAAACAGCTATATTCCAAGCAGTGTGCTCAGCAAGAACAAATCTATTGCAACTGAGACGTCCGCGAGTGGTTAGGCAGAAAATGAAAAAAACAGATATTGACCGCATGACGGAACGTTACTGAGCGAAAAAATTACAAGCCGCTCCTTTAAAGTATATGTAAAAATTTATGGCAAAACACATCGCACGATGACTGTAGAGGGTAATGCGAATAGCATTCGAGCAATGTACCGACAGACCATATTCCTGAAGTAACGTTTTTATTGCGATAGCAATTATATGGACACTCCAAAGCGGATTTCTGCCGCCGGCATCGTCGCCACCGTCGCCGTCGCCGTGAGGTTTGGTATGACGTTAACGGCGATGAAATCGTCGCCACGCTCCGGACGCGGCATGCGCGAGTGAAAGGCCGCGAGGGACGCGCGCTTTCACGGGGAGCGAACGCACGTCGGAGAGAAAATGAGCGTTCTGCGCCGTGCTCCCTGAAGGGCTGCAGAATTAAGCGTCTCTTTCCTCCTTTCCAAATATAGGGAGCAAACCCGATTTTTTGCGTTGCGCGAAAGGCTGTGGGGGACGGGAGAGAGGGAGGGGAGGCGGCGTTTAGCTGCGGCACCAAATGCGTATTTATGTAAAAACGCCGCGCGCGTTCGCTGCGAACGCGGGCAAAACGCCGACGGCGTCAACAACAGTTCTGCGCGTTTCTGGTGCTGCTGCATGTACAAAGATATACAGCTGATAAAAATACTATCCTTACTCTGTATAGCTCTCTATTAATTGGCTATCGCAATTGATGCTTCGCCTTTCGGGTGAATTTTTTTACCAATTTTTTTAACACATGCGGTAATTCTGAGACTCGTTGCTTCGATTATATGCCACAAACCCCGATATCACCCAACTTTGCTGAACGATGACTGTTTCGTAACGTAACGTTGCGTAACGATGACTGTTTCGTGAAAACTTCACGACGACGACGGCGTGATGGTGGTGGAACAAACACGATGGCACAACGACAACGGCCTGACAATGGATACAATGGCTGTCTGTCGAATAGCTGCCTTACACGGGCGGCATATTCACGATCGATTAACAGGAAAATGGCTGCGAATGTTACAACGAAGTTGGTATGACGACAATAGGATCATGTTACTGAAGTAATCACAATGATAAAACGACAGCGTGACGACCACGGCATGACGACTATGTGATGAGGATGGAGTGATGACGACGGCATGACGACGACGAGCCCACGTCTATTGCCCCAAGTTATTGGACAACTTGGGCCACTGGGTCGGGGTTCGCATGAGGACGATGGCATACCGAGTGTAAGATAACGAACCTCGAATGACGATGATGACGCGAGCACGACGGCATTACGATTGCTGTGTGACAAGGAATGCATTACCACTGTATGACGACGATGGCGTGACTACGAGGACATGACGAGAGTTGGATGATCAAGCTGGAATGATGACGATGCAACAACCATGAAAGCATCACGATCATGAGCACATACCTACTGGCCCAAGCTATTACACTACTTGGGCCACTGGGCCGGGGTAATAGGCGTAACGACGACGGCATGGCGAGTGTAAGATCACGAAGCTGAAATGACGACGATGGAACAACCACGACGGCATCATGGCTATAGGCACATACCTTGTGGCCCAGGCAAGTAGACAACCTTGGCCACTGGGTCGGGATGTGAGGCTATATTTATATTGTGGGAACGCCGATATGATTAGTGGCATCAGAGCTAACTGTGGACGAAGAAGACGACGGAAGCGCGAGCTGCGGCTGGGCGCCCTTGGGCTTGGCCGACGGAGATTGCAGCCTGCTGGCGTCAAAGGCGGGATCGAGACGACTCCCAGAATATATACATATATACAGGGTGTTTCAGCGAACACTTTCAAAAATTCTGAAAGGTTGCCTCTGGCAGATAGCACAATTCTAGTTCATGAGCTGGTATACTCAAAGAGGCGGACATTACTTGCACAAGAAATTGATATGAATAATCCAATAATTAACAAAAAATTACTAATAAATTTTTTAACTAATCACCTGATGGCCCATATTGCAATTTACAAATTGTAGCCATGAAGTTCGCAAGGCGGATCCACTTGGAACGAATTCTCGGGATGACACCAGTTTCGAGATATTTCCGAACTTTGCGGAAAAATGCATTGGCGTTCCAGTTAGTTTCTTAACAAAACGTCGCTGTATGCATTGAAGCACAAAATTAACTTTGTGCGCCTTGCGAACTCCACGGCTACAATTTGTAAATTGCAATATGGGCCATCACGTAATTACTTAAAAGCTTAATTAGTGAATTTTTGTTAATTATTCGATTATGCATTTTGCTTTCTTGTGCAAGTAATGTCCGCCTCATCGAGTAGACCAGCTCATGAACTAGAATTAGGCTATCTGCCACAGGCAACCTTTACGAAATATTGAAAGTGTTCGCTGAAACACCCTGTATGCATGAACTTGTAGGTTGAGGACGCACGTACGAAGAAACGATACTTTATTTCCTACGGTTCGGCCGGGGTCCGGCCTTCGTCAGGGAATACATGAAACGGTAAGGCATAGTATTTAAATACCTGCGTGGTATTGGGGGAGGGGGGCGCCCCACGACACATTGTAGCTGTAAGGTACTTGAACCCGTCTCGAATCAGCATTGCACATGTTTCATTTCATTTCATATTATTACCTTAAAGTCTAACGTGATGTAAAAAATACGCCACGGCATGGTTGTACGAACAGGTTTGTACAGGGTCGCACAGCAGCAAATGTAACCAACCATATATACATGAAGAACAGGGTTTACAAAAGTAGTAGTAAACGTTTATTCCATGAAGCGGATTGAAGGTTGAGTGGGTGGGGCCCTCAGTCCAGGGTTCCACTGGCCTTAGCGGCTCGCTGGGCTTGGTCGAGGAGAGCCAGTTGGCTTTCCCGTTCCGTGCTAGCAAGCCAGGTCTCCCACTGCCTGTTTCTGGGTATTTGCCCTAATTTGGGGGAATTGATATTTAGGGGCCACGAATTGCACTCCCACGTAATGTGGGCAAGAGTGGGCCGCTCTCCGCACCATGGACAGATGTCCGTGTATTGTGTGGGACTTATATGGTGTTGTCGGTATAGATTTGTGTACGTGTTCGTTTGTAGTCGGCGCCAGTCATGAGCCTGTTCCCCGGTAAGGTCCGGGTGCGGATTACTAAATTTTTGGCGGTCACGTCGCTGGTTTTCCAAGATGTCACGTGAGCTTGTTAGAGGTTCGTCGATAGGACTCGTCGGTCGCTCGGATGTGAAATACGCGAGCTAGCCGATCCGCCCTTTCGTTTCCCTCCAGTCCCGTGTGTGCTGGGCACCACACAATGGTATGATATTTTTGTAAGCCATGTCCTAAAATGTTTAAGGCCGCCTTGGGGATGTTTCCAGTTAAATAGAGGCGGCAGGCTACTTGGGAGTCTGTGAGTACCGAGGCTGACTCTAGTCTCCGGTCTTTATTCTTGATGGCTAGGGCGATTGCTACCGCCTCTGCCGTACTGGCTGAGTTTGCTTTGGTAGAGGCTGCTACGGTCGATCGTCGGCTTACAGCCGCTAGGCAGTATCTGTTATTTTGTATTTTAGCTACGTCCGTGTAGATCGTTCCGGGATGCGAACCGAAGCGCTTTTGTAGATTCTTAGCCCTTGCCTGCCTTCTAGGTTGATGATATTTTGGATTCATGTTTTTTGGTATTGGAGAAACTATTATTCGATTCCGTATTTCTCGGGGCATTGGGGTGGTTTCCTTGTTTAGGTACTGGGGTCGTAGGGGATACCCTAAGCGCTCGAGCAGGGCCCTGCCTGTTGCGGTGATATTGAGCCTTTCCCTTTGAGATATTATTACCCCGGATGCGTGCTCTTCGTACGTGTTGTGCAAACCTAGGGCCTCCAGTCAATCTGTGGCGGTATTTTTAGGTAGCCCCAGGGCGGTTTTGTACGCCGTGCTTATCACAATGTTGATGGCTCGTATTTCAGTGTTTGTAGGGTGCTGGTAAGGTAGGCTATACGTCACCCTGCTGATTATGAAAGCTTGTATCACTCTGATTGTTTCGTCTTCTTTAAAGCCCTTCCTGTGGAAAGTTACCCTGTGTATTATTCGGGCCACCTGTTGTACTGTAGATTTAAGCAAGAGTAGGGTGTGATCTACTCTGCTGTTACTTTGTAACCAGAGGCCCAGAATTCGCAGTTTTTGCACTTGCCGTATTGGTTGGCCTTGGAGTGTTAGCCGGATCTCTGGTTCTGTGCGCGTGTATTTTGCTTTAATTCGAATAAATTCCGATTTCTCCGGCGCGCAGCACATGTCCGCCATGTCTGTGAAGGATTCTACTTTGTTTATTGCCTCCTGTAGGGTGTTTTCCTTATGCCCACTTGAGCCTGTCGAGGCCCATAAGGTAATATCGTCCGCGTACAGTGCGTGACCTAGATCTGGTATTGTCTCCAGGGACAGAGCGAGTCTGCGCATTCCGATGTTCAATAGCAGTGGTGACAAGATGGAACCCTGCGGTGTGCCTCTGCCTGGTACCTGTATTTCTTCCGATCGGAGTGAGTCGACACCTATGGTGGCCGTGCGATCTTGCAGAAAAGAGCGTATGTAGGCGTATGTTTTCGAGCCACAAGCTAATTCTTTCAGCTCTTCCAGTATGAGCTGGTGCGATATGGTATCGAACGCTTTCTTAAGGTCTAGCGCTACCACTATTCTATCGGAGCTGCCGGCTGAAGGGTTTAGGACTTCGTCTTTTAGCATGAGGAAAATGTCTTGGGCGGATAGATGGGGCCGAAATCCAAACATTGAAGTTGGGAAGAGTTGGTTGCTTTCTATGTGAGCGGTTAAGCGCGTTAGCACGACTTTCTCAAATAGTTTCCCTAGGCAGGATGTGAGGGAGATTGGTCGTAGGTTTTGAAAGTTTTTGGCCTTCGCGCGTTTGGGTATGATGATTATTTCAGCCTCTTTCCACTCTCTCGGCACCAAGCAGGTGTCCCAAACCTCTGTGTTAAAGAAGTCTGTGATTTGATGAAGGGTTTCGTGACTAAGATTTCTTATCATAGCATTAGTGATTTGATCACTGCCTGGGGCTGTGTTTTTCTTTAGGGATTGCGTTGCTGCATGTACCTCCGCTACTGTTATTGGGGCATCGAGCTCATCGTTAGCTGCGCCGTCGTAGGACAGGGTAGTGCTGCTTTTGGGGAGGGTTTCCTATATAGGTTTCTCTAAGTTTCCGCAAAAGTTCCTCATCCGTACCTTCGAATTCGCTAGCTAATTGCCTTAGCGTTCTGGATGTGGCTGTTTTAGTGCCTGATGGGTCCATCATACTGCGGAGTATGGCCCAAGTTTTTTTTGTGTGCAGGGTGCCCTGCATGGACGCACACAATTGTATCCAATTGTCATCATCCAAATGTTGGGCGTATTCATTCGCCTCTTGGGACAGTTTCGCTATTCTAACTTTTAGTTTTCGATTATGCCTCTGTCGTTTCCATCGTTTTATGAGGCTACGCTTGGCTTCCCAGAGATGCAGTAGATGTGAGTCTACTGCCGGGACGTCGTCCGTTAGCGCCACCTTCTTGGTGGTCCGTCTATAGGCCGTCCGTATTTGTTCTGCCCAGGTCGCCGCATTGTTTAGCTGAGTGTTTGGTTGATTCTGCCGATACGCTTTCCAGTCAGTGATCGTTGCTTGGCCTCGTGGTCGTCTAATCTTGGGCGAGTTTACCGAAATGCTTATGATGCTGTGGTCGCTACCTAGGTTTTCCTCGAGGTTAGTCCAGCTGATTCGGTCTAAAGTATTTGCAAACGTGAGGTCTGGAAAAGTATCTCTCGTGACGCTATTTCCTGTTCGCGTAGGAGAGTCCAGGATGGTGACTAGCCTCATATTGTGGTCCTCCATCGCCTCCACGAGGTTGCGACCTTTAGGAGAGTCCCTCGGATACCCCCAGTCTGTGTGTGGCGAGTTGAAGTCCCCAAGTATTAATATTTTATCCTGATTTCGTGCTAGGGATTTTGCATGCCAAAACAGATCTTTGAAATTGGCGGATCGTTCCCTTGGGGGGCTATAGATGTTGATTATGATGGTTTTGGATTTGCTGCGTTTACAGGGCCAGATAGTTAGAATTTGGTGCTGAATATTTGTTTGGGACATGTAGCTTACACTCACTGCGATGTCTTTTCGAACCAGCGTTGCGATTTTTGGGTGGTCGGGGTGGGTGTAGTAAACATAGCCCAGTAGGGTGTGTATTTTATTTCCTAGTTCCTGAATACATATTATGTCTGGCTGGATTGGCGCCGTTTGCATGAAGTGGGATAATGCGGCTATCTTATTGTGGAGAGTGCGACAATTCCATTGCCAAATTTCCAGGGTTTCGTTTGAATTTGGACGTCGATTAGCCATGATTAGTACCTTCGCTGTCCGTCGTCTCTATAGCCTTCAGGCGCCGCGTTGGGGCTCCCGGGCTAACATTTGCTCGCTTGCGCATGGCGCCGCGTACGCTGTTGACGGATTCATCTACATAGGTTTTTAATTTTTGTAGCTCGCTGCACATTTGTTGTTGGAAATTCTGCACTTGCTGCGCTAAAATTGCGATCTGATTGGACAGCGTGTCCTGATTGATGGGTTTTGGCTTCGCAGATTCCTTAGCTATCACCAATTCCGTATTTTTGGGTATGGTTTGAGTTTGGGTGGAGCGGAGTGCGGCCAGCTCTTGTTTGATTTCGGCTAAGCTAGCTTTAAGGAGTTTGTTTTCGGCAAGAATGCGTTGGTATTCGGGACTTTCAGTTATGGCTTTGGCAGTGGATGACGCAACTTGCGCCCAGCTTACCTGTGGGTTGGTTTGTTGCTGGCCTTTCTGTACGGCAGCCCTGGACTTTGTAGAGGGTGTTTGGGAGAGATTTGTGGGTTTTGAGAAAGGGAAAGTTTCATGGCGGCTCGTGCTGCGATGTCTGGATCCCGATCGAGATCTTGAGCTGGATCTTGATTGGTGTCTCGCTCGCGGAGTGCGGCTGCCAGATCCGTGTCCGAGTCTCGGGAATTCTTGGTCTCTGTAGGCTGCTTCTTCCTCTTCCGAGCTGAACCATCGGGATGGATGTTTATGTTGCAGCTTGCTACTGGTATGTGGTACAGTTCTTGAGGATGGTTTGTTGCGCCGAGATGCGTTGGTGTGCTGCAGGCGACGGTTTGGCTTCAGTCTTTTTTTGCAGCTACGGTCTCCTGTGAGGTGTGGCTCCCCGCACATGGCACAGCGTGGGGTGCATTGGTGCCCTTCCGTGGGGTCCGATGTGCCACACGTGCGGCACACTTGGAGTTCTGGTTGTGGGCACACGTCTGTGCGGTGTCCCACTTGTTGGCACAGTTTGCAGACTTGCACCGTATTTTTGTAAGGGTAGCACGCTAGCTCTCCTCCTTGGTAGTAGACGTAGCGTGGTACAAACGTACCGTAGAATGTGATCACTGCAGTCTTTGAGTCTCCGAGCATGCGGGCTTGAATTATTTCCACACCTTGGGATCGGATACGTAAGTTGACCTTGAGGGTGTCAGATGGGGCGGTATGCCATGCACTACGCCGCGCACAGCCTCGTCTCCGGTGGCCACGTACGCGTTCACTGCATGCGGCCTGCCGTTGATGACGATGGAGGTAAGTTTGCGTACTCGTTCCGCCACTTCTTGCAAAGGGGTCGATACGATAAAAATATTTGAGCCCGGTTTAATACGGAGCATGAAGTGCTCACCTTGTACGTGGCCGTTGCATGCTTCGATGACCGCTTCGGCGAGCAACGGGCTGGTGAGGGATCGGATTGGAAGTCCTTGGTGGGGTCTTATGACGACCTTGAAATCGTCGCGTGGCAGTGGTGGAAGCTTGCGGTATTTTGGCCGTCGTCGGTTATTCCCGGAGGCGTTCTGGCCTTGAGCAATTTCGGAGCTGGGTCCGTTTCTCGATGCTTGTTGTTGGCGTTCCTTTGCTTGCGCTTTACGCTGTCGCAGGGTGAGTACCGTTTGCCAGTCCTCTTCTCCAGCGTTTAGTGTTCTCGTCGGACCGCCGCCGCTGTAGCTGCTGCTTGGTCCTGTGGTCATGGGCTTGGATGCTTGGGGTTCGGTGTCACGGCAATCCATGCCTTCAGTGTCTTCTTCGTGGCCTCCGCGGCTCCGATCTGGGGGATTCTTCGCGTCCTCTGCGCCAGACGCAGGTGTTTGCGCCGCCATCTAGGGCCGCGTTCCTCGGCGTTCCGCCGGGCGCTGCCGCTACCACCTACGCTCCGGTAGGCTTGGCGTGGCGCTCACGAGGTTGGTGACTTCTGAGGTCCGTGGTGGGATGAAAAACGGTCCCTGGTCCAGAAATTTGGTATCCACAGGTTCCGCTTGCATTCATGGATCGAATGGTGTCGGTCAATCCGGTGTTTTGAAGAAAAGTTAGCTGAAACGCATAGGTATTCCAAGAACGATGTGAGCGCGTCTGCCTCATGCGGGGCGCTGCGCGCGTCAAAACAAATGTACTACACAGACGTTCTGCGAGAAAAACTGGGCGCCGCCAGCGTCCGCGTAGCGAACGCGCGCTCGCTAGCAGACGACGCGCTTGACAACGACAACAAAACTGAAGACGACGCGTTGTATAATCCATGCCTCAAATATATATGTTTGGCAAGATGGTGTAAACATAAATTTGCAGTAGAAATAAAGCACTATTTTAAGAGCGTACTATGCGCAATCGGCCTCGGCGCCCGCAGCGAAAGTGCGTTGAATATGCCGCGGAGCGCGTCTCCGCCCCAATCCAGTTCGCTCGCAGCGCCCTCGCAAAATTTTTCCACACGCGGCGCCTCAGCGGGAGAGCGCCGTTCGGCCCACTCGACCATTATCTAGCACACTCTAGTCAAAGGATGGCACCACCCTGAACGGCGGCGCTGGCATCGAGGCACCCTACGCTGCGTGAGACATGGACGCCATCTGGCAATACATCGGGAAACATGAGCTTGTGCCGAGGGTTTCCTTCCTCCATGGCAGAGGGCGCTCGTCGGCGCGCAGTCGGGGAACGTCGTTCGTCAGCGCGCATAGCATGGCATTTTCAGCGCAGCTTAAGAAACTAGGGTCTTTAGAGTTACGTATCTGTGTATTTTCTATTAAAGGAACACACCTCCTAATACTTACCTAGTGATGTTGCGCCTCAGATATGCGTAATATTTACTTTGTGATCGATAACGTTCACAAGTATGAACAGCCGTACCAGTTTAAGTAGTGTGGGCGGTAAGCAAGTGGTCGAACTTTGGCCGGGTGACTGAATCGGGTGACAGACAGACAGACCAAATTTTCAGCGTTTAAGTTCCCCAAGAAAGACTATCGTCTTTAAAAAAGAAAGGACTGCTATTTGAATTCACAGTTGCTCGTCAGCGACACTTTGCGTGAGTGAACCATATCAAGCATATCAAGTTCACTCAGACGCAATCCAAGGTTCAGCTGCGGAAGCAAACGAGTTTGTTGACATTGTCAAAAAGTGTCGTAGACAGTTAAGTGTCTACTATACTTTAGATTCCTTTCAGCATAATTCCTTTCAGTACTACCGTACGTGCCAGCTGCTCTGAAGAGGCCACATGGCGCTAGGTGCTCCCTCTTGTGGCTGAATGAACAACATGCACGCGTGTCTTCTGTCCTTCGAGACCCGACATGCGCCCTCTCACATTAAATTAGGTTAGGTCAAGCTCAATCTGGCTTTCTCTTGCTGCTGAGCAAGCTACACGGGCGTGCCCTCGCCGGCGCTTGCCTGCGTTTCGCTCGTGAAGTCAGACGATCAGGTGGCGAGATAAAGAAGTTAATCGCGATTAAAGCATCCATCGATTAATGGAAAGGTTAATCAATCAACCGCCCAGCCCTATCTTAAAACGATGCCATCAGCACGCGTTTCAGGTTTTTGTACGTCTAGTCGGATGAGAATAAATAAAATCATTCTCGCTTCATTTCTGTCTACGCGCTTTCTTCAAAGATTGGAAGTGAGGAAATCGTGCTTCACCGCACAGTATAATAGAGAGCTTTGCAGAGTTGAGACAGCTAGACGTGTGTGAATGCTGTGTGCAACGTGTATGAGAAACGGCGCCAAAATGCTGAACGTTGAAATTGGCGAGAAAGTTTTTGCGAATGTTTGAGAAGGCCCACAAATTCTTTTACAGTTCTCTCGGCCATCGACCTTACATCGCAACCTCTGCCCGCATATCCCTTCGCGTCGGCCATGAATAGAGCAAGGTATTCTAGTACACTGTAGCCATGAACTTCAAGTGTCACGCCTACGTGCCCGCACCATTGCATTTTCATCTTCACTTTTTTTTCCGCGCGCAGCATCAGAATGGAACGGCCTTTCCCACCAAATTGCAGCAATCACTTGTCCTTCAACTTTCTTGAGTGATGTAACCGATTTTATTTGTTAGTGACGTCATATGGCTATATTGTAAACCCAAGCCTTATGTAATACCCCCTAGAGGGATCTTTAAGGAAATAAAGTGATGTGGTGTTAAGTGATGTCATGTGAAGGCTTGCCTTGAGACCAACTATACAATTTCCCTATTCGAACGAGTGTGAAACGGAGAAATAGTCTAAGGCCGCTGCTGAACCGATCTAAAGAAAATGTGTTGCACTTAAGGGAGAAAGCTTTATTCTACCGAATATATAGGAAGCAAAATTTTGATCTGTGACCTTAGAGGTTTTACCAGAATTGTTGAATATCGGTAATACACAAAAAATAACAAAAAAACTGAAGCAGGAAGTGGGAAAATCCGTAAATTATCAAAAACACATGTGGTAGTCCTGTAAACTGTGTTTATTGGAGCATCTAATGCGGAAGAATTGTATTTGTAACTTTTACGACGATTTCACAGAAGCCCTGTACTCGCAGTTTAGTGGCGTATGTATTTCAGAACGGTGCATAATTAATCAAATTTGTCCGCTTTAGATGTCTAAATTAATAGGGCCAACTTACAGAATTGCGACATCAGTTTTAATGTTATGTTAGAGTTATAAAACTAACGCTTCAGTTTTTCTTTCTTTCTCTTTCTTTTTTTCGGTTTTCAACCTGTTTTGTGATAGCATTAGCGACCTTAAATATAATCAAAAATGTGCTCCTACAGTTAGCAGAGTTTAAATTTGTCTTTTAAATATAAGAAACCTCATAAAATTCAGTGGGTCGAGCAAAACGATAGATAGGAGATCCATGAGATGAATCTTTCTATTAAGTATGGACCTGATTATGGGTAGGCCATACTGCACCTTTCATCTTTCATTTATTCCTTCCTTCCTGCCATTAACTAACACTACTGACGAAAACCTACATTATATGCCCATCTAAAAACACATTTAAATGTGTTTCCACTCTTCCAAAATAGAACGAAGTGTATGTGAAGGGTGGGAAACCGGTCACGTGGTAGAGCTATACATACATACATGTGTGTGCATGTGTGTGTGTGTCTGTGGGAACGAGAAGGGAAAACAGAATAGAGGGGCTCGATTTTTGTTAACCACGAGTCGGCAGTGAAGCCAAGGAAAGCACAGGGAAAATTAGCCGAATTAGCTATGGTTGGCATTGAAATTCAAAAAATAATGAAGAAGATGGGAAATGAAAGATAACTTGCCACCGGCGGTAGTCAAACCCACAACCTTCGCATTGCGCGTGCGATGCAATACCAATTGTGGTACAGCGACGACCACCCGTCCGTCCACTAACTTGAGTATTAATGCGTGCTATATCTAGCCCTGGGAGTGTTAGCCAGTGGCACTCAGAGCCATGGTGGGCGGATGTCGAAAACCATTTCTGCCCGATCACGTAACACGTGAACTTAGGAGAGCAGACACGTGACTAATACACCCTTGCATGCTACCTAATGACATCAAGGCTGCCAGATTCGAGACCCTCGCTATGAGTGTCTCTGTTTTTGTTAACCACGACCATATAAAGCCAGCAGGCAACAAAGCCAAGGAAAGCATAGGGGTAATTAGCCGTGGTTGAAATTCAAATGTAGAAAATAATGTTTGGCCCCCACCGGCGACACGTACCTTATCTTTTTGTCCACTTTAGATCCCCTTTTCTTCATTACTTTATGACGTCAGTATAGAAGAAACACTCTTGAACAAGGTGGGAACAAGATTAGCACAAAAAAAAAATAAAGAGAAAAGGGTGCAAGTGTAGTGACCTCATCAGCAGCCGAGTAAGTGTCCTAGGCGATGAGGGCCGGTAATCTCGGTAAATCTTGACGGTCAATAAAAAAAATGAGAAATACGTGTTTTCTGTGACGTTGCAGCGTCCCAAGGATAGGCCCGCGTTACGAATCACATTAGAACACACTAGGACCCTGGACACATATCATATCATCATTATCATGCACGGCAGCACAAGTATGCGGATCAATCCACCAAATCACCCCTCTTAAATACATTGTCCTGGGGCCAGCCCTTTTACGCGGCCAGACAGATGTTTGCATTAAAGTAAGCATAAAAGTCAAGAGAGCTTCGCTCTAAAATCTAGATCTCTTAAATATGTATCAAAAGTTAAATATGTATCAACAAGTACGCACGATACCGAAGACGGCAACGAGACGCTTCAGGCAGGTTTAAATTACGCGTCATTATTAAAGTTGAATTTAATTTATAAAACTGGACCTATTGACCTCCTGTTAAAAGCAACTGTTTAAATTATTTGTCATATCCCTGCTTTTTATTATAAATATGTGTTCTTGCATTCTTGAAAGATTTTTTTCCTAAAAATGACACTAGGCGATCAAGCGTTGTCTTTGGGCGTCTGCTCAAGCGCACGCTGCATATTTCCTGCTCTAGTTTTCTAAACATGTGCAACTATTAGTTCGAGGAGTGTCAGGTGTAAAAGCGCAGCCAGCTCGTTTTTGGAGCTGTCAACGAACGTATCTAGCACAGTGTAACCTTGACAGATCGTTTTACACGGCTGCAACTCGAAGTGAAGCTTGCCTTTGATCCCGATCTGCCGGCGACCGTGCGATCACTGTCACTACAGTTAACAGCTGAACAACGCGTTGGTTCAACGTGACATGTGTGCAGTTCATGTCCGGTGTACCGCTGTGTCGGGCGCCGCATTTCCTTCAACTAAAGCTGATGTTATCATTATTCGGACACGCTGAAGCCCCGGTACCGACGCTGTAGCGTGAGGCCTAACGAAGACAACCGGCGCGATTGCTCAATTTGAGAGCTGTCATGAACGACTTTCATGGAGACGACGTCGAGGATCTGAAAGAGAAAACGCCTACAGTCGTTCAAAATCGGTAAGCCCACAGTCCTGAAGCTGCCAGCGCGTGATGTGACTTCATTTCGCGCTTGCTAGCGACGTTTTCACGGACACCGATGAATGTGTATCCGAATGTGTTTGTCGCGACCCTTCCGAACACCGACGACTAGGTTTAGGAGTCGTTTAAAGATGTGCTACATTTCCTCACTTCCCGCCAGGTTTCCAGCCACTCTGAAAAGATGGGAAATCCTGCTGAGGATGTTTCATTGGCTGGTCTGGACGTCCGGATTGGTTTACGTTCTGGGCTGCTTCGTGACGTCGAAAACGAGTGAGTTTCTGTGTGGGTTTGCTGCTGCTCATACTGCTGGTGTTGTTTGTTGTTGTTAATGTCCGTGACGCATACCCGTAGCTGGTATGTTTGACGGGCTTACGTGTGATTCTTTTTGTTAGTTTCACTTGAGTGTACTACAACACTAGTTTCACTAGAGGTTTCACTGTATGAGCTGCAGATATGATATCCGGTCGTTCAATAAATCAGTCCCTAACACCATCAAACTGCTAAAAATTTTCCACCTTAACGTGCGGAACATAAAAATACGAAGGCAAACTGAATTTCGCGTCAATTGCACACAATTTTGATATCTTATTGTTGTGCAACATGGCTTACTGTGAATGGTAACACCCCGTACTGTGAAAATTACACATACCATGGGTTAGTAAGAACGAAATGTGGAGGAGGTGGTGTCGCTGTCTATGTTAAACAGTGCCCTGTGCATGAGGTAATTCCAGAATTTTCACTTGTAACGAATATTGTATAATGTGTAATGGTACGCTTAAAATGTGTCACAGTTGTGGTTATGTATCGCTCACCGTTGGGGAAACAAACTGACGTTCTTTGAGTTCCTCGAACAGGTTCTACATTTCCTGAGCCATTCGGCCTCCCCCTTTAATGGGTGATGTAAATATAAACATGTCTGACGACATATCATCCAGACAGTTTGCTGGTCTAATCAATTCGGTCATGTGCACAAACGTAATCTCGGAACCCGCGAGGCTCACGGCGCAAGCGGCTGCTTTACTTGATATATGTATAACCAATATACATCCAACTGACTGCCTTGCGGGACTGTAATCCGCCGAGATAAGTCATCATCTGCCTGTATTTTGTTTCATTCCTTATGTGCACAAACAAGGGGAAGGAGGAAAAAAAAACACAGATTCGTAGTTTTCACGCAAGAGCACTAGAAAATTTTTATTCCCTAATCCTATCAACAGACTGGTCATGTGTATTTGAAAAACAAGATCCAAATGGTGGCACACGAGGTGTTCTTGGATAATATGATTACGTGCTATGACCAAGCATTTCCATTGAAATTGTGCAATCAGAAGAGCAGGAAAATGCGATAACACTGGAGAAATTCTGCTTTGCTAAAAATGATAACAAGAAAAAACGAAATGTATCACTTGTTTGTAAAATACAGGAATGTGCAACTGTTTTACTCATTTCATAAAATACAGAAAATAAGGTCACTGCTGAACAAAAGCAAGCACAAATGAAGTACTCTGAACGGTTATTTGCTCAAATAAAAAATGACTCTGGGAAAGTTTGGAAAGAAGTTAGAGGCCTAACTTCTATGAAAAGACAGAACACAGAGATAAACATAAAGACAGCCATTGGCGTGTTGCCAGGCAGAGGCACAGCATCTGCTCTGAATGAATATTTGGTTTCCAGTACCCAGCATCCCAAGAAGGGGGGGGGGGAACCCATGACCACACCTATAGTTAACAAATTCAGTCCTACTAACTCAGCGATACTTACACCTGTTACACCTGCTGAAGTTGTGCAACTACTGTTTAAAGTAAAAAACAGCGTCTCTGCTGGGTATGATGATGTTAAACCGATACCAATGAAATATATTGCACATATAATTGCACCTGTCATTGTTCACATCATAAACAGAATGTTTGAAATCATAACGGGTGTCCACAAGGATCGATACTTGGACCTGTTTTGTTTATAATTTATACTAATGATCTACGTTACATCCCGAGTCTCCTCAATTAGTTATGTATGCAGACGATACCAGTAGCGCACCCAGGATCTCTGCCAGGGGCGGGGGGTGATATTTTGTGGTGATGTGGGGGGGGGGGGGGAAGCAAGCACATTGCATAATATGCAATTTCCTTGCTTTTGCCAGAGGAATCCAACAGCAAATCATATGCCTAATAATTATAATAATAATGACACCAAGGATGATGATGATGTTTATTTCTTCAGTGTTTTCCTCAAAGTAATTTAAGAGTGAATGAATAAATACAAGACAGTGATAGAATGTTTGTGTTAATCAGGAAAATTCGACCTCAAGCCATGTCCTGAATTGCAATGACAATGTGAACAGAGCACTGAAGGTACATGTTGGACTGGTGGGGCTGGACGCATGGGGGGGGGGGGGGTTATAACACCCGAAACTTCCCCCCGTCAGTGCACCACTGGATGATACGAAGATATTCTTTAAAGCTGCTACTATAACAGAGCTCAAATTGAAAGTTAACAATTACCTAAAGCAACTTACTCACTGGTTACAACAGAATAAGCTACAAATGAATTCTTCCGAAACAAAATAAATGATATATGCTCCTGCTAATAAACTATGTAACTGCAATACAGCTATTCTTTTTGAAGATAAGATGATAGAGCTGGTAAAATGTCAAAAATTTCGCGGAGTGCGGTTCCAAGAAGATTTCACCTGGAACATGCACATCGACAAACTTGCTATGGAACTAAGCAGAACTGTTGGTTGCTTATACAGACTGAGTACCCTGGTTCCTCCTTGGTTGAAAAGTTCATTTTACTATGCACTTTTTTATTCTCGATTAACCTACTGAATATTAATTTGGGGCACCACTTCGCAAATAAACTACAATAAATTATAAAGCGTGCTATTGGCTGTTTTCTTTCCTGGTTTGCCTTAGATTATACATTGCCTGAAGTTGTTCCTGACGAGTTCGTCGATGGTTCATATGGTATCCCTCGTGACAAGGTACAGTAACAAGTTTTTAGTTAACCGTAGAGCATCCGCCACTGCTCAATTATAATAATTCTCTTTTTTTTGCTGAATTTGCCTTCAGGACACTGCTGACGAAGAATGGTATCGCTACAGCACTGCCATCCGCAGGTTTTGGCCGTGGGTTTTGGTGCAGCCCCTCATCAGCCACTGCCTTTTTGCCAAATATCACAAAGTAAGCTGTACATATGCATGTGCATAGTAATAAGGAAGCTTGTTCATCTACATACGTGGCACCATTTGTGTAATTCTTTGAAGCATTATGTACTGTTTTGTCGTAGCATCCAAAGGCATGTAATGATGTGTTTATTTACTTAGTTGTCTGACAGGAGTGCCGAAATTCTGTCACAGTGCCTCATTAATGTGCTGCTAGCACGCACCTAATTAATTGCTCAGAGTACAGCGTGAATTTTAAGGACAGTTGCTAAACTGCTGTACTTCGATTTTATGGTGTGCTAGAACACAAAACAAAGTGAAATAAGACCAAGACAGCAAAGAGCAGCAGTTGCAACTAAGTTCATTAACAGCAGACAGGTTCACATTTATAGGGAAGGTGCCTGCCTGCACAAATAAATTTGTGCAGGCAGGCACCTATTTCAATCAGACTATGGAAACGAAATTATAAAAATGCATGCCCATTCTAACATGCAGTCAAAGAACTGTTGTTTAGTGCTGTGCAGAGCCACAGATGTATCACTGGTGCAAATATTGTGTTTCTTTTTAATGTAGTGTGCCTCCATCAACTCGCGTGCCAAGGCATCTTTGCCTCTGCCAAGTATGCGGATGTTGGAAAGACTCGGCTCACACATGCAGGCACCGCAGCGCATAGGCAAATAAAGGTGCAGCAATCCTATTCTTGACAGAAAGCTCATGCTCCCTTGCCCTGTCATTCTTAGTTCTGAGCCCCGTCAGACTAAGTTGCGAACGACGCTCTTTCCTGTACTGGTCTTATTTCACTTCGTCTTGTGTCCTAACACACCGTAACAAGCACCAACACCAACCAGTCCAGCAACAAGTAGAGATACCTTACTTTGATATTTTATTCCACTAAAGAAAACAGATAAGGGGCTAGGACAGAGAGGGGTACAGTGGTAATGCAAGTTAAGCAAAGTGGGGTAATCCCATGCAGACATGTCGGCCCGCTTAGCTAAACTACTGTACCTGTGAAAACACATGCACACACAAAAAGAAAAGCCAAAAACGAGCTCACACCATGCACATTGCACTAGAAGCCATTAATTTACAAAATTGTTATGTCATTGGCAACAGGGTCTTAGATGAATCGGTTCACACCGCAGAGGAGGGCACTAACGTCCTCACGGGAGGAGAGTGCAGCCTGGGTGAGCCTGTATTGTGGCCGTGCCGCACAGCAGCCGCGACTCTCAGCGGTGAAGAGTATAGGCTGCGTGGCACTAGTTCACATATGCATGGTCGGGCAGGTAGAAATAAGCTGGTTGCATCGGTCGGCAGAGCAGGCGGAGGGAAACAACACGCCATCTTTGGCACAGGCAGCGCCAGCCGACTGCACGGCGAGGTTAATCAGGATCAGCACACTGTAGGACGTTACTGCAGTGAGGTTGCTGCGATTGGCCCACTTCCGAGCTAGCTTGCAGGAAACTGTGGTTGAGTGCCCAGGCAGGGTCACAATATTCCGAAACCAGCAGAAAGACAGAGCTAAACAGTTGGCCGAATGAAGCGGGAGCTCATTCTTCATGTTGCATAAACAACAAACCCAAGGAGGCGATAAGCCTTGACAGAGATTGTGGAGACCTGATCGCTGAAATCTAATCTGCTCAGGATGTGCAATTTTGACACCTATGCGCGAGGGGATGCTGCCAAAAAGGAGGGCCTGTGAATGGAGAGGCGAAGGCCTTCGAGATGTTATAATTGTAGAACATCATTTTTGAGTTGAAGGTCTTTGACCAATCGTTTTGATTGGCCAAAGACCAACAATAACATCGGCCCAGGTCTGCTTGGAGCAACAAGTAAAAGGAAGGAGCATGGTTAGGATGGAGAAGGTTTACATCGTCAGCATTAGAGGAAAGGTTCATAGTGAGGTTATTAATTAAAAAGGCAAATATTGTTGGCCCCAGGACCTGCCACGAGGAGCACCTGATATTACAAGACAGTAATCGGACAAAGCGCCAGCAATGTGGACAGATTGCATGCGATCAGTGAGGATGCTGGAAACACCGTTGAAGTAAAGAACCACTCACACTGGCATGATGGAGTTTCCTCGTGTTATCTCAGGTCACCTTTAAAAAGGGATGTGCATTATAATTACAAAATGCTGTAGGTATATCAACAGAAATTTCC
This sequence comes from Dermacentor silvarum, assembly GCF_013339745.2. Lineage (NCBI taxonomy): Eukaryota > Metazoa > Arthropoda > Arachnida > Ixodida > Ixodidae > Dermacentor > Dermacentor silvarum. The sequence continues at coordinate 64,690,574 of NC_051160.1, read as the reverse complement.
CTGTTAAGCGGGCTTCTGAGCAAGTAGCTTTAGTGCAAGGCTATCTTTTTCTTCAAAGTAAGTAGTGCTGCCTTAATTTTTAATTTTTTTTATCTTAAAGGCAAAACAAATATTTTGTATCTTCAGACAGCTAAATGGTATGCATTCAAATTTTTGTTCATAATTTTGTATTGTTCACTCAGTCACATTGCTTCTGCACGCCTATATTTTTTGTGTGTGTGACAGATGTAGCCTGCTCATGCCATTGAAGTCTGTGCTCATATTAGATACAGTGAAAGCTCGGTGATACGAATCTCACGGGGTCACGAAAAATATTCGTATTAGCCGAAATTCGTATCATCGAAACAATTAAAACTACAGTCGAATCTCGATAATTCGAACTCGAAGGGGCCCGAAAATTTGTTCGAATTAAAAAGACGTATTTTTGAAGTATTCGTGCACCATAGCACGATGCACGAACGGTGCGAGTCATGAAATATCGCGGCGAGCAAGCGCATAGCAAGCGCGGGCCACGAAACTGCCCAGGCCGGCTAACGGTCGCTTCCCGATAACGGCAGAAAACGAAGCTTCAGGGAGCCGGCGGCGCCGGCACACGGGTGCGCGCGGAGACCGTCGAAGGTGAGGGAGGAGGGCGGCAGGGAAGCGGATTTGGCCGGTCAACTCCGCCGCTTCTGTAGCTCCCCTCGCCCTCCCTCCCTCTCAACTCCCTCGTAGCTTTCTCACCTTCGACTCCGTGCGCACATCTCCGTGCGCTCCCGCCGCCGTGCTGGCGCCAGCTTATTTTAGCCGCTCCCTGAAGTTTCGTTTTCTGCCGTTATCGGGAAGCGAGCGTGTGCGGGCGTGGGCAGTTTCGTTGGCCCGACTGCGCCTCCGCCACTGCTTCCCTCTGCGCTGCTGCCGCAGCGTGCAAGGTCAACATGCGACTAGAAAATACAGGAAGCATAGAGGAGAAGGGTTCACTGCCATTTTATCCGCGTGGCTGAGCTGAGACGTCGGCACTAGTGTGTGCTAGAATACGGTTGTCTAGAACACACTAGTCGGCACGTACACGCTTGTTCCGGCGTGATGCAGAAACGGCGACCTTGCAATTTGAGAGAGGGTGAAATTTCCGCCGCGGGTTCTATTTTTTTTTTTTTCCCTTTCCTTCTCGCGCGGCATTGAGGGGTCTCTCCTGATCTTTTGCTCTACGGCGGTGTCGGAGCAATGCCGGTCGGAGGCGCCGCCGCGTGATTTGGCGCACTGCTAAGAGCATTGTCGGTGCGCGGTATGTTCGAAATAAGCGTGTTTGAATTAACGAGATTCGACTGTAGCTAAATTAAAGAGTCAGAGGTGAACTCACTCAGGCACATGTACGTAAAAAGCATTTATTTCTTGAAGAAAAAGTCTCTAATGTCCTTCTATCTCGGTAGACGTAGCTTGCTGCGACTAGGTAAAATGGCGCAAACACAAAGAACGCGGCCAGAAGCACAGCAGCCACTCCGTCCGATGGGCGGCCACCGAAAAGGAGGAAAAGTACAAAAGCGCCTCCGCACCAAAAAAGAACGGGAGAAAGCGTGTGACTGCGCGCTGTTCTCTTTCGCGGCCGTCGGTGGGGGCGGCGTTTATTCGTATCAACCGACGCAGGCCGGAAATCGATTCGTAACAACCGTTCTCTAGCACGTTGCAAAATATTGGGGCTCGGCCGGGACCACAGAAAAATTCGTATCATCCGGAAATTCCTATTAGCCGTGATCGTATCATCGAGCTTTTACTGTACGTCTGCAGAAGTGAAGCTCTCTTAGCGAAGCTTCCCGTACTTTGCTGATTGTGGCTACTGAGTGCTGTTGCCCTACCAGATAGCTCGCGCTCATAAAATTAAATGAATTGCATGTCGGTTGGTAGGATCAAACCTCGGTCTCCCTGCCAATGCTCTAACCATTTCAGCTATGATCGCACACATGGTTCTCTCGTGCCAAGTTGCTCTTTGGGAGGGTTGGCATGCGTGTCACGTTGCATTGCACATGTGTGTGAGAGCGTGCATGTGCACGTGAGAAGCGAAAGTTTTGTTTTTGATAGATTAGAACATGTGCGTTATATCTGCATAATTTAAAATGTTTTCTTCTTTCACCCAAATACAGTGGCTTCCAAGTTTCTATGCTGCATACAGCACTTTCTTCCTGCTCTACAATGTTGGCTGGCTGACAACTGCGTCTTTCTACACCCTGTACGTCGCCTTCTACGTTTCTGCAAAGTACAGAAGTACCTTGGTGTGCTACCTTCTGGGTCTGGCTGTTATCGTCCATTCGGCCTTTCCTGTACTGACATTCCTAAAGGTATGTGGTTTGTTTCAATTGGCATTAGAGACACCAGAGCTCTTTGTCACTTTAAGCCAGGTCACACCCTCCGGACCATCTGTGTTTCACTTAGGGAAGTCTGAGATGGCTGATTCAGAGACAGTTTATCTATCAGTGCTGAAGGCAACCTTTTTGGGTTTGCAGGCATTTCCCTAGACATCTAAGATTAGTTTGTATAGGAAAAAAAATAAATGAGCTCCTTGTGGCTACTCTCATCCCCGTAACAATATATTGCCACGGGGATGAGAGTAGCCACAAGGGATAGGAAATTGTATTTACAAAATGTATATAGAGAGAGACGGCTGCAGGCAAGATGGCAGAACAACAACACGAGCTCTACTCTGATCGCCATCTTTCTGGCGCATTCTTCCATGCTCGGCAGGATGCGTGCTTCAGTGCACGGGAATAGCGCGTAACATAAAACCCCCGCCGTCGAGAGTGCCGTCTTGGCGCTTAAGGAGCAGTAGGATCGTGTCTGGCAAGACAAGGCTTAAGTCGGGAGACGTACACGATACAGTGGCGGACGCGGCAGATGATCGACTGTCCAATAGAGCGATCTCGTACGCAACGTCAGTGATCGGGCGTAGTACCTTGTAAGGCCCGGAGTAGCGGGAAAGAAGCTTTGACGACAAGCCAATGTGGCGGCAAGGCGTCCAGAGGAGGACCAAAGAGCCTGAATAGTAATTAACGACTACGTGATGCCTATCGTAGCGGGCCTTCTGGGACAACTGGGAAGCATAAAGACGATCCCTTGCAATCTGGCGAGCCGTTGCAGCTGCGACGGGGTAGAGTGATGAGAGCATAGACAGTGGATAATTGAGCGCAAATTGGCATCGCTGAGCTGTTCGCTGCGTATGTCCGATAAATCGGATATCGCGAAGACACAGGTGTCTGAATCGTGCGCTGACAAGTCGGGAGGATCCACTGGATGACGGGATAGGCAGTCCGCATCCTGGTGCAGTCTGCCAGACTTGCAAATGACGTCAAAGCTGTATTCTTGCAATTTCAGTACCCAGCACCTCCACCACTCTGTTACGGGGTGTGTAGGAGGCGTTTATTGCAGGGAGCCGTAGGGCAAGTGGGTGCCGATACTACATGTCGTCCTTCTCTTCCTCGCTTCTCTCCTAATGTTGTTGTTGCTGCTGATGCTGCTGCTCCACTACCTTTGACGCACTGTAACAGTATGTATACATTGTATGCTAGTCAGGAGTAACTGCCAGTTCATTGCATTGGTTTACTTTCCTGTCTCTGACTACCCTAGGTGACACCATTCTCTTCAATCATGTTCTCCCTATATAGAAACGCATGACGTTTAATTTTGTTTCATTCTCAGCCATGGTCTCCAGTTGCTAAGCATAACGCCACAACTTTACGCCCAGCCATAGTGGACTTGCAGTGGGGGTAAAATGCGGGAACGACCTGAATTCACATTCAAGGGAAACTCTTGGTCAATATGAACCTGGAGCCCTCCACTACGGTAGCCCTCATTGGTGTTGCTTTGGCACATTAATCCTTGTCAGTTAATTGTTTTTAATCGACACAAACACTGGCAACAGTGCCGCTGTGGATGAGTCATGATTGAGTCATTAGAACGGAGTAAGATAAGACAGGAGCGCCGACTCCGCTCGTCTGGAAGGGACACATTCTGCAACGCCGGCTCCTGCTTCACAGCGTGTTCGCCAGACGGCGCTACGACTTAAGAAAAACTCTGCAGCGGAGAGGAGCAAAGGCCCGGGGACTCTCTCGCGGCGCCTGCTGGCCTATCCGTTTTGTCGTCTGCTCCGCGCACGCCCTGACGCCTGTACCGCGCATAGCTCTTGCGGTTCACGGAGTGACGTTAGCAGGAGAAACAAGTCATGTATCATTTTATTTAATTTACTTTATACAGGCCAAATGCAGGGCATTTGTGAGGTGGCCTACATGGAACTTTACAAGGCACAGGAACAGAAAATAAACAAATTACGGAAACTAAGACGGAAAGAAAAGCTATAGCAAATGGTAAGGCGATAAACGGCAGTTCGGGTGGTCTCAAGCAATGACAGACGACAACGAAAAGAAGTTTTTATGGAAAAGCTGACGTTTATCACTCTTTTTTATCTGAGCACGCATCAAGTGCTAAGATGCTTCGCTTGCTTCTTTGTTTCTCGCGGTGCTTTTCGTGTCGCCCGGTTCTCTTGCGAGCAGAATCGCCACATTCTCATTAAACATAATAATTAGGAATTCCTGCCAGTGTTTCCTGCTCATTATTTCACAAGAGAAGCTCTGATTATGTTTCTGCATAACTGGGGGAATCATCTCGAAGGCGAGGCTGAGAATTCACAGGGTAGCCAGCCGGTATTTACACTGGCTAACCTCCTTGTCTTTCTTTCCCTTTCTCTCTCTCTAAATTACGGCATGTCTCTGGACAAGGAAAGGCACCTGCACTGTGTGTAGTTGTAGACAAATTTAAATTGGGCTCCTCTCGTCCTTCCGCATTGGCGTCTTCTGGTTCCTCCTGGCATTCAGCATCATTTAGCTACGCCAGGCTTCCCTAAACAAATTGAAGGAACGGCTCCGCTTCGATGTCGAGGCACTTTCTTGACATCTAGTAGGACATCGCCTTTGTCTTTGCTGAAATAATTATCAAAAATAAGCTGCTTCTCGAAGTGTCGCGCACATATTTTGTCCATTGCTTTAAGTGCTCGTTTACCATCAGGAATTTTTTGACGCCACTGGTGCAGCAGTTGAAGATCAGATGGCGAAGCGAAGAGCGAAAATTTCTCGCGTCCTTTGCCATAACCAGATTTGCAGCCGGGAACAAAACACTATCCTGTTGCTCAGTGTCTTCACGCACAAGTATCAAGATACCTTGTTCCGTCAGGCATGAATAAACATACTGCAGACATGGTAAACAAAGTGAGGAAGATGAAAATTTCGCACCTTCGCTTCCGCGCAGACGTAGAGGAGTGAAAAACAAGTACTTCTGTTGTGTCTTTTTGTACAGCATAATTTATCGTCTGTTTCCTCTAAATACATCTAAAAATGTTTCGTATGCGTGCATAAAAGCGCTACCGCGTGTTTATTTGCGCTTTTATTATTTGTGCGCATATATATATATTTTTTTTGATTACTGTCAAATTGAGACGGCCGAGGGTCCACGTTTGTAGCAGACGACACGCTCTGCGGGTGCCGCGCTGGGCGTTCTGCGCCGCCGTCGCCGCCGGTCTCCACCACTCGGCGCATGCGCACATGGAAGCAAGCTGTTGAGTGTTTTCCACGCGCCTCGACAGATGGCGCTACGCGATGTATAATTTGCGTTGCACGGTTTGTCCCGAGCGAATGCGTTGCGCGGCGGCAGAGTCGGCGCTCCTATTTTTCTTACTCCGTGGTCATGAGTCACACTGTGAATCATGTTTCGTGGCTGGTTTTTTAAAGGAGCACTGACACACATTGTCAATGTTGTAGAAATCCTACCACATATTTCTCGCACATCAAAAGATTATGCAAAGCAGGTATGGAAGCAAGAAACTTGTTCTTGATACTAAAGTTGCTCTCGATATGCTAGACCAGGCATGATCAAAATTATCATAGTACAGTAAGACAGAAAAATTTGCCGACGTCATGTGGCAATAAGACTACCGTAAAATTCCGATCAAGCGCCCCCACCCGTGCAAGAGCCCCCCCCTAACTTCACTGCTAATTTCAAATTTCCGCGCCGTTCCGGGAAAGCGCCCCCCCCCCCCCCCCCACCAACACTGGCCTGCCACATCCAGTCCACGAAAATGATGGCAAATTCGGCAAATTGCACCGGTGCGCATCGGGCGCCCGGATGAGCCATTTCATCGAATCATGGTCGTACCCGGGCGCCCCAGTGGGCACGCGAGTGCATCAGGGCGAACTGCGGCTGGCGGTCGGTAGTTCACGGACCGCCGGCCGACGGCGAGATCTGCCTCTCGCACGGTACAAAGGAGTTCCCTGCGGCACAGTGACGTGACCACTCGGTGACTGAGGAGTGGTCGCGGCTACGCTCTGGCATCGCCGGCAGCTTCACCGCTGCTAATCACTCGCCACCGATATCGTCGCTAGGCCTTTTTCAGTTCACTTCGAATCTGTAGCCGACGGCGCTTCAGAACGAACCGCCGACGCTCCCAAGCAGCAATGTTTTGTTACCGTCGTTGCCGCTTTACCCTCTCCTCACAATAATTTCACACGATGAAGAAAACATGCTGATATTTGCGGCGCCACCAGCTGCGATGCGAGCATGGCCGAGCCGCGGTTCGCTGTCCGCCGTCGGTAGCCATGCACTGCAGCTGAGCTTCACTTGTATCGGAACTCTCATTAGTGCTAAACGTTTCACCGTGGACATGGTTTTTAATAAAGTGAACATTACGCGTCAATTTACTCTCGCGGACATAATTTTGCCTGGAATAGACGCTGCATAACCAATGTTCGCGTCGCCGGTCGCGGCGACGCGCCGGTGCAGCGTCGATGCGCTTTCTGTAGTTCTTTTGGTGGTTTTGAGTAACGGTGGTGTTGAGAGTGATAAACACCACTAACAAATCTTTGGCTTAATAAAGTTCATGTTCAATAAAATTTTAATGCTATTCCAACTGCGCTTTTCTTTTTGCGGGAAAATTTTGTCGTGGCCATCTTGAATTTTGGTGCCGTTCCGGGATAGCGCCCCCCCTAACTTTGCCGGTAATTTCGACTTGCTCGAGGGGGGGCGCTTGCTCGGAATTTTACGGTAGGTATGAAAGTGTTGTTAAAAAAGTTAACAAGAGTGCTGCATGCGTCTCTTCTGGCTGATTTCACGTGTGACAGCTGCAACAATTGCAGTAACCAAGCAAGGCAGTGTATCACGACGCATCCATCCCCCGCTTGCCAAAACTTGTATGTATAAACAATGCACAACAAAAAGGGGGACCGATGGGTTCGATTTTTGTCAATCACTACCATGCTAATCTTATGCATGTCTCTCACTTTTTTTTTTCTTTCAAGGTAGAAATATTTAATTCCTTATTCAAACATTGTGCCTTCATAATTCGTATGCTTTGTTAGTTGTAATCTATAGTTTACGAGTTGTCTTCATTCAAAGATTTTTTTTTTTTTTGCCCTCACGTTTGTTTGGGGGGATGTACAGCCTCCCACTATAACACTATAATATGGTCATACGTCGTCCTGAAGGGAACATCGCATTAGACGACTCTTGCGCAGGAGAGTGCTTAGTGCACTTGAGAGTACTTCTGCCGGTCTCGCTGATTATTGCCGCTTGAAGGCGCTAAAATGATGCGTGATGGACGCTCGCACGATGTAGTTAAAAATGCGGGTATCGACCAAAAAAGTTTACGGACCACAGGATCTCAGAAAACGCTAAATATCCGAGCAGCCTTTAAAAGTAGCCAGTAAAACCGTACATCACAATGTTGTTCACATATACCAGTAGAGGCTGGAAATTGGAATACATACCAGAATGCGTTTTGAGGCTGCGGAGATATTCAGCTTTTTGTCAGATCTCCTGGTCCATAAACTTTTTTGGCCGATAGTACATCCCCCCAAACTGGCGCTTATTCTTTCTTGCATGCATTTCGTATTTTTACATATATTGCCTTGTATAAATTCTGCTTTTATTTTTTCTTTCTTCTAAAACTACATTATTCTTTTTGAAGCCAGGAAAACATAGAGGAAATAAGCTGTAGTTTCAATTGAAATGCAGAAGTAGTGAGTCCATCCACTTTCGTTTCTCTTTTTCTTATTATTCCGACATTTCAATTAAAACCACGGTTAATTTTCCCAATGCTTTCCTTGGCTTCATTGTGTGTTGGCTTTATGTGGCTATGTGGCAACAACTATTAGTATAGTAAATTATTTAGGGTACTCTGACACTTTGCAGTAAATTAAATGCGAGAGCATTTCTTTGGCCAACCCTACCCCATCTTGGTCTGTTTATTCCACCTCGATACGATGGCTGCATAAAAAGACTTGAGAAAGTGTAGCCCCTGTGAGGAGTTGAACCCGGGCCCGCGACATGGATGGTGAGTACCTATCCTTGGTGCCATGCCAACAGTTGAGAAGGGGCATGTACCTGGCCTGTGAAAGTGGAGTGAAAGAGCATCGCCACTGTCGCGCTGTCACGATATTGACACTCGTGTACAGCTCGTGGAGTGTCTCTAGAGACATGCAGTGTTTTTGGCTGCAAAAGCAACAAATACCAAAGAGATGCACCGTCACGCACGGTTCAGTTGGCTGTAATGGAAGCTCAAGAAAGTACGTGTGCTGTGACAGTGGCTGTCGCATAACTTGGACAATTATCGTAGGTGGGTTATCGTAGTTAGTTTGTACCTTCACGTAATGCAAAGAAATTACAAGTTGAAAATGTCCTCTCAGTACACCTTGAACATTCTTCTCCGGCGAGTCCGCAGATATGTTTTATGAAATTTTGAAAATATCAGTGCCTGGGTGGCATTATGTTCTCATGCGCTTAACCCTTTCAGGCGCCCCAAAATTATGTTGATTGAAAACTTGCTTTCACCCCATTCCTTGCATCTTCAGAATCATAAAAAGTGTACATCTGTAGCATAGATTAAGAATTCAAAATTTTTTTATTGAGTTTTGTCAAGTTTACAGAATGTGGACTCCTTGCGAAAACTCACTGCAGGAACATCAGATATGAGAACATCAACTCTTTCATGTCTAGCAGGCTTGAAAAGCATCTATCCAGGCATTTCAAAATAACGCCTAGTGCAACACATTTTAAAACACTTTGAAATGAAAGCAGTGAACCCACTACATACGACATACTCACACTGAGCAAAAGCACACAATCGTGTACCTTCCCACTCGTTTTACTAAAACATTTCACACATGTTATTCAAACTTGCAGTACAATCCCAATCAGGAAAGTTTCAGGATGCATGCAACACATTTTCAATATCATTACTTTCATCAATGCTGTCGCTGTTGATGCATTATTGGGGCGTACACATTTGTGTGCACCACACCTGAAAGTCTTAATTACGGATGGTGACTAGAAAATATCTTTTCCTCCCGTTTCTTCCAGCCCGTCTATCTTTACCACGGCAGTGTGGAGACTTTCCTCACGCAAGTTGGGCTTTCGTGGACGGCAGCCCGGTGCGTGAGCTTTGCCGTTGATGCCATCACAAGACAAAGCACGCAGAACAGCAATCCTGAAATCGACACTTCGCTTGCGTACATCCTTTACTTGCCAGCACTGTTTACTGGTCCCCTACAGAATTACTCGGACTTCGTTGTACAGGTATGCCACAGTGGTTTTCAAATTTTTTAAGGGCAGTATTCGAAATATTGGCATGACTGAAGTGCATTTGGCATCGCTTAGCACAAGTCGTTACACTGTTGTTTAATCATGGCTTAATTGGCTCTTACTTTTAGAAGTGTGTGAATTGCGATATTCCAGACTGAAACGAACACAAATCATGTATGACAGCAAACCACGTATGAATCACATAGTTATACTAGATATATGTAACAAAGTAAATAAAAATGTTTCTTTCCAATATCGGCATGTAGTGAGTATGGTATGCTTAGAATGAACCATTTTTGTGTTGAATGCGACTGCTATGTAATGCATACCTGCCAAGTCTCCCGGATTACCCGGGAGACTCCCGGATTTGGACTGTTTCTTCCAGTTGTACGGTTGACAGGAAAATCTCCCGGAAATTGAAGTTGTGTCCCGTTTCTATCCGCGTTCAGCGCTTCGTCAGGCCACATTGGCAAAAAGAATCCAACCCAATTCAGTTGGAAGTTAATTGCATAATACAGTTAAGAAAGTAGCAGGGAAACCCTACTATACATGCGCTATATTTCGTTAACCGCGGAGCCGCTCCTTACGCTGACGGGGTTGTTCAGTGCCCTAGTGGCCCTAGTCTCATTAAGCTAATGAGCGAATGCCACGTTCCGCCACTAGCAACACTAGACTCCATCGTTCTCCCCGGCGTCAGTCGCTCTGGCATTGCGTAGGCCCACAGTCAGTCATGGCTTTAAAAGCAAGGAGCGCTAGTGCAAAAAGTGCAAGTATTTTAATGTAGTGCTCAGCCGAAGTGATGTTGGGTATTTTGTTGATACCACAGAGCAATGCAGAGTGCGAGCAGCAATTTAACATAAAAGGATGCCGTGCCGCTCGTCCATCTGTTGCTCGTCTAAGACGCTGGGAAACGTCATCCTCACAAAATGTGAAAGAAATGGGATTTCTTACAATCAATCATTATCTGAATAATTTTTGAACACCCGCCGTAGTTGCTTTGTGGCATTGGCATTGCGCTGCTCAGCACGAACTTGCGGGATCAAATCTCGGTCGCAGCAGCTGCGTTTAGTTGGCAGCGAAATGCAAAAATGCGCGTGTGCTGTCCATTAGGTTAACGAACCCTAGGTGGTTGAAATTAATCTGCAGTTCGCCACTACGGCGTGCCTCATAATCAGATGGTGGTTGTGGGACGTGTGACCCGAGAATTCAATTAAATTTTAAAGAATTTTTGAAGACAGAATTAGCATCAACGAAATGCTTACAAAAGCTTGCAAAAGTGCATGTGGTCATTTGGATATCTGTAAATAAAATTGTAAAGAAGTTCTCCTGTGAGTACTTGAAAATATAGACGTCGAGGGAGGGGTAGGTATGGACCAACTGACCTCCCCTCCCCCCCGGGTCGAAACATTTCCCGGATATAGTGTCTTCAAACTTGGCAGGTACGGTAATGAGGTTCGACTGTAATTTGGTTAGTTTTACACTTGCTGTCGCTTACTGTCTTTATATATTACAAGATCACTGATTCACGGCTTAGCAAGAAGGTGATGCATATTTATTTCAAGTATGTTAATGAGCACTTTTCATAATTCTAAAACTAAATTTCCTGCAAGGCAGTTTACGAAGCTAATGGCGGCACAGTAATTTTTGCAATCGGCACGTGCCAGCAGTTTTCTTGTCTTATGACATAGAAAGTGTAGGCATGGCTATCATGATGAAGCCACTCATAAGAGACAAGTCCCAGCATTTGTAGCTGGCATCTTGCCTTCTCTTGAATCATTAGCAGTGCCACCATTAGTTAGGCAAATTTGCAGTGCAGAAAAGTGCTCTTGCAAATTAGGAACACGGTCTATTAGCAGGACTTATTTGATTAGACAGCCCATTAAAATTGCAGCTATATTTGGCTTGAGGCCCAAATTGAGTAGCAAGACAGTCGGTCATTATTTGAAATTTTTTTGTAATCTTGCACCCTGCTTATTTTTATCCCTGTGCGAATTGTTGGTAGTCACGGCTAACACACAGCAACGTTGTCATCTGCTCTGCACGAGTCTAATCCTCGACGTGAACAGCGTGCAACGAGAAATTAGGAGCCCACCTACTCGGTTGAGCATTGGTAATTGTGCAAGCATCTTAGGGTGCAAGCAGCTATAGCTCGAAAATAGAGGCTGTGCATAGTAATTCGTGTTGCTGGCCAGTATATCCTACACACTATCCAAGAAATGTCGAACTTGAAATCTCCTCCACAGACAGTCACTTGCCGCAAATGGTTCTTTAACAAAAGATGACCACGCACTCTGTCAACTGTGGCATACTTGTTGAGGAATACCTTCTTGAAGTGGGAATTTGCATGCTATCAAAGGGAGATGCCATCAGGCCATGCAGTGATGCTCACTGCATTCACGCTTTTGTCACGCCGTTGCTTGTACTCAGTGTCAGCCTCATCATGTGACATTGAGGCTCTTCTACCACGCTCTCAGCCTCCTCCTATCTCTCTCACACTCCTCCTCTCCTGTACATTCTTTGTTAAAAGTGTACGACCTGTGTTGCCTGTTACCTTTAGGCCAACTGCAGGCTTTTTAGTAGCATTCCTGTGGTACGCCACAAGTTGAAGTGCCCTAAGGAATGAAAAGAACCCTTGGGCTCACCACCTAGAGGTCATGAGCACCATGAGAACTTCACTACACAACCGAACTAGGTAAACGATGAAAGCGTAAAGCAACCCATATACTTTTGACAAAGGCTGTACATGCTCATCTGCTAGCCTCATTACTCTACTGCGATACCGCTCCAGTGCGCTCATGTTTCTTTATGCTTTCACGCACTGACCAGCACCAATCTGCTCAGACCAGTAATCCACGGCGGTGGACCTTGCTGTGATAACAATGTGGTATGAGCATGTGTGTGTAACTTAGTAGGTAACTAAGAGCATATTGGTAACCTAGTGACAAAGATGTGAAATTTAGTTAGTTTTTAGCCCTTTTAATGACATCACCTTTTTGTAGTTTTAGGGACTTTTTTGGCGACATAAGTAGCCAGTAAATTGCCCTGGTAAAATTTCTCAAGGGACTCTTGCTAAGTTTAATTACTCGCCCCTATTTTATCCCAAGGAAGATATATGCACTTCTGTTTGTCACTACTTATAAGAACGTACAGAAGGGCTCATCAGTGAGCCATCGGGGCACATCAAAGCTGCTATTTCAAGGCAGAAAACAATCTCTGGATGTGCCACCATTTTAGAAAATCAGGAGTTTTCTATTTTCACATTCGAACTGTTGACTTGTCATCACAGGAGGTAATTTAATGCTATAGTTTTAAATATATAATAAAAAGGCACCATAGTCCAATTAAAGCATAAAAGAAAAATAAACTCTGAGCAGCACGTCATCATCACTTGGCAACTTTTCGCTAAAGATTGAGTGCTTTGTGCCGTGACTTGGTGAATACATCTAAAACAAGTTGCCAGCACTGGACATACATGCTATATACAATGCTCAAATCAGTATATGCAGCTGTAGCTGTAAATGTTTAGAACCAGCGGCCTGTAGCAGTGAGGGTTTATTTTGTTGCCCCCGTACATTTATTGCCATCAAGACATCTAGCAGTCGATGGTCACGTAATCTACAACCTGCCACAGTGGCCCAGTGGCTACAGCATTTTATTGCTGAGCTGTCATGCTGTGGATACGATTCCCAGCCACTGCAGCTGTATTATGGTGCAGAATGCAAAAATGCTTGTGTATCATGCTTTGAGCAGATGTTAAAGAACCTAAAATAGTTGAAATTATTGTAGAGGCTCCTACTACAGAGTTTGTCATAACCAGTGTGGTGTTTCATAACCAGAGTTTGTACAGTCGAACCTGAATACATCGAACCCACATATAACGAATTAGTGTGTATAATGAACAGCAGTAAAATCTCCTTGAAAATTGTTGTATAAAATTTTTATTTTGTATATTTAATTACCTCAATCATTTGTTGTAATTCGTCTCCATTATTGTCCTATTGAGCAACAATGGAGACGAATTACAACAAATGATTGAGGACCTTAATCAAGAAAGTGTAAGAAATGGGTTGAAGATGAATATGCAGAAGACAAAGATAATGTTCAATAGCCTAGCAAGGGAACAAGAATTCAGGATCGCCAATCAGCCTCTAGAGTCTGTAAAGGAATATGTTTATCTAGGTCAGTTACTCACAGGGGACCCTGATCATGAGAAAGAAATTTACAGAAGAATAAAATTGGGTTGGAGTGCATACGGCAGGCATTGCCAAATCCTGACTGGGAGCTTACCACTGTTGTTGAAAAGAAAAGTGTACAATCATTGCATTCTACCGGTGCTAACATATGGGGCAGAAACTTGGAGGTTAACAAAGAAGCTCGAGAACAAGTTAAGGACCGCACAAAGAGCGATGGAACGAAAAATCTTAGGAGTAACGTTAAGAGACAGGAAGAGAGCGGTGTGGATCAGAGAACAAACGGGGGTAGACGATATTCTAGTTGACATTAAGCGGAAGAAATAGAGCTGGGCAGGCCATGTAATGCATAGGATGGATAACCGTTGGACCATTAGGGTGACAGAATGGATACCAAGAGAAGGGAAGCGCAGTCGAGGACCGCAGAAAACCAGGTGGGATGATGAAGTTAGGAAATTCGCAGGCGCAAGTTGGAATACGCTAGCACAAGACAGGAGTAATTGGAGATCGCAGGGAGAGGCCTTCTTCCTGCAGTGGACATAAATATATGATGATGATGATGATATCGAACTTTTTTGTGATCCCCCTCAGATTCGAGATATCCGGGCTCTAATGTAGTAGCATTTCTACTGAATGGATGCACTCTATATGAAGTCTATGTAAATTTCATAAGAATTGTGCGGAAAGCATACAAAAAGATATGGAAATATTTAAATGGCATACATAACGTTTCAGTGGGGATACATGTGTGTTACTTTGGTACTTGCAGCTCCTTTCATGCAGGATTAAATAACCTCGAAGTATTTTGTTGTTGTTACCTAGGTCACAAAACAAAAAACAGCCTGGTCAGTGCAAGATATCATGTATCCTGCTGCCCAGGTCGGGTTGTGTACACTCTACTACTTTCTTCTTGAGGTCCTTCTGCACTATTTCTACAGGTGAGTGTGCAAATGACCACATTTGAAAAGTTGTAGGCGCTGTATGAATCGATGCTATATCGCTCACGGTGCATGCATTCTGGTGATGCAAAACTATCGGTAAATTGACTAACAGTAGTATCTATAGGTTTTTGAACTATCGGTAGTGCTTCTTGTATGTTCGTTACAGTATTACCATCAATAGCAATACTGATAGTACAGTTGAACGTGGATATATCGAATCTGAAGGGGATCACAAAAAGTTCGATGTATATGTATTTCGATATATAAAATAAAAATTGTATACAAAAATTTTCAAGGGGATCTTACTGCTGTTCGTTACACACAATAATTCATTATATGTGGGTTCAATATATCCAGGTTAGACTTTATTATCATAGTTCCCTGTGAAGCTATCGATAGTGTTATGAAAACTATTGATAATAGTACTATCAATAGTATTGCAATAGTTCGCTATTGACAATGTCATTGATAGTTCTGCAATTCTTGGCTAGTGATACTGCAGCAGAATCTCGTTTAGCTTCTGGTTTACTCAAACTGACGCTGTGGTCCTGTCAAAATTAAGTGTAGCATTTCAATGTCTGAAAGCGCCCGGTAATTCGTAGGTGTAAACATTTGCGACGGTTAATACAAACATATCGTGCTGCCAACCATGTTCTTGCCAGCATGCCTGTTTACGTGGCAGCGCCTTTGACCCGGCAGATGTCGCAAGTACCATGTTTTGGCATGTATAGCCTACAGCTACAAATTTGAAAAATCTACCAGTAATGTCGGGGCATGGAGTTTATGGGAATTTTGGCTTGAGGAGAATTTGGCTTCACAGCAGCAAAAATTTTGCCTAAAAGTGTGGCTTCATGGAAGCACGGCACTTCTGGAACTTGTCACTCGCGTTAGCTCCGTTCACAAGTGCCACCTAACGCAGCGCTGCACCCGTAGAATTTCCTACAATTACTAGAGGGAACTCTGGCACTGTGATTGTTCAGCCATGCACGGGAATGATGGGTAGTACATGGATTTGTCTGCTCTTCGTGCTTGGGGCTTCAGCCGCTCTTGGGGCTTCATTTATTAAATAACCCTTTATTTGGGCCTAAAGTGAAGTAAATTTCAAAGCAATTTATGCTTTCTTTTTTAATGCAGGGGGTAATAAAACTCTCCGAACATGCATAATCGCTGATAACTGCAGTGGTTCCGCTAATCCATGCGTCTGTGGCGTTAATGGTTCCAATGTCGGGCTTCTGTGCTAGATATAGGTCCTGCGTTCGAATACGGCCGTCGGAAAATTTTATTAATGTTTATTTAATTCATAATGCAGTGCTGTCTTAAATATGATCACTTTGCAAAGTCACGAAGCCATTTATAAGCCAGAAGGACGAAGTTTAGGCAAATCCATGTATACTGCCCATCGTTCCTATGCTGGCTGAACCGCCCTACTTGCAGCTCCAGTAGACACGGGCACCACAGTTCTCTGTAGTGTAATTGTATGAAACTCTGTGGCTGCACGTGCCCTCCATTTAATGGGCTTCCTTTAATTCAAACTCCATTAAACTTGAACAAATTTTCGGCCCATTCAAGTTTGAATCGTAGAGATTTGACTGTATTGCCAGAAAATTTGCGCCAGCTGACGGTCAGTAACACTCGGTTCATGCAATTTGGAACAGAGAAACGTCGGCCAGTTTACTTTGCAGTATTTACATGTGGTATGTTGCGTGATTTTACGTTATCAAAGTGTACTATCAATAGTGCACTCGGTAATGCTATTGATATCAACAGTGTGCTATTGATAATACGCTATTGTACGCTATAGTATTGATAATACGCTATCGATAGTACAGTAAAACCTCGTTAATTCGGAAAATCGGATAATTCGGACTCGTCCTCTGGTCCTGGTAGGCGCATGCATTATTTCATGCAATCAAACTCTTGTTAATGCGGATGTATTTGGAAGCACATCAGTTAATTCGGACAACTCTCGGAGCTCGGCTGGCATGGAGCGCCGCAAATGTGCGACGCAAAAGAGCAAGAATGGTGCTAGCGTCCAACTGAAATGAAGTGGCGGAGTCCACATCGCCATGGTCATCAGTGAAAATTGTACGTGAATGACAGCATTGGGAGAACGCTTTGTGCCTATTGGGCCCTTTAAAGCATTTATTCTTGCATTTACCGCCGCACATAACACCGTGTTGGCCGTGTGCCTTCATAACTGCGTCGATAGGCACCACACTTTCGTCCACAGCATTTGCGGCAAATAGTAGTTTCGTTTTGAATCTGTGCGCACATCGGCCGCGTGTCTTCAGAACCGCAAGGTTGCCGTCCATGATCGCATCGATAGCTGCCATGGCACGGTAGGGTTTAAACACTGCAAAATGAAATGCTGCTTGTACATCTGCCTTTACTTTCATCCTATGTGACATGTTATCTCATGCAGTGTTTATGTTTGTGCACTACACCATTCGCAAGCTACATGGGCACATTACCCATTGACTCAAGAATGGGCTAGGCCAAATATAAGAATTTTATTAAAATTATAGAAGCCCTTCAGTATCATGTGGTATTACAGTATAGACCACTTATAACGTAACCGCTTATAGTGCAGGACCGGATATAGTATGGTCTTTTCAGACTCCCAATAATTTTGCCATAGCACTCCATGTATACGCATACCGCTTACAGTGCAGCTGCGTGAGATTAAATACCGGTTATAATGCGGCTTCCACGGAAAATCTCGCCTACAAGGACGGCAGCGAGCACGCTTCTCAACAAGGTGCGTGCTGCCGGCCGGCGTATGCATTATTCAATGCAATCAAACTCTCGGTAATTCGGACTTATTTGGCCGCACATCGATTAATTCGGACTACTTTCGGAGCTCGGTGAGTGAGGAGACATCACCGGACATCAGTTGAAATCGTACGTGAATGACAGCAACGCCGAAACGCTTCGAGCCTATTTGTGTCTTTAAAGCCTGTATTCTTGCGTTTTACTGCCGTGCATAACACCGCGTTGGCCGCGGGCTTTCGTAACTGCGTAGTCGATATCCATGATCACGTCGATAGCGGCCGCGGTTTTCTCCGCAGCGGTTGCGGCGAACAGTATAGTTTCGTTTTTACTCGGCACGCGCATCGGCCGCGTGCCTAAAAAACTGCGTAGTCGTCATCGAGTATCGCATAGATAGCGACCGCAGTTTCGACGGCCAGTTGCAGAGACTCGACAACTCGGTGCGTATGCCGTTGCGCATGCCTTCAGCACCGCAAAATCGCTGTTCATAATCGCGTCGATAGCGGTCACGGTATTTGCCGCAGCGGTTGCGGCAAACAGTTGTTTCGTTTTTACTCGGTGCAAAGCTGTCGAGCTTGAAGAGCACCGGCTACATCGCGATTATGTTTTCGCCAGCTCACTGGAGAAAACGTAATCGCGATATGCGCGCGATAGTACAAAGCATCTCTACATGCTTGGTACATGTTTTGCATACGTACAAGGCTTGAAAATCATTGTTTTGGTTATAGTGCGGTACCGCTTATAGTGCAGATATTCGCGACTCCGGCTACTTACGTTATAAGCGGTCTACACTGTACATTGACAGGTCTGTGTGCTTTGAAGATATCTATGAGCCAACATTATATGCACAGTTCTTATGAAAGAATTTATTGTTTGATTGCACAGAACTGAGGTGCATCTCCTAGCACTACTTTATCACCCAAAATTTTGTGCTATATAAGTCATACCATCCAACGAGATACCAAACCAGCAGCCACATGAAAGGCCGGGGGTTAGGCAGAGAAATGTTCGTATTAAAAGGTGATGTGGCTGGTATGATGTGAACTGTGTAAAAAATGTCGCAGTTTCACCCGAAAGGCAAAGCATCAATTGCGATAGCAACTTAGTAGAGAGCTATACGGAGTAAGGACAGTAGTTTTATCAGCTGTATAAACTTGGACATGCAGCAGCACCAGCAATGTGCAAAACTGTTGTCGACGCCGCCGCCGTTTTGCGCGCGTTCGCACTGAACCCGCGCATTGGTGATTGTTGCCAGGGCCTCTGGGGGCGGCTCGGATGTTTTCGACGAGATCAGAACGGGAAACTTGTCGAGCAGCGTCGGAAGTCTTTACCACCTTCTCGCGTCGCAACGTTTTTATATAAATACGCATTTGGTGCCGCAGCTAAACGTCGCCTCCCCTCTCTCCCGTCCCCCCACGGCCTTTCGCGCGACGGAAGTCGCGTTTGCTCTATATATATGGTGATTGTGAAGGAGGAAAGAGATGCTTAATTCTGCAGCCCTTCAGGGAGCACGGCACCGAACGCACATTTGTTCTCCGCCATGCGTTTGCTCCCCGTAAAAGCGTGCGTCCCTCGCGCCCTTTCACTCACGCATACAGCGTCCGGCGCGCGGCAACGATTTCATCACCGTTGACGTCATACGGAACTTCACGGTGACCCCAACGACAGAAATCCTCTTTGAGTGTCCATATAATTGCTATCGCAATAAAAAAGTGGTGTGTCAGATACTGAAAATGTCACCCCATTAACACCATAAACTCCCAAACGTAGTTTGCAAGATGGTGACTGAGGTACACTCCTGTTGATGACATGGTATCAGGCATTTCATGCATCCCTTTAGTACTCTGGAGGGGATTTATGGTAAGGAACTACTGACTATGGTGAGGAGGCCCTTCACTCTAGCCGTAACACTATAGTGACAGGGTAACAGCAGCCGATGTGGGACCTGTGTAATAGTAGCGCTTTTCCGTCTGGTTCGTGGCGCCGCACAAGAGCCTGGGCTCATGATTGTAGGGTTCTAGGTTCGAACCACGTCTTGGGCAATTTTGTTCTTTTTATTTTTTATTTTTTTTTAACGTTGCTGCATAATTATTTTCTTCAATCGACTACTGCCGAACTTGTTCTTTTGTCCTATGCTTCTTTGCCACGCCTGACATGGAGGGCTCCTGCCAGGGGGAGCAAAGCGACCCATTGCGTAGCCCAGGGGGAAGGGGCCTTAGGTAATTGCCGCTTTAGTGGCTGCAGACCAATGAATAATGATGCGTGGTTACGCCCTTACTGTGCATCCTAGTGATAAGGGCCAACCACTTAGCAGTGAAACTCTGTGCGCGTAACGTGATGGAATAAAAGGGGCCCCCCACTTTACCAACTAGGCAAGGAGGCCCGTCAGAATAGTAGTGTATAGACTAGTGTTATGACGGGCCCCCTCACCGTAGTGAGTGCCTTATGGTAATTGCTTTGCTTGACTATTTGACACAGAAATTCAAGCTTCTGCCACCACACCATACCGTAGTTCGATATTCTGTGCCCAGTACAGTGGCAGACTGGATATGGCAATCTGCTGCATGGTGGTGGGTTCGATACATGTCCACAGTGACCGCATTCTGGAATGGGTGGAATGCAAAAACGCTCATGTACTTAGGTGCACATTAAAAAAAAAAACACATGGCACAAATGTATCCAGAGCCCCTCATAGCCTGCGTATTGCTTTGGGATGTTAAATGTCACAACTTGATAGTGTTTACTTTTTTTGTTTACATGCTCTCTCTTAAGTGGCATGTTTTCTGCTTTTGTGGCGCGCTTTAGCTCAGCCTTGGCGTACTACCCTGACCTCGTGGCAGAGATGGATGACCCCAGCCTCCTGGGGCTCGGGATCTGCCTCACGGTGCTGTTCTTCCTGAAGTACCGGATACTGTACGGGCTGGGGTCGGCAGTGGCTGGCCTTGAGGGCATGGCACTCCCTCCACCACCGAAATGTGTGAGCCGCATTCACCTCTGCTCCTACCTCTGGAGGTGGGTCACAGCATGGTGTCATCTGACTGAAGTAACAATGGGCCCCACTGGTCAACTGTAAATCGTTCCATGCTGTTGAAGTGCTGGAGACACCTGCTTTTTTAAAGCGAAGCTTTATTTCCTTACTTCCCCAGGTACAGGAGTGCTGTGTGGCTGCTGTCCCATTGGATAGGCTGAATGAGGGTTTTAACAGTAACTGTTGCTCAAAAAAAAAAAAAAAATTATGTGTCCAAATGCCCTGGCCTACCAGGTACATTAGCCCAATGCTCCAACCCACTAGGCTAGAAATGCATTCATGACATGAGTGAATAACGACCTTACCACTGTCCTTCCGTTGTGGAACTTAGCACTTTGAGATGCTTGGTGTGGTGTCTGTCAAGTCGCACAGCAACAATTTGATTACATGTAAAAGCAAGAGTTTTGCCATTGTCTCCTGTCTTTCCCTGTGGCAGCCACAGCTATGAGATGCTGTAAGCACCTCTGCTTATGGATGAGGCTTCTTAGCATCCCATCTGCTTGCAGCTGATCAGCCCTCCTCCGCATTCGTTAACCATGGTAAACGAAGACTGCAAGCATGGAGAGTGAGAGAGCAAAGCTTCCTTTCTTAGGCGTGTTGTTTACATCTGTGAGCATACTGCATCAACTGAAAGCTTCTACGTCAACTTCCAAATGCCAATCTGGTCAACCTTGCGGGTAATGCAAATCTAAGTCCTGCCGTTGTGCTAGTGGGAGCAACATTATCTTAATCAACTCTTAGCAATGCTAGCGCCATCATTGCTGATAAATTAAGCCTAAAATTGCGCACGAGTTTCGCTGCACTTTGTAGTGTATCTGGAATTTCTTTGGGCTTCCCCTCAATTTTTATCCCTCCATGCTTTAGCCATTTGTCGTGGGTGTGATAATTGATGTTGGCTGACATTAACCTCCTCCCCAGTGATGCTGAAAACCACTGCCATGTGTCAGTGCAGTCAGCAGCTTTGTTTTTTTATTCATGGCAGATCAAAATTGTAAACATTTTGGTCTCAGCAGTGTAACAAGTGCTAAAAGCATTTCAAACAGACACTGTGAAGTAAAAAAAAAAAGATCTGTAGCATAATCTGCTTGTAAGACCGCTATAAACACCAGCTTCTCGCCACAGAACACTGCTTGTACTTTTAGGCGACTGCAATCGACTTCCATTAGTTTGACAGTAAAGGGACCACGGAAACTGATCCAATTACCCAGCAAGTCGAATTCAACAAGGTGCACAAAACATGCCAAAACGCACCACTGATGCATTTGCCAGTATTTGCCCTATTCTAACATGCTGCCAAAGAGAATGCGCCCCACTTTCTATGCGTCCAAAGTAGAAAACTAACGTAGAAATCACATTAAAGCACCTAAACTAAGTAGAAATCTAACGTGCACCTGATCTTTTAGCACAAAACAATTGGCAAAAGTCTAAAATGGTGTTGTACATTGGCTGCCGGTTTTCTAAAGGCAGCTTCGCCACAATACATCATGTTGTGTGGCAAAGGATATGAAAGCCATTAAGGCAGTGTTTGTGTCGAGTCCGATTGCAACATGCAGACAATTTTTGGCCCAATTCTTTGGGCCGAATGTTATCCAGGATTCTAACGTTTCAGTGCGCTCCGTAAATTTGAACTGAAAGTTCATGGCTGCTCCAGGGAGTGATCTTGGCCTCATAAAAGCCCTTGGTATTTCATTGGAGCAGTTTCGCTCCCAAGGAGCAGATTTTGTTGTTCCGGAACTGCTCCAAATTTGCCATTGGAATTGGTCTTAACTCTCAAAGTAAAGTCCTGCTTATGTGAAGCCATTGAAGTTGTGGAACCCTGTGCCCCACGTTTAGTTTACTGAGTTTAGGTTTAGTAGCATGAATGGGTTGCACGTTGACCGATGCTTTGTCTGTCGCACCTTTGTTCTCATCCTGTGCGCAGGCACTTTGATCGAGGACTCTACCTGTGGATACAGAGGTGAGTGAATTATTGCAGCAATGGCTTGTGCTAGTGGGGTTTAGTCATAATAACAACTAGTCATAATAATATTAGTCATAATAAACAACTCAAGTTGTTTATTATGACTACTATAATGCAGTAAGAAAATAAAACTTTGCCTCCCTGCCACTATGGCTCACTAGCTATAGTACTCTGCTGCTGAGATGTCTCTAGTTTGATTCCAGGCTGTGTGGTGTTCGCATTCCAGTGGGAGTAGAATGCAAGAGCAGCTTGGTAGTTGGATATGCATGCACATTTAAGAGCACCAGGTGTCGGAGAGAATCTAGAGTGCTCCACAATGGCAACTCTCGAAGGCTAGTTTTGCTCTGTTACATTAACCCTTTCCGTGCCTTGGACAAGCTGGATTCATCTATGCGTTTCTGGTAAAAACGACCAAGGCAAGTTACGTACGTCGACGATACTTTTCATTTTCTGGCAATGCCGTGGGCAAGCTGATTTCATCTCAGTGCTTTGTCATGCTTCTGGTAGATGGACGGGTGGTATCAGCTAGAACACTGTGCAGCTTTCCACCCATTTCTAAGGGTAGAGCCACACGTCATTATCAGCAGCAGCAGCAGCACAAGCAGAAACGAGTTTATAATGGCAGAGAAAGTGAAACAATTTGGCAACTGGGGCTTTTAAATATGGTGCTATCTGCAGCTCAAGCTTCGCTGGCTTCTCCATGAAAAAGGAAAGCCGATTTCAATGACGAATCAAGTGATTTCAAAGATAAAGTGTATTGCTCTGCGCGTGAAGACGACACCGAGATTATCTATGCACTGAGCTCGTCTTGCGAGAGCGGCACTTCTGGTGACTTTGAGGTCGCAAGGCACTGGTGCGAAATCAAAGCCTGTAACGTAAGCAAAGCCCCTGTATTGCCGCCTTGCTTCTAGTTTTTGCCATCTCTAGTTTAGGCGTTTGATGTGAAGGATACAGGTGACTCATTCGAATGTTTCAAAGTGTGCTCTGCAGGCGAATAGCGAGATTTATGTTCTCTTTTCACACCTATTGCACAGTATATGATATAGTGCTGTTAAGTTTCCGTTTTACAATAATGGCTGAGATTTTGAATAAATAAGCACCTAAAACATTGGCTGCAGTGTCTTTTGTAAAAAATCCCTTATAAAAACTTTGCCTTTTTTTGGTCAGCATGCAGGATAATGATATGGCACGATAGGGGTTGAACAGGGCATCACAACCTGGTCAATAGCATCTTTTGCAATGTCTTGGAGACATCGCTGTAGGTGGTGCGAGTGTTTCTTTAGTGAGACTTCGTGTAAATTAAGTAAATGTACTTCACTTATAATAATAATTATTATAGTAGTGAACATAAGCACCATGTCATATATTGCTTCAGACAAATGTGCTCTTGCTTCCGAGTCATACAATTCAAGACTCGGTAGTTAATTCTTTCTTATTTCTTTAAAAAGTTTCGATTTTAATTAATTTTGGGGGAAATAACTATTTCAGCAAAAATTTGCTTCTAGTATCCGCTGTGTATAGCTCTTTCTTTGAAAGCAACAATTCAGAAAGCTACAAGCAGTCAGTTTCATTGAAATCAGTGCAGTGGTTTTGTAAGTTTCAGTGCAGTGGAGTGCAGTGGTTTCGTTTCGTAAATACACATGCATGTGTATTTTAATATGTAAATTAAAAGCTTGAGCTTACTCTTAAAGCCAGCAGCATGTGTAGACAAGGATTTTCAGTGCTCAAAGATAGCAGCCACCTTTTGCCGGCAGAGTGGCAACAGGCAGAACGAACAGCTGTGATAGCACTTGGCCCATTTATCCTACGTGCTTGCTGCCATTGTTAGTTCGTCATTTCTTTTGTTGTTGGCTGCCCTATCATCAATCTGCAGTTCATGCGTGGGATCGTGTGACTAGCAACCATGGTTGCTGGTCACCACTTGTGGGGATGCGCGACTCACGCATCCCCTGATGTTGTTTTCCCCGCATAGCTCGCGTCTCCTGTAATCCGTCTTCTCCACGTGACTAAGCGCCGGCGGAGGTCGTGGTGGTTGCGGCGATGTTAACGCCACCGAACAGCGGGGTGACTTGGGAGCAAAAGGTGGAAGGCGCTTCCTCTTCGGGTTGGGATTGGCGAGCGATGCGGACGTTCCGCGCGTGTGCCAGGCTGGCATGTGTTAGTGTATGAAAGGTGCAATAAATGCCCCTTTGATTGTTTGCACTACTGTGTTGTCGTTCCTTTGTCCCAAGAGCACGTGTGAGACCCCACATCGGGCGCCCAACATGGGGCTCTTGGGACATCGGACGATAATTTTGACAGTTTTGCTCGGTTCGAGACAACCTTTGTTTGTACCGAAGCGTATTCCTAGCGTATATTTTGATCGCTAGCGTCGGCGGCGTGCTTTCTTGAGCGAGGTGACGGTTGCTGTAGCATGTTTGAACTTTTCAACATGCTAAGCCTTTTCGCGAGTGTTTTGAAGTACACTCGCGAAAATTATGTGTCAAATTAGAATATTATGTGTCACCTTTACTTGGGAGTGCGGAGAGTTGCGCGCATGCGCTACTCTCGATGGAGGAGAGACACGACTGGCGGCACAGCAAACGAGGATTTAATATGTAGAAGGACGGTAAACGCACGCGGCACACAAAACTCAAACCATAACTCAAAACTAACGGCACGCAAAACTAAAACTATGATTTAACAAAAATCTTCACTTGAACTTAAATAACCAACTCAGATTAAATAGCAGCTACTGAAAAAAGGACTATCTCAGTTCCGAAGCCTAGCTCCGCCTTAGAAGTCTCTAGGTCAGTCCTAGCGCGGGTTCGTTAGAGTCTAGCCACCCTGCATCCGGCCTAACTGCGTCGCAATCGGAAACGTGGGCTTACAGATCGTCGTCGCGAAGTTCTTGTCGAACCCGTGTCGGGCTCGTCCGCAGCATTGAGGGTGTCGTAGGTGTCGACGCCTCGCGTTGTTTCTTTTGTCGGTGGTGAGCTCGTCGGTATCTCGTCGGTGATGTGCTCATTAGCGATGGCGTTCGGCGCTGCTTAGGTCCACCTGGATAGGCCTAGCGTCGGGATGCGTCGCAACTTCTTCAGGAGTGCCGACGTGTCATCCCGAGGAGATTAGAACGTGCCGGTCTGCGACAGAAGGGGGATCCTCTCTGGGGTGCCTGGTCCTGCCGTGAGAAGCTGCAGCCTATCCAGGAGCCTCGCCCGAACTTGCCGAGGTCGACGGCCACACCTTGGAAGGCCAGCGTCGCGGACTCAACCAGACCCCCAAGTCTCCCGTCGCCAGAACATAGCTGGAGATGCGACCTTCCTGACCCGGTGCCACGTTGAAACTCAACGGACAGCGCTGTTCATCCCTCGACTATGCCTCGGTTCGTGCGCCTCGCGCGGTCGCGCCGTTCGGAACACCAGGCATCGCGTGCTCCTCTTCTTTTTCGCGCCACCGGCGGCCTCTTACATGTGACATAGGCGCCCCCTCTTCAAGAGTTTTTTCTCAAAAAACTGCTCACTCTTGGCGTTCAGGTGATGACTGTGACTCCTCGTAGTGACATTGGTGCTGGTTCATTGAAGGCTCGATGCACTACACAACACCACACTGTTGCGCACAATTCACCAAACGCACTGTTCACCGCGTTTAAGAGTTCACTTTATGCACTTTTCACCAATTAATGCACTTCACTCAGCTGTTCACAATGTCCACTACTTCAATGTTTCGAAACACTCTACATGAATAAACTTTGCATCATAGCATGTTTTACCACACCCTACCTACTCTATATCTACATAGGTACTGTTTCACTTCTTTCCTCTCTATACACATTTACAAGTTCTGGAATCTACTGCGTGCCAGTCCTACATGGTTTTCCTTTTCGTTCTTGCCATTGCACCTGCCCTATTTCCCTTCCATCTTCTGCGCTTGCGCGTTACACGTTTAGGGCGATTTGGGTATCTATCTCCTTCGCCCTTTTTCTCGGAGTCCCAATGTTCCATCGTGTCTGGTGCATGATGCTCCCTGGACTCAACTGCACCTATCAACTTCCTATCTTTCTGAGGTGGAACTACTTCTTTCTTTAATCTCTTCTGCTCTTAGGGTATATGGACCTCGATCGGGATGTTGTCCATCCTCTTATCCCGGTTAACCTGAATCAAGAGTTCTCCCATCGCGAGCTTCTTTACGGTGTCACGGGCATTATCTAGTATGTCTGTGTCCTTCCCTTCAGCAATCATCATGCAAACACTAGTCTTCTTCTCGTTTTTCCCCTTAGCCATTGTCTTTTGACATACAACGCATGCCCTGACGTATCTCCTCACGTCGCTCTGTACCCCGATCCAAAATAAATCTTCTGTTATTTTTTCCAAAGAGTCTTTTATTCCCTGGTGGCCTGCCATTGCATTATCGTGCCCTAACTTCAGTACTTTCTCTCTAAGCTCTTTCGGGACCATCAACTGCTGAACCTCTCATCCCGAACTGAACACACACTTCCGGTATAATAAATCGTTCTTCTTGAAAAACTCCACCACGTTTCGACTTCTTTTTCTTCGTACTACTTCTCCTATCTTCCGTACGCACTTTTGTAACGACTCGTCTTTCTCCTCTAATTCCTTGAATTGAGCTGCTGTGATGCTTAACCTCTTAATGTTCGTGACCGGTAATGGTTTTAAGGGTTTAGTACTCTTACTCCTGGCTCGCGTTTGTACTGCCGCTGCTACCTCTACCTCAGGTGACTCCTCTTCTAGCGTTTCTGGCTTTTCTCTCTTCTCTAAATCTTCTGTCCTCTTCCAGTTAGGGTCTGGGTCATCTGCCCTTCTCACCCCTGATACATTCCCCAAAATCAAGTCAAACAGAGGATCTTTTACACACCTAGCTGTGACCAATCCCGTAAAAAATGGTGTCGAAACTTGAATTTGCGCCTCTGGCAAATACTTAACGGACCTGTCTGCCAAAATGACTGGTTTGAAATAGCCGGTCATGTTCTCTGACGGCACCAGACTTTCCCTAACCAATACTGTGTTCGCCCCCAGTGTCTCTCAAAACTGTGGCCCTGCGTCCTTGAACTTCTCCCTCCACCACGGGCATGTTCTTTTCTCTCGGCTCACCCTCTTTACCTTTCATCATACATGCAGCTTTGTCTGCGTATCCTGATCTGCATTCGTGCGCTCCATGCCCTCTCTTTTGACATAGCTGGCAAACCACTGGTGGACCACGTCGACTATCCTTCACCCGACAGTTCATTGCTACATGTCCCAGCCGATTACAAAGAAAACATCTTTGTGGCGTCCCTTGTCTGTTCATCGGCCCCCGATTCCTCGTATCCCCTACTGCTGCCATCGGCGCGTCCTTGCCACTCTTTCCTAAATTCCTTAGTCCCTGCGCCTCTACGAACTGATCTGAATGCGCCGCCATTTCCTCTACTGTTTTTAATTTCCTCTCCTTGAGGAATATCGCCAGACTGTCGCTGCACCTGGCGAGAAATTGTTCTCCTACGACCTTGTCTCGCACCCCTTCATATGTCTTGTTGGCCTCCGACAACTCCATCCATCTTTCAAAGTAGTTTGTCAATCTACATGCAAACTGTTTTCCAGTTTCCGCGTCTTCCGGCTTGCATGACCTGAACTTTTCGCGGAAACCCTCAGCAGTTAGCCGGAATCTTTGTAATAAAGTGTTTTTCACTTTGTCATAGTGTAAGCTCTCTTCGGCGGGCATCCGTCCAAACACACTCAAAGCCTCACCAACTAGACACAGGCTTAAGGCGCTAGCCCACTCATTCTTTGCCCAGCCTTGCCCGACCGCTATTCTTTCGAAGCGATGCAAATACGCATCTAAATCGTCCCTACACTCATCAAATGGAGCCATTAACTTCCTGGGGCAAATCTGCTTTGGTCTGGGCGAAGTAGAGTCGGATGACGCCGACCTGGGGGAAATCGACCCCTCGCGAGACCTGGCGTTCATCTCCGCCAGTCTAATCTTCAAATCTAAAATTTCTTTTTCACTTTTGCGCTGTTGTTCCTGCTCCGCACGTGCTCGTTCGTGCTTCTCGCGCTCTCGTTCGTGTTCTTTTTCTTTTTCTTGCTGCGTGTACTCAAAAAACGCCATCGTCTCCTCCTTCGACATATTTAGATCCTTTGCTACCGCCGCCAAACGTTCCCATTCCATCTTTACAACTCCTGAGTATCGGTGACTGGGCCGTATCAATCCTGGCAGGCTCGCCAATATTTGTCACCTTTACTTGGGAGTGCGGAGAGTTGCGCGCATGCGCTACTCTCGATGGAGGAGAGACACGACTGGCGGCACAGCAAACGAGGATTTAATATGTACAAGGACGGTAAACGCACGCGGCACACAAAACTCAAACCATAACTCAAAACTAACGGCACGCAAAACTAAAACTATGATTTAACAAAAATCTTCACTCGAACTTAAATAACAAACTCAGATTAAATAGCAGCTACTGAAAAAAGGACTATCTCAGTTCCGGAGCCTAGCTCCACCTTAGAAGTCTCTAGGTCAGTCCTAGCGCGGGTTCGTTAGAGTCTAGCCACCCTGCATCCGGCCTAACTGCGTCGCAGTCGGAAACGTGAGCTTACAGATCGTCGTCGCGAAGTTCTTGTCGAACCCGCGTCGGGCTCGTCCGCAGCATTGAGGGTGTCGTAGGTGTCGACGCCTCGCGTTGTTTCTTTTGTCGGTGGTGAGCTCATCGGTATCTCGTCGGTGATGTGCTCGTTAGCGATGACGTTCGGCGCTGCTTAGGCCCACCTGGATAGGCCTAGCGTCGGGATGCGTTGCAACTTCTTCAGGAGTGCCGACGTGTCATCCCGAAGAGATTAGAACGTGCCGGTCTGCCACAGAAGGGGGATCCTCTCTGGGGTGCCTGGTCCTGCCGTGAGAAGCTGCAGCCCGTCCAGGAGCCTCGCCCGAACTTGCCGAGGTCGACGGCCACACCTTGGACGGCCAGCGTCGCGGACTCAACCAGACCCCCAAGTCTCCCGTCGCCAGAACATAGCTGAAGATGCGACCTTCCTGACCCGGTGCCACGTTGAAACTCAACGGACAGCGCCGTTCATCCCTCGACTATGCCTCGGTTCGTGCGCCTTGCGCGCTCGCGCCGTTCGGATCACCAGGCATCGCGTGCTCCTCTTCTTTTTCGCGCCACCGGCGGCCTCTTACATGTGACACTGTAGCATGTTTGAACTTTTCAACATGCTAAGCCTTTTCGCGAGTTTTGAAGTACACTCGTCGATATGAGAGCCACGTGGTCTGCATCCTGGGAGAGCGAGGCCTAGCGCCCGCTGAGCATTGGCAAGCCTGAAGCGAGTGAGTACAGAAGCCTCGTGGGTGGTCCGAATTTCTTATGTAAATAGCTTCTTCTATATCTTTGACTTCGGAAGTCGTGGCTCAGGGAGCCCTGTGGCCACCGGCCACGGGTGCCGCTACGGGCTGACTGGTATTGTGGCCTGGCACCGGGCGCTCCGACACTGTCTGGGACGGTGGGCGCCGTCAACTCGGATGCTGTGTGCACCGAGCGGGGTAGGACCACCTCACAGAGCTAACATCTCCTCGCGGCTGCCTGTTGTGCCCATTTTGGGTGGTGGTCTCTTTTTTTTTTTTTTGGATGCCGGTTGTTGTCAAAGTAGTGACGCATTAGGCCTAAGGCTTTACAAAGCCGCCTGTCGCACGTTGAGGGACACAACCTGGTGGACCGTGGTGTTGAGGTGTCGTACATTGCTTCCCTCATTAGTTCGCCTCGCACAAATTAAAATTACTCGTTCGACTCAAGAAAGTAAGCTTTGTTCACTGTGAACTTAGCATCGGAAATTCCGCCCTGAAATTTTGCTAGGCAAATTGAACATCGTACCACGTGGGCGATGCGTGTGCCGAATTCCCCTCCCTTGCACTACTTTAGTGTTTGTCGAGTGCGTTGAGTGTACGCAGCGTGAGCGGAGTCACCCCTGGTTTGCTTTCACCTGCACATCATCAGCGCTGCTGCCCCGGACTACAATCGAGCTACCCCAGGCGATGGACATGCCACAGGCCAGTCCGGCGCAGCGACTTCGGCGGCCGCCTATGTCCGACTCGCAAACCTCAGTGGCTGGGAAAACAGCCGGCAGTCACCAACGGCTACTGCGGCTCTCGCCACCAGGGTGCGTCGGCGCGAGCGACACAAGCTCGTGCCAACTTCTGCAGAGGTGGTGCTGTGACCAACGGACACCAGCGGTGAACCCCAGAGACAATTTCGGCTCGCATGTTGTGGATAACGTGTGGACATTTCCTCGGCGCGGCCGCTGTCGCATGTACTAACTTTTGTTCGCGACGCGTGCGTTGATAGACCGCGTCACATGTTTCGCCGGAGTATGTGTAGTGATTTAAGGTTGGGGGGATGTGGGGATGCACGACTCTCACGCGTCCCGTGATGTTGTTTTCCCCGCATAGCTGGTGTCTCCTGTAATCCGGCTTCTCCGCGTGACTAAGCGCCGGCGGAGGTCGTGGTGGTTGCGGCGCATTGCGAGAGATGGCACAAGTGTCGCGATGTTAACGCCACCGAAAGGCGGAGTGACTTGGGAGCAAAAGGTGGAAGGCGCTTCCTCTTCAGGTTGGGATCAGCGAGCGATGCGGACGTTCCGCGCATGCGCCGATCCACGCTTCGCGAGATCGTCTCGCGTGGCTAGGAGGAGGGCACCGGTATGGACGAACACGATCATTCGAAGGCGCCACCGTTCGCGTGACCGTACACGTGAACAACTAGGCGATGGTGTCATAGCACGGGGCGAAAATATTCGCTCGCTATCCGGTCGCGGTGAGTCGGACTTCCTTGATTTGTCGCGCGCCCATGTGACTGTTCTATGCATAGTAATTTGGCTAGCATGTGTTAGTGTATGAAAGGTGCAATAAATGCCCTTTTGATTGTTTGCACTACTGTGTTGTCATTCCTTTGTCACAAGAGCACGTGTGAGACCCCACACACTTAACTGTGTTGTTTCTTCATTCAATGTCGTTATCTTTGTGCTGTTTTATCTTGGTCATGGTTGCTTGTCACCACTTCATTATGTTCCATCTTCACACTGTTTGTTTGTTTTCAGTAAATCCTGTGCAGGCCATACCTATAGGTCGCAAATGGCACCTACATTAAGCGCGGTTGCTTTGAACGGGCGTGCAAGATTATAAAAAATCTGGTCTATAGTCAGAGGGTTGGGAGGTAGGAAATGTATGACCAGTGAGCTTTAAGATTGCTTTGTCATCATCCATTTCTGTGCCCTCCCACCCCACCTAGCTAACGTGTTAAAGCACTACCAATGTTGTTGATAATGTACAATTGTAAGCAACATTAAAGGCCACGTGGACCCCGAAAAAAAAAAGAAAAATGTAAAAACTGCACTGGTGTGTCCTATCTCTAGACTGGGACATATAGTGCACCAGTGTAACAGGGCCATTGCATGAGTAAGTAAAAAATTTTTTTCAGTGCCTGTCACACACCCTGTGAACGAGGCGCCAATGCCGGACCAAATTCCAAAGCCGACTTATCCGCTTCCGAAAATAATCCCACGAAAGCAAGGGCAATTAGTAAGGGGCCCTCTGGTGCGCCAGCGAACACCGGTTGCTGTCCAAAGACCGAGTCAGAGTCCAGAGTTGTCAAAACACAACAAAATATATTCTTCACACAAGGCAGTTACACACACACGTGCACACTTAGACTAGACACATCACAATACAATTCAGATGGGTATTCACAAAACACAGGAAAATAATTCACGACAAGCACTAAGAGTCCAACACGTAAAGTACAAAATTAATAGGAATACTTAGTGTCCAATCGTATTCACCCGTGCTGGTCTTGAGCCGGACGATCTCGGCGTAGCTCGAGGCAAATCTCGAAGGAGGAACTTCTTTCGGAACTGCAGACGCTCGATCAACTCGTCGACTAGCTTGCCGCGGAATCCCCTTCTTCTGCAGACGGTCAGTCTTCACGTTGCATCTCTTCACCGGCGCAGTCTGATTGCCCTTCTGTTTCCCGTACGGCACTTTTATAGCTTTCACCGGGGGTTATGGAACCTTCGGTTAAAGTTGGGATCCCGTAGCATGGCCAAGGCCTGGAAATTTTCTAGTCAATTCTTGCATCTTCGACCGCCGCCATCGGAGCGTCGTCGAGGGGGGGTGGTGACTCATCCTGTTGGCGCGCGCTCTGGCTTCTCGCTCTATCTTTTTCTCAACTCGCCGTTTGTTCGGGGTCTGAGAGGGTGTCTCGGTGCGTGCGCTCTCTCTCTTTGGTTACCGTCGCCTTCGCTAAGTGGTGGATTCTTCTAGACTCTGTTGGTCGCGTGGGCTGTTTGAAGCGTAGGCGCTCTCTCTCTCTGTTGAAGGTGCTGCGGGACCGGCAGGCTTCTTTCGCTGGCTTGCGAGACACATGGCGCGCGCTTAGATTATGTGCTCTTTTGTGACAATGCCACTGTATCTGAAACTTTAATACGTAATAGTTTACCTTGCAGTTGTGAAACCAGCGAATGCATGCTGCGCAGGTACATCTACCGGCCAATCGTGGCTCGCGGCTGGACGCCGCAGCACCGCATGGTGGGGGCAGCAGCCAGTTTTGCCTTTGTCTGCTCGTGGCACGGCATGGACAGGGCAGTGGTGGTGTGGTGCACCCTCAACTTTGTTGGAATCTCCACCGAGCTCCTGATGGAGGTCATCAGGAACACAGACAGCTGGAAGAGGATTGAGGTAGCCTGCTCTTTGTACTATTTAATTTGTTAGCATTCCTAGGACACTTCATGCACTTTCCAGGGGCCAAGTATCTATCTAGCTATCTATGTGTGTTTGTATGTAATCGTTTTCCCGCCTACCTGGGTGACTGGGTAGTCTGTGGTCGAATGGGTAACGCATCGGGCAGCTGTGCTGAGAAAACGGGGTTCGAAACCAACCGTCAGACCACCTTGGTTCACTGAGTATGCTGCAGTGTGTACATATGTTCCGCTCTTCAATGAACCTGTTTCACGCCGGCATGGGTCACTGTAGATCTGGGACTGGGTAGGTATTGCTGTTCAAAAAAACCTCTTCGATGCAAACTTTGGTCACTGCCCAGTAGGTGTATGCCACTCTTCAATGAATGTATTTGACACCAACTTGGATAATTCGGCATGTGCCACTGGGAATATGCCGCTCTAAAGTGATGAAAAAGATCCTTTAAATTTCTCCGATGCCGAGTGGAATCGAAGCCATGCCATAAGGGTTCCTCAAGGACAGCAACTACGCTTGCGCAGGCAACACAACAAATACACTGAGCATGTGCTGCTTTCCAATCGACGTCTTTAACACCAATGCTTCAGCGAGCTGCACCATAAATGCACTGGTATGTGCCGCTCTTTCAATGAACCTCTCGCCAACATGGGTCACTGAGTATGTGCCACTGAGTGTGCGGCAAGCGAGGGAACCATTGTCAGCTTTCGTAGGCACCGGCGCACCATGCTTCTCATCTTAGAGGCTATGCGCTGACTTCTTGGTAGCGCCACTAGATGGTGCAGCGTGTCGAGGACGAAGAGCTAGAGAGGAGCCCTGTTGCCACATGACGCTTTTCTCAGCGTTCACATGCACCGGCACCATGCATTTCAGAGGTCATGCGCAGGCTTCGCGACAACAGCGCTAGATGGCGCCGAGTGTTCTTAGTGAAGCACGAAAGAGGGGTCCCGCTGCAATACATGCCTCATACATAACTCGTTTCGACGGTGACAGTACGTTGTGCCAGGATATTTATTCAAGGCTAAAAGCACTGCCGTCGACAGTCATCGTGACATAGGTACTGTCAAAGGTTTTTTCACCCATATTCGTTTATGCTTCCTTTTACCTGGTTATTTTTGCACCTTATTTCTACCTTATTATTTCAATTAAAAACAACTAATAATTTCTCCTATGCTTTCCTTGGCCCATTAACTGTTTGGTTCTAATGGTTGTGACTAACAAAGATCACCCCTCGGTTCCCGTTCTTCTCATTCATTGCGTAGTGAGAGTTTGAACTGGGGCAGGTCTGATGTCTTCGGTAGCATGTGAGGGTTTATTGGTCAGCTGCCTGCTCCTAAAAGTTCACTTACTGCAGGTGAACCTCACTCATGCGTTTTGGGGAAAAATTCGAAAGAGAACATACTGATCAGGAAAACGTACAATGCACAGTCACTAAAATATTTGTCAGACTCAACTGTAGTTGACATCTACGTAATGCGACGTTAGAGTGTACTAGAAGGGGGGAATGAGTCCAGCGGATGTCTTGGCAAGTGCCGAGGGTGAAACAAAAAACGTTGAAATTGTGGCGGCACTGCCGTCGCCTTATTCTGAATCACCGGCCAATAAACGTTTGCTCCGGCTGTTTCGGCAGCGCTCATTGGCCGAGGCGAGCTCACGGGCTGAGTGGCTGTCATCTGCTTGATGCACCGTCGTTGTTGCGTCATTTGCATTCTTTCCGCCGTTTTTCTTTTTCCATTTTATTTACAATAGATTGGTGGGGAATAATATCAGTGTTACCGCCACCGAGTATCCGCCTGTCAAAGCTCCATGCAGCTGCGGTAGGCTCCAGCCGGCGCGTGGGGCTGCTCAATCTGGAGAAAGCGACGATGGCGCCACCAAATTTTCAATAAAAAAAGCCTCAGCGGGGAGCCTGCGTTGGTCCCACTCCCCCAATCTAGTACACTCTAGCAACGTGTTGTACGAATCTTTGCAGCATGAGATGCCAACGTGTGCTCAGCTGGTAGAACCCAAGCAGTCCGCGGCACGCATTGTCATTTTTGTGGATTTGACAAGCTTAAGTCAAGGCCTGGGTCAGCAGCTTCTTTGAGCAAGGCACTTTTTGACGTGCCCACTTGGTGTGAATCTTTGTGGCACAGACACCGAGGCGCGTCGAGCTAGTGGGGCCCGAGAGAGCAGAGATGCACATTTTTGTTTTCTTATTGCAGAGTGTCGTAAGATGGTGATGGGAAATCGAAACGAAATTGAACTGGTGAGCGACGCCGGAATACAGTGCCAACGATGCCGCCAGAGTGAAACATGATGCTCACTTCGAGCCGCCTATTGCAACGTGTTTGGGTTATTGCCTATTAAAAGCGTGCAGTACGCTTCCAGTGGCACTACGCCTTATGCGCTGTGAAAGAGATAGGTGAAGATGCTTATGGCAATAAGGTTGGCGGTGGTAGCTGTGAATGCGGTGTGCAACGTCCCGGGAGGAGATTTTTGCTGGTATTGGTATAGGAAACTGAGTGCATGCGGTGTCTTCATATAAGTCGGTTGAGTGAGTATTGCGGGGAAGCTGCTGCAGTAGGTGGCTACTGTTCTCAATCGTGCATGTCTCACGCCTTTTCTTGTTTACATGGGATGTAGCGGATGGAAAACGTATCATAAGATTGCAATTTGGCGATATACTGAATGCTGGTTCCAAAAGATTATGTTTTCCGAGAATGTATAAACCGATAAAAATAAGAATGTAACTGTACCGAGTCGTTTTTTTATATTCTCGATCACGATTCTTGGCGCCAGGAAATCATGCGTAACGGGATCGTATCAGCAAGGTTCTGCTGTACTTGACGGCATCAATCAAAATCATGTTCCACATCCACTGCCATGGCCATGAGCGGTGCTGGCTAACACTCCCCGTGTAATATCTTATACGCATACACCAGTCTGTTTTCTCCACAACTAAGTTATTCTTTGGCACAGAACAAATACTGCAAATCTAAAAGAGTTGGTTTTCTTTTTTTTTCGTTTAGTTGCAATGAATACATGCCCTAAGGCATAAAATTTTTTGTGTATTATACCTGTGCTGTAAGGCCTGTGTCGTGTATGAATTCAAGCAGCGTTTTGTGGTATCTCTTACCGTGTACCCAGCAGTCGTAGCTAGTCTTGTGTAATGTATCATCCAAGCTGGAGTTATTGTTTGCCTTCTTAGTGGCTTGTTAAGTTCGGCACGTTGCTGTCAGCTCATTTGACCATCTGCTGGAGATCCATCAAAAGCTGGCCATCCAGCAGCAGCCACTGTCGAAGAGCCGAGTTGATTAACAAACAGTTCAGAGGCATTTGAATGGTGTGCTATGGCCACAGATGTCATGGGCATGTTACGAAGTAGAATTGTTGGTTTTTTCTCGTATATGTGGTCATGTCAAAAGTGTGTGTTAATTGCATTGATGGTTTGGATCTTTTCAGGACACCTTCTTCAGTGGAACGCGGTTGCGATTTCTCAGGGCTGCCGTCTCTGCACCCCATTTCCTTTTCTCCATGTTTTCCTGTATGTTCTTCCTCAGCAACGTGGACATCGGGCTGATCTTCCTGAGGAAGATAATATGTGGTGAGCGAGAGTTTTCTTCCTACAACCATCCATTGCCCCTTGTTTTCCATCGTAAACTTAGATACCGCATTGGAGCATTCTAGCGTGCTAGTGCAGCACGGGGCCAATGACTGCACTGTGCACTGGAGTACCATCGGCTGCACTTGTGCACATTGGGGTAATGGATTGCTTGTTGCCATTGTAACTTTCTGAAAGCCACACCACAATACACTCTCCCAATGGTCTTGATCTCTAGATGGCATCCACATGATGGTCAAGATGTGAGTATCAGGTCAGGCAAAAATGCGTACAGGAATAGTTCACTGGGCCATTGATCCAGTGAACTTCTTTGAGCCTTCTATATCCCCCCTTGTGTTCACTTTTCCTCATTGACATGCACTTCTCTTATTGATTTAATTGATTGATGGATTGATACATGAGGTTTGACATCACAAAGCAACACTGAGGCTATGAGAGACATGGACCATAGTAGAGCGCTACAGATTAATTTTGATAATCTAGGGTTCTTTAAGGTGCACCTAAATTTGTGCACACAAGTGCTTTTGCATTCCGCCTCCATCGAAATGCGGGAATTGAACCCGCAACCTCATGTTCAGCAGCGCAATGCCAGAGCCACCGAGATGCACCTTTCTTCTGCACCTGCAGTTGTGTCAGTATTCATCCCAGGACTTTGCAAGGTCGGCTTTCCCACACTGCTTACCCGCCTGATAAATAACGCAAGGCGAATTCTCATGCTGGTAATTTCATGCACAGATATGCACAAGAAAGAAAAGAACATGTAGCTTATATAAGTTTGCAAGACCGTTTTTGGGTTGATTGTTGCACTTTTCACTGCACGTCTCCAACCCCCTGTAACTTTTTCCTGTATTTAATGTAGATCTACACTGCAAAAATACTTTTAGCTAACTCAGTGTGATTGTTGTTTAGAAATCGTTAAATGAGTTCAATGGACACCAACATAGGCATAATATTATATGATTGAGTAACTGCACTGCTTTCGCTTTGATTTTTTATTTGCCACCTTACTAAATTGTATTTAACAGAATCATGTACGGATGTGGGAATGGTAATTTTTTAGACCAAATCGAATACAAATTGAATAGTGTCAGTAGCTAACCGAATCATATAAATTATTGAATACTTTTCGAAGTGGTTTTTCAATAATGTACAATATTTCTCACCATTAAAATAATACGATGTTCACATCCAAATATCCTCAACATCGCAATTTTTTGTCATTATGCTGCCCATTGTGAAGGATGGTTTATTAAAGGGCCCCCTCACCAGGCCCCATTACAGATTTTCGTTATTATACACTAGAAATTGTGAAGCACCGTCTGAGGAGTGTCTCACCTCAAGAAGGTTTTTCGAATTGGTTATTAGAGGAGATAAAGAAATTGAAATGTAGCATTGGCCTGCTGGCAGGAGGTGAGCTTCACTGCCAACTTAGACTTTCTCTCTCTCTCCTCCCTGCCTCGACTAACGTCCTTCTTTCCCTGCCTTTTCTCGTACTGTAAACTGCCATGGTTGCTTAGTGGCTTTGGCGTTACCCTGATAAGCACGAGGTCGTGGGATCAAATCCACGCCACGGCGACGTCATTTCAACGGGGGCGAAACGCAAGAACGCCTCTGTACTGTGCATTGGGTAAATGTTAAACAACCCCAGGTGGTCAAAATTAATCCAGAGTCCCCCACTACGGTGTACTTCATGCTCAGATTGTAGTTTTGGCATGTAGAACCCCGTAATTTATTTAAATTTTTTTAAACGCGACATGAGAAACGCAACGTGGTCTCACGTCGCGTTTATCTCACGAGCCCCACTTTCTTACTGTTTTCTTCTTTTTGCTGCACGGTGCACTCCCAGTGGCGGTATTCACATTTGGGTCATTAAACTGTGGGGGTCGGCAGCGAAACGCGGGCCGCCACATTTCTTTGAGAATTTCTCTGCGCCAAGAGCGGCTGACAAACACGCCAGCTCAGCCTCGGAGGCTTTACCGTTCTGAGCTCGCGCTCTTGTGATCGCCATCTTCTTCAACTGGACACATTGCTGCAGATTGCAGCACTACTACTGTGCATTCTGCATTGGACGATTCGCCGGGGTCACGTGCCATAATCGGTGGCCACATTGGAAACAGTGCGTCTCGCATAGAGGCATTGTGCGTGCAACCGTGACTCTTTGGCTGGGAGTGGGGCTGCTTCGAGAGGAAAGGCGTGTGGGCTCCTGTTTGAAGTTTCGGCTGTTTTCACGCTGTACGGCCGCTCGATACTTTGCACACAAAATGGCCACTACGTGATCTAAGCTCTGCACCTGTCTGTTTGCAATGCTTACACCTGGTGAGGGGCCCTTTAAAAGCACAAATGTAACATTAGGAACAAGTAATCAGCTTGTTTGCACACTTGGGGCCTTTTGAACCATGCATGGGTGTGCTATGTCAGTAGGAAGTGCTAAAAGGCACTCTTCAGAGTTCGTTATGAACTTTAGGCACATACAACTCCTAAAGTTAAACCGCTGGCTCATTTGCCCTCAAATTTTGCACAGAAATGGCAATTCACAGTGGATTCAGTTTTATAGCTCGTTTGGGTGCAATACTTGCCGGTTCAGAATAAATCGAAATATGCATCACCTAAAGTGATGCCAACTACAAAGTGTAGAATTTGTTGAAAAAGAAGGTGTACCACCGTCAATGTTAGGGTGAAACCATAGGCTGCAGGCAAAATATGGCATGCACCTTGTCTCTCTGTTACAATGACAGGTGGCACCACTGTTCTGTTCCCGCGAATTCTACTTTTTCTGCTTGGGATCGCCATAAGCAAAACATACTTCTGATTTAATATGGACCGAACAGGTATGTGTTGCACACAGATGTGCTATTAAAATGCATTCATTACGAAACACCACCGCTCTGCAAAAGCTAAAGGGGCCCCTAAACCACTCTGAGCTAAAACATTTGTTGCATAGTTGCAGCTGTGTATTAGTCTACAATGAATGTGCAGCTGTCGCAAGTATCTTTTGAAATGATGCTGTAATAGCAATGTTACAGCAAGGTTAATTTGTGGCTTCGCCGTGACGTGTACCAATGTTATATTCACGAAAGTTGACTCCTTTGGCTAACCGGAGGTGTCAAGTGTACCTGGCACTTTACAGAACGTTCATGCTTGTCAGTAAGTGTACCTTAGACATGCTTGTCTTCGCTTTCAGGCTACCCAGTTCCCTTGGTGCCAACGCTTCTCGTCATGTACTGCGGTTGTCACGTCTCAATGGACATCATGGACTGGGAAACGAAGAAAAAGAAGTCTTCTTAGGCAGTTGCTGATATTTTTCAAGGTAATTTAACGGCACTCAGCTTGCCATCCTGACATACCTGCCTAGGTACTGGAACCTGGAATAGCAAAACGGACAGGCCACAATGGTGAATGTCTTCTATTCACGTGAATGGGAGAAATGTAAGTGAGAAAGGCAGTGTACTGGTTGCACCAAGGCCTTTAGACACCTGCTTCATTGGTCACAATTTTTCAGGGCAGCTTACAGAGTTTAAAAAAAAATTG
Source organism: Dermacentor silvarum (assembly GCF_013339745.2). NCBI lineage: Eukaryota > Metazoa > Arthropoda > Arachnida > Ixodida > Ixodidae > Dermacentor > Dermacentor silvarum. The sequence goes on along the minus strand of NC_051160.1, from coordinate 64,650,244 downwards.
AAAAGGTTTAGTAGTATTGCCCTAGAAATCGAATTAATGCAGGGTGATATCCGACTGCTGATCTATTTTACCCCATCATTGTTTAGTATTGTATTGCTCTCATTTAGATTCAGATTGCATGTTTACATACATATAATTTATTCTTTTTCTTATACATAATGTTTATGCTACTGTTTACACATTTGTATTGCTTACTGCTGGCTTCTTTTCAGCCACTCACACAATAAAATGTTTTACTGCTTTTTGTGATGTGTCTTTATTGTTGTTGGACTGTGAATTGCAGGTAAGTTCATTTGAAAATTGTGTAGTATCATGTCGCACATTCAGTACACTGATTTTCCAATGGCTCCTCTTGCCATCGCAAACTTTAGCAATACATGGCATGATTGCATCTATCACTTGAAGAAGACAGAATTTTTAAAGGTAGGAAACTGAATTTTAAGCCAGCTTAACAACACGCACGGAGTGCTGTGATTGATTACAGCCTGAAATTTGACTAAAGAAAAACATTTTAATTACACTTCACATTTTTATGTCAGCTTAGAACATCCAAAATTAAACTCTCACCATTTGCTACCCATAGGATAAAGTTGGTTAGCCATATGGCTATCCATACAAGTCACCTCTACTCACAAATTTACAATCCCCAGCCTGTTTTCAAGCAGCGCTTGCCACAAGAGCTTAAGAAAGTTTTAAGAACTTGTGGATTGCAGTCATCTTCTGCTCAACACGTCAGTTCCCAGCACTGCAAAGGTGCAACAGGAGTGCAAAATAAAGAAGGCTGCAAATTTTTCCACTTCTTACTTCTGGGCACTTTGTCTACAAAGATGCATATCGATTTACAAATTCAAATAACTTTCATCCTTGGGTAGTCCAGATGACAGTTGTCAATGTGGTTAATTGTTCTGTACAATTCATAATTTTTGGAGCTGCAGCTGGTCCTTGCACTGTACCTGCATATATGAATGAAATTGATTAATAGTGGGCGGGGAGTAAGTATCTCAGGAAAGCAGCACATATATATTGTAAACTGGATGCTTGATCCTAATTATAAAGGGACACTGAAACACTTTTCAAACACTGTAAGAAACACCGCATCAAAATGTGAGCCAAATATTATTGTGCCGCAGGCAAGAGGGAAACTACAAATTGCATAATAAGTTGCACGTTTTGTCTTGCGGATTTCAAAGCTCCTGCTTTTTTTTTTTTATCACCCTATGTGATGCCAACGATAGAGTCCATCCAGGAAGTGCAACAGCCCATGGACGCCAGCCATTGGCCGATCGCTTATGATCGCTAATTGCAAGCAAAAGCATGCGGACACATGCAAACCCCTCAAGATCTTCTAGAAAACAAGAAAGCGGCTGTTGTTAACGCATCCTACCCATCCAGTCACCACTCCTCTGTCACTCTTGAGCACAATTTGTCAGATGCCAACCTTCTGAGTGTTACCACTAGCTCACCATAGAATGAAGAAGGCATTGCTATAAGTGTTGTTTCCGTTAGGAGGACACAATGAGTTATGGGGGACTGAGGGAAAGAAAACACGGCACTTCTTATGCTTCCATTCATATGAGATCCTTTTCAAAAGCTTCTTCGATAGTATGTATTACTTGAAAAAGAATCGCACTTGTTTCAGCGTCTTGCTCAGGTTTCAGAAAGAAGCTGTCTCTGAGGTCATACGTCGGCATACTCACTCACAAGTACACAGACTTGTACTTGCTCCGCGCAGTGCACACATGGGATGGAGTGCGAGCGAGTGACGAAAGCTGTTACGAGACGTGGATATCAACGGGAATGAGTGCCGGTGAGTTTGAGTGGGCGTGAAAAATGAAGATGTGTGGCGGGTCTACCTATTAACGAAAGTCAGTGACTGTCGGCAAGTATGAGCGGTTGCGAGTATGAGCTTGGAGTGTGTGCTGGTGAGTGTTAATGAAAGTGAGTTTGCGTGAGCACGACTAGCAGCGTGAGTGCTGATGAGCGCGATATAATCTGGAAAAATATTGGTGATTGAGTATGGATGTGTATCTGCTTATTCTGTTGACAAGCTAGTCAATCGTCCCCTGCCGCTGCCTGCCTTAAAGGGGGTGGGGACCTCGTCAAGTGCTTTCGCTATTTTTCCCACCTCCTTCATCTTAATGTATTGGTATGATAACACTTTATTACGGTCTCTCGGAACGCATGTCAGCACGTAGTGGGCCGCTCCCATGTCGGTACAGAAAAGCCGAGGTTCTCTGCTGCATCGCAGGCCCGATGGACAGCCCATAGCTGTGCTTCAAGATCGGGGCTGCTTAGGGCAGCCTCCCATTTGGATGACGTGACATCGTCACCGTCGCGTAATGTGGGGCACCACCAGAGTGTTCCAAGTCAGCTAGGTCTGAGCATAGCTCGCAAACATTGGTCAATTGTATCTCTGGATAGATTCTGTGTAACAGTGCGGGGTTAGGGTATGCCCCGACCTGGAGTAATCCGAGTGTTAACGCCTGTGGTCTGCCTAGTTTCCTATGTGGCGGAGAATATCGTCTCCGTGTATTGACGGAAATAAATTGTATTGTGTGTGCTTGAGGCTCCTTTATGGAACCATGCCTATTACAAATGGAGTAGGAAAGGTGGCTTCTTAGGAAATCCACAATAATTGAACAGGAGAGGCCTTTGCTTCCTTTTTAGAAGCATGCACAAGGAACATGGAGAACAGCGCGGATGAGGAAACAGGAGATACAGAGGCCAGTTTTCACAGTGCTTGGGGGTGGGGTTGTGTGGAAGCCAAACTAAGTATGCATTGAAGGAGGCACACAAAATAAGTCGGTCATTGTTGTGCTCAAAATTTGGAAGGTTGTTTATGCAGGGTTCATTCCCTTGTACAAAAACAATCTTTCTGTAGATTTCAGCAACAAAACAACCACCAAGCGAAATGAGCTAACAGATAAATTCGGCCCTTGCTTTGCCCTTATTTCTTGTGCCGCAGCTTGTTATTTACTTTCTAAAGCACTTCTGGCTATATGTAGGTTATTTAGTAATGATAACTTCAGGCTACATTTTAATAATGACTTCCATTGGAACTGCCGTGAATCCTACTAGTATGTGATTACAGCAGTGTACTACAAGTCCAGAACAAAATGTAGCCAGTAATTGGGGCCGCCTAAGGTTTCCAGCCCGAGAGGGGGACGAGGCATAAGCACCTCCCCTCCCCCCTCGCGAATGGACCCATATGAGGAGATATATGGACAGGACAGATGCGCTGACATCCTGTCTCCTCATCTCCTGCCCCGACATGTGCAGTTCATGTTGAACCCAAACCAACCAGTCCAGCATAAAACTCTCATACACAAGGTTACCCAGCTAAAAAGGCAATTTGAGTAATTTCAATATCAGCCTGCATTGCAGAAGAACTCAAGCTTATTGGATAGAGAAAGGTGCAGCGTTTTGTGATGCACATACTGCACACTAGCTTGCTTGCAAGTGGAGAGCGTGCCGACCGCACTTTAGGTGGAAGCATGCAACCTACTGCTGGAAGTACTGTCAACTCTAGTAAATCAGTTTCTGGTGCCTTCACTTCTTTGCGACAGTACAAAGACAACCAGGCGATAATGACTCGTATAAAGAACGACTAAAGAAGCGCTAAGTGGACATGAACAAATACTAGAGGAACATACACACTGGCACTATGTGTGTGTATATATTCCGCTATTGGTCTGTGTCCAGTTCGTGCATTTTTAGTCATTCTTATGAATTGCCTACACGCCCAAAGCTACCACTGTGGCTCATCTAAAGCTATAAACTCTGCCCCTCGCACTGCCCTTCCCCTAGCCCCTCCCCCCCCCTTTTTTATATTAAATGTAAGGAGACACTCCGTTGGTATTATACTTAGAAGACGCATACTCATCTACTCCGACATGTGATAACAAGAGACATTCTGCCAAATTAAAGCCATTACAAAAGTACTCAAGGAAGAGTTCCTGCAAAAAGTTGACTCGTACCAGAACACACGTTCAATGCACCCCATGTGTGTTACAGCAGTTCCTTTCAGCAGTTGCAGATTATGTTTGTGCAAAATTGCAGTCCGTCTTGGAGAACCAGAAGTTCTTTTCTGTTTAAAGATATCCTGGATGTTCCTGCGCGCTATCTAGTATGACTCCTCTCGGGACCAGTCAAACTGCAGCTTTTATCCCTGGAGGACGTTTCCAATGTACACTACAAGCAATTGACGTGAAATACTACTGCAGCACAAACAAAAAATAAGGACAAGAGCATGCGAACACAGAGACAAGATGATAGCTTCAAACAACAATTTTTATTCTGTCTGTGTTCATGTGCTCTTGTGTGTTCGCCTTGTTTGCCCTGCATTAGTATTTCATAAACCATTCCAACAAGCATGCATCGCAACTCTAGTTGGATCCGCCACGTTACAGCAATGGCTATGGCATAGAGCTGCTGCGCTTGAAGTCGCACGTTTGATTCCGGCCATGGCGGTTGCATTTCGATGGAGGCGAAATGAAAAAAATGCCTGTATCATTAGAGAACTCTAGGTGGTGAAAATTTGGAGCCTATGGTGGTGCCTCATACTACAAATCTGGTTTTGTCAAGTAAAACCACAGTGTGTAATTTCAACTCTTAGCCGACTTCTTTCACGCAAACATTCAAGAATTCCAGAGTGCGTGGAGGCAACAAACATACCCAACTACAAGTACATTCCATTCACCTCTGTCGACGTCAAGCATTCATCTTCAACCTACAAGGTTATTCTGATTGAGAAGAGGCAAAATCTAGATTCCGATAACCTGAAGATGGTCCATGTGTGTTACTGTTGTTACAACTTTACAAAGATTTTGTAAACATAGACGCTATTTATAAAGCACTTCTTATTGGAACAGTTGTTTGCGTTAATCCATTCGGCACGAACTTTAGCTTCTCTCATATTAACCTATCCGGTTGAGTGAAACAATAGATCTAACCTAGGTGCACCTCGCCAGAAGCACCCACAGCGGCTGCCTTTTTATTTTTTTAATCAATGTTGTTCGCTCTCTCACTCATATTAAGCACTTAGCAGCTTTCCTGGCATATGCGTGATTAAATGATACGTCATTATAAGCAAGAAAAAGTGGCTAATAAAGGTGCAGTACCAGCTCATTGTGTCAGAAAAGATTCGGTATTAAACTACGTTGGCTCCAGCATGCCAATAGACAGAACAGCCGTCTCTAGCATGCCTATCAAAACACCATGCACTGCTGCGACGGCTGGCATAATATGGTTGCTGCCTTTCAGACCAGAAAAGTGAACGGATTTCTTACCATAGAAATAGGCCACACACTTCAAGTACATAAAACAGGCCGCGGTTTGTGAACAAGCTATACTGCCTATTTCAGTCCCTACCGTACCTGCAATAGGGCTTTGAACACATGTTTTAGGTGCCTGGAACCAGTTTTTAGTGCCTAAAAATCCGGTATCTCATCATGACCTTTCCGACCTGTCACTTTCTTGCATTGAATAAATGTCCAAACCCTCTAAACACTGCACAGTTGACTCCTGCCAAGTCGACCTCAATTACTTCGAATGCACTTGAAAGCCCAGGAATAAAACCATACATTGTTATGGAAGAAAAACTCGTTTAGTTTAAACTAGAAAGCATGCCACTTGGTTAATTGGACCTCCACCCGCTTACCCTCCTGCACACATTAAAAGCTTCCTACCCCAGGTAGCCTGTCTGAAGCAGCCAAACATTGATTGCACAGGGTCACTTTAGGCCTTGTCCACACATAGCAGAAATTTCCATGTGCGTAACACAAGAACAAGAAAAATTTTTTAATTAGGTTTAGAGTCACTAATTTGACATGGTCAAAGGTCACTTCATCAGTGCCACTGTCTCTTAGTAGTCGGGAGTGTAGCCATGTATGCTTCACTTGAGATTGCTGCTCGATTTGCAGCCAGAATGATAAAGTTCTATTAAGATGATGTATGCGTCCAGCCATGAAAATTAACCGTCATTTGGATGAAAGGCTCCCATTGCTGTCTTTGCAATTTCATGTGTTGGCAGCAAAGCCTGGCTGCCAATTCTATGAAGTGCATACCACTTTGCACTCTTACTCATGAAGGCACTACCACTCAGCATCACTGAAATTCCTCTCGGTGGCTGGATGGCAGCAGAGGTTTTCTTGCTCGAGTGTCCCCATCACAATTGGCAAAGAAACACGGGTTGCCCACGTCACTTTTTCTTCTTGATGTCATTCATCTCCACATGAAACCGCGATAAGAATCTTACTGGTTTGACGAGTAAGCAAGTTTATATTTCCGGCAGTTTCTCGTGGCATACACCTCAAATCACTTCATGGCCATCCATCAACTCTCTTTCTAGAAAGTTTATCCAAGTGTTCGTGTATCGCACGCAAAACAAACAAAAAACAAAGTCGCCATTCTGCAAAGGGTGTAGAACCACATGCTCAAGTGCACCATTTTTGGTCAGGTACTGTAAGTGCAAAGTCTGTTTTGACAGTCATTCACGATACTTGCAACACAAGAGCCCACCTTCACTGCTTTCAGCCCTCCCAACCATCTCATAAAGAAATATCTAATATCATTTACAACAGCATTCATAATCCTCTCAAAACAAACCATGGCAATGGACTTGGGGGAGCTGTTGAGTGCTTCTGAAAACCATAGTCAACGAAGTCAAAAAACTTGACTACATGTTGGTCAAACATCACGCTCTGCTGCACGGCCAGGTCTTATGTTATGCACCGAGATCCTGAAATCAGTCACGCAGACACTCTTTCATTAGTGAAGTGACGTCAACTTCATATCCATAGTGGCCAACATGTCTTTGTATCATTGAGGGGGCAAAGCAGCTGAAGTATTTATTTCGGCTCTTGCACTGCTCATAGCCCTCGCTTGAGCAGGTCCTCCCAAAATTGCATATTCAGCCTCTCCGTGGAACCTGTAGACTTGGTTCACAATAGACACGGCAGACTCGTCACCGTGAGCAGCAGCGTCGATCAGCCTCATAAAACAGTCCACTGTCTTTGTTGCTTTCATAAAACTGAGCTCGCTCTTCGGCTTCGCCGAGTTTCCACTGCAGCGTCAGCAGTTCTCCTTTAAGACGGGCGATTCTCGCTCTAAGGCGGCGCATTCTTTCCTTCGCGTCTACCGCCGTCTTTACGAACTCGGAGGATGTTCGTAAAGTCTCATTTTCAGAGTACGAACTTTCTTCGCAGTTTTCGACCAATGGTTCGGGAGTCTTACGCGACTGTCAAGAACTGTGTCGTTTTGACTGGCAATCCGCTTGAGTGGTGAGGCAACACCTGTACGCGCCTGCTTAACATTCTCCGTTCCTTCTGGTCGCGACCGCTTCGTTCGAGCCTGAGCGCCTCTCTCGACGGCTCTCTTGATCATGCAGCTTGGATAACCCGGGAACACCGTTGGCACAGCGGTGGGCAACAGCACCCTGTGCTTGTTGGTCGCCTTGTAGTCCTCCTTCGTGAAATGTAGGGCGCACACCAGCGATCTGTCTCCCGGTTGCCACTTCGTACCTTTCCCGCCGGGTCCTTCCCTGGAAATGTTTCGCAACCAAATTTCCCGGCGTTCAGCGTCGCACGGGAATTCGTGGTAGCCGATGTGGGGGTCTTTCTTGGCGTTCGTACCACACAGCGGCACGCAGCAGTTGCGTGGCATTGTGCCGCGCGCACGCAGTGTTTTGAATTCGGTGTTTTGAACAGCAACGACACACAAACGTCGAGAAAAATACACGAAATCTGTGACCCCTGTAACTGTGGCACCCCGACAACTTTGTGCGTTTTCACAGTACTATGTAAGTACCTCGAGACTCCCTAGAGCATCTCGCGAGGCTCGGCAGTAAGCTACAGAAGGTTATAAGCAAATCCCTAATCCACTGTAGAGACCAGTGAGCTAAGAAACCAATCAACCAATGCTGAAACCGTGGCTCAAACAAGCATACTAGCGTAAACCCACAGAACACATAAACCACGATAGACATGCAGGAGACGGAAACACGTCATGGCCCTCATCTTTCTTTAGATTACTTAAATGTATTTTTTTTTTTTTTTTTAAGAACGCATTTCTCTTTTTCTGAGTTTACTGTTCAGCGCTTGTTACGAAGGGTGTGGCGGGTGCGGCGTTGTCATTCATTGTGCTGGCAGGCCGTGCTCAGATTGCCGCCGAGGCGGGTGATTTGAATTGCTCTAGTTCCGTGCAACTGATGTCCCTTCATAAAATTAACATATCGAGGTATTATAATGAACTAGTTAGCCTATCAAACTACTTGGTGTGCTCCTCCAGGTGACCAGCTGCTGTCTGTAGGTGCGGAGCACTTGTCGAATGCAGCTGCACAGGGCATGGTGATCGCCAACTCGATTTATGAAGCGTGTCCAATCATTATGACCGCGCACATTCAGATACAAACTATCTATTCATTTATTTCTCTTGCGCTGAGTACGGTAGGACGCAACAGGGACGAAACGAACGCTGGATATGAAGTGGACATGAAGTCACACAAGGGATCGCAATCGTACTCTACGATCGTACACAGGGGAGCGTAATCGTACAATTGCGCTTCCCTGCGTCACTTCGTGTCCGCTTCAAATCCAGTGTTCGTTTCGTCCCTGTTGTGTCCTACGGTACTTAGCGCAAGCAAAATGAATACACACCAACTGGCCTAATTCATAGCTTTCCCACAAGCTATCGATCTGGCTGAAGACAGTTGTTATCGCTAGATGCTACCCGTGCAGCCCAAAGCACGTAGTTTGATCGAGCGACTGCTGTAGGACGGCTTTAAATCCCCCACAATACCAAGAAATTTTATTTTTGCTCCAGTCATACAACAAGCTTGATAGGCCCTCAATCCCAAGTCTCTGCATTTTGATGGGAATAGCATTCTTTGTGAACTTCAGCATTTTGAATCTATCTATCTATCTATCTATCTATCTATCTATCTATCTATCTATCTATCTATCTATCTATCTATCTATCTATCTATCTATCTATCTATCTATCTATCTATCTATCTATCTATCTATCTATCTATCTATCTATCTCTTTCTATCTATCTCTTTCTATCTATCGACCTTTCTATCCATCTATCTATTCTCTACCTGCTTGCGCCACTGGGTATATATGCTCCTGATCGTGATGCGTCGTGGCCTTTCCATTGTCATCATTACAGGTATGGGCACGTGGTCGTGATGCCTTTGTGGTCATTGCATCGCCATCATTCTAGCTTTGTCATCCAACACTCGTCATGCCGTCGTCGTCACAACGTCATCTTCATACGGTCGTCATGGGATTTAAGCCAATATTCTAGGGATTACTGCAATTTGTTCACCTGAATGAACGTATTCACAAGACTTTCTTGAAGTGTTCACTCTCACAGGAAACTCCATGTGCAGAGCATTGTATTCCTAGTAGAAGATGGCGACACACAGACATGTTGCCAAACAACTACATGTGACGTCAAAATTAGGGTTTCTCTCGTTTGAACATCCTATTCAGGTTTAGGAGCTCAGATTCAATATATTGAGAAATTGCGAGAACCAGCTAGTGGTTAATCGTGTTGCTTCAAGTGAGCAAAACAGGAAAAGTGATCTCAACGGCGATAGTGGTAGGCCTTAGATATGGGGCACGAAGACGCACCGTGTTGCCACCTGCTGTTAGTACCCATGTAACATGCAGACTTGGATCACATGTCAAAGCACCTATACTTTAGTGCTGCCAGGTGCTTTGCTCTTCATCCTATGGGCATGTAATTTCGCCCATAGTTAGCAATTATTTTTAGCAGAGACTGTTTTAACAGCGGAGCTGTTTATGCCGAGCGCAATCTGTTCGTCGTGAACAGAAAATGTGGGCCGGTCCTGGCGGTAGAGCAGAAAGGGTCCAAGCGCAATGGCACATACCCCTGTGAACTAGCGAAGCTGACCCTGGATAAGTCTAGCTAAGCATGGTTGGGACTACTTAAGCTTAGTCAGTCATTGATAGCAAATCAATAGCTAATCGATCAAAAATCAATAAATTCCGGAAAATACTGGGGATGACTTGGTAGTGCTTAGCCTAGCCCAAATACGTGGCCAATAATACCTTGCGATAGCCAATAGATAGCTAATCGATGATCAATCAATAAATTCCAGAAAATGTTGGGGATGACAGTAGGTAGTGTTTAGCCAAGCCAAAATACGAGGCCAATACCTTGTGATAGCCAATCAATAGCTAATCGATGATCGATCAATACATTCCGGGAAATGCTGGGGATGACCTCGTAGTGCTTAGCTACAGCTCAAAAGCCAGGACTAGCTAGGTGCCCTTCAGCTCTGTTGTAACTTTAGCATAGCGCCTCCAGTGCAAGCTATGCATGCAAGTTTTTTTTTGTTTTCAATTTGAGTATGTCTGTGCTTTATGAAAAATAAAAATTTTCTGTTCTTTTATCTGCATGCAACCTGCGTAGAATCTATTTCACAGAAATAGCCAGATGTACTATCTAGCTTCTACGGAAGCTGAATGGGAATTGTGGCCAATCCTACTTGGGCCAGACTGAGCCTTGCCTCAATAATCGTCACCGGGAGCGTGCCAACAACGTAAAACAGAAGTATGGCAGCAACCTGGCCTAGCATAATTTGTCAGTCATTACCATCATCAGCCTGTTTTTATGTCCACTGTAGGTCGAAGGCCTCTCCCTGCGATCTCCAATTACCCCTGTCTTGCCCTAGCTTATTCCAATTTCCACCTGCAAATTTCCTAAATTCATCACCCCACCTAGTTTTCTGCTGTCCTTCACTGCGCTTTCCTTCTCTTCGCACCCATTCTGTAACTTTAATGGTCCACCAGTTATCCACCCTACGCGCTATATAGCCTGCCCAGCTCCATTTCTTTCTCTTATTGTCAATTAGAATATCGGTTATCCCTGTTTGCTCTCTGATCCACACTGCTCTCTTCCTTTCTATTAACGTTAGGCCTAACATGTTTCGTTCCATCGCTCTTGGTGGGGTCCTTAACTTGTTCTCGAGCTTCTTTGTTAACCTCCAAGTTCCTGCTCCATATGATAAAACCGGTAGAATGCAATGATTGCACACTTTTTTTTTCAATGACAGTGGTAAGCTCCCAGTCAGGATTTGGCAATGCCTGTCATGTGCACTCCAACCCATTTTTATTCTTCTGTAAGTTTCGTTCTCATGATCAGGGTCCCCTGTGAGTAATTGACCTAGATAAACATACTCCTGTACAGACTCTAGAGGCTGACTGGCAATCCTGAAATCTTGTTCTCTTGCCATGCTATTTAACATTATTTTTGTCTTCTGCATGATAATCTTCAACCCCACTCCTACACTTTCTCGGTTAAGGTCCTCAATCATTTGCTGTAATTCGTCTCCATTGCTGCTGAATAGGACAATGTCAGCTGCAAACCGAAGGTTGTTGGGATATTCGCCATTGATCCTCACTTCTAAGTCTTCCCAGTCTAAGAGCTTGAATACTTCTAAGCATGCAGTGAATAGCATTGGAGAGATTGTGTCTCCTTGCCTGACCCCTTTATTGATAGGTAATTTTCTACTTTTCCTTCTGGAGAATCACGGTAGCTGTGGAATCCTTGTAAATATTTTACAAAATCTTCACGTATGCCTCCTGTACTCCTTGATTTCGCAGTGCCTCTATGACTGCTGGTATCTCTACTGAATCAAATGCTTTTTTATAATCTATGAAAGCCATATTGAGAGCTAGGTTGATTCTACTCCGCAGATTTCTCTATTACCTGGTCAATGACATGGATTTGATCCATCGTAGCATATCCCTTCCTGAAGCCAGCCTGTTCTTTTGGTTGAAGTCATGTTGCCCTGATTCTATTGGAAATTATGTTGGTGAATATTTTATTCGATACTGTAAGCAAGCTAATCGGCGCATAATTCTTCTATTCTTGAACTTCTCCCATCTTATGGATTAGTATAATGCTGGCATTCTTCCAGTTGTCTGGTACACTTGAAGTCATTAGGCATTGCATATAAAGGGCGCCAAGCTTTTCAAGCATGATGTCTCCTCCATCTTTGATTAAATCGACTATTATTCCATCTCCTCCAGCCACTTTTCCCAGGGTCATGCCTTGCAAGGCCCTTCTAACTTCATTGCTAGTTATAGAAGGAGCCTCTGTATCCGGTTCATCACTACTTTGAATAAAAGTAGCTTGGCTGCTCTGGGAAGTGTACAGGTCAGTATAGAATTCTTCCGCTGCTTTTACTATACCATCGAAATTGCTTATGCTTTTGCCCTGCTTATCTTTCAGTGCATTCATCTTGCCTTGTCCTATGCAAAGTTTTCTTCTCCCGGATTTCATGCTGCGTCCATATTTTACTGCTTCCTCGATCTTTCCCACATTATAATTTCGAATATCCCTTATTTTCTTCAATTGATCAGTTTTGACAGTTCAACACATTCTTTCTGTCTCTTGAGTTGGACATTTTCATGCTTTGTCGCTTCTTTTTTAGGTCCTTTGTTACTTGGGAGAGCTTACCTTCCCCTTCAAATGCTGCTTCTGAGATCAGCCTAGTTACGGTTTCATTGATTACCTCTATGTTGTCATCATCTTTCTGTTCTAAAGCTGCATATTTGTTTGCGAGCACCAGCCTGAATTGGTCTGCTTTTGCCCTTACTGCTTCTAGGTTGGCCTGTTTATTCTTTACTAATTTTACTTTTTCTCTCTTAAAACTGCCAGTCATGTATTACCAGTCATGTGGGTGCAATCCCAAAATCACGGAAGTCACAGACATCGTGAGGCGTGCAGATCAGCTCACATGCACTGTTTGCAGAAGTATTCAAACTGAAATTTCTGGTTAGAATGTGCGTTCAGAGCCCAGTTTTTGTCACTACGACATCTGTTCCTTCACTCAGTTACGATGATAAACTGACAATAGTTGGACAACCGTGCCCCTTTCATGGATGCGCAACGACATTTGTGCTTACACCTAAATATAGCAACTGCTTGTTTCTGCAGCAGCGCTTATCATGCAACATTGTTTGTATTCACTGGAAAATTACGCGTATTGATGTTCATTAATAGGAGAGGCATATCATTTATAGAAATGTGACACCAAGATGCAAGTTGCATATGTTTTATTGCACAGTTATGACAAAAATACTCCCAGTGAAGAGTATCATCAGAATCACAGGGATGGAACTTTCCTTGATGTGCTTTTGGGCTAGCTATACCAAGTCACCTCTACTCACTAATTTACACTTCCTGTCAAGCAGTGGTTCCCATAAGAGTTTAAGGAAATTTCATAAACTTCTACACTGCTGTCATCTTTTGCTCCACATGTCAGTTCCCAGCGCTGCAAAGGTGCGACAGGAGTGCCAAGAAAAAGGCTGCAAACTTTTGCACTTGTTACTTTTGGACACTGTCACTTCAAGTACAAAGATGTATATCAATTTAAAAATTCAAATTTCCTCTATCATTAGGTGGTTCAGGTTATATGCCAATGTCATTCATTGATTTGTACAGTCCGTCATTTTGTTGTGGCGATGCTGCTGATCCTTGCACTGTACCTGCATATATGAATATTGAAGAATAGCACGGTGAGGAATAAGTATGTCGGGATATCCGTACACACATATTCTAAATAGGATACTCATTCTAAATAATAATGGGAAACTGAAACACTTTTCAAACATAGGTGAGAGAGCATTCCCAATCTGTAGACAACACTGCTGTCAAAATGCAAGCCAAATATTCTGCTGGCACAGGCAAGAGAGAACCTACAATCTCGCATAGTAGATCGCTTGCTCTCTCCTGAACATTTCGGTGACCCTACTTTCTCTGTAACCCTATGTGGTGTCAATGATGGCGTTATACATAAAGTGCAACGGCCCATGGACACCAGCCATTGGGCGATCACTTATGACCATGAATTCAGATTCAGGAAACGGAAAAGCGTGTGAATGCGCCCCTCCAATCCAGTCACCATTCCTCTGGCTGCTTACAACTTTACAAAGGTTAGTAAACATACACTTTAAAACACCTCTTTTCTTATTGGAACATTAGTTCGCCTTAGCCCATTAAGCATAAATTTAAGCTTCTTTGATATTAAACTATACATGTTGAGCAAAACTAAGTAACCTAGGCACCTCACCAGAAGCACCACAGGGACTGCCCTCTACCTCTTTAATAAATGTATTCATCTCTTTCTCCTATCAAGCGCTTAGCAGATTCTTTGTCATATTCACGCTTTATCTACGCTATGCATCACTGTAAGCAAGAAAACCTGGATAGTAAAGGCACATTACCAGCTCATTGCATCAGAATAAAATGGTATTAAACAAAATATGTTGGCTCCAGCACACCGACAGACAGAGCTGCCTCTAGTGTGCCTAGCAATACACTATGAAGTGCTGCGATTGCTGGCATAATACGGCACGCTACCTTTGAGACCTCACGAGTGAACAGCTTTCTTACACCAAGAATGCAGCACACATGTTTCGTACATAAAAGAGGCCGTGGTTTGTGAAGAACTTATACTGCCTATTTCAGTTCCTATCACGCATAAAACGAGGTTTTAAGTGCCAGTTTTCGGCGCCTAAAATCCACTTTTCAGTCCTTCAAAATCAGGTTTCCGGTCATAACAGTGTTTACATGTAACTTTCTTGCATTGAAATTATGTACAGACCCTCTAAACACTGATACTAGCAAGCGTCAGAGTGCTCTAAATTTGCTAATTTACTAAAATACTTGTTTCTAGGAATTGGAGTTTCACTATGCAGGAGGTGGACACCCATAAGTGTGACATCACAATACATTAGCTCACTCCGTTTCTGCTATCGTTGTGGTTATCAAAGGCAAGCATAATTCAGCCAGCGCCAGCCAGAAGAAATGTCGCACTTTACTGTTTATATATTTATGAGCAAAATCATGGACTAGCCTTATTGTTACACGTCAGCAACTTTTGCGCTGTGTCATGACATCAAGATAATGTGGATGATTTAGATGCACATCAAATAACTCTGGGCGGTAAAAAATTATTCCACAGTTTCTCACTATGGCAAGCCTCATAATCAGATTGTGGTTTTGGCATGCAAAACCCCAGAATTTACTTTTATTTGTAAAGACAGTTGCAGCATTTCAAGGGCAATTTTGTCATTAGATGCATCTTGCAAAAGTTTACAAACCTTCATGCTTGCCGAGTGCCACGCTTTTAAGGGCAAGAAATGTGCAGTAGAATTTCTAGACCTTCAAAAATACATGGCAGTACTCTTTTAAAGGGACTGACGACCAATTTTCATGGTACCCATTTTTTTAGTGCAATGGAAAGCTTACCAGTCAGAGTGTCTAATCATGAAGTGGTAACGCGGAGAACGCTGTGGAAACTCTTTAATCAATTTTTCTATGTGCAGTGTGGATGTAGTCATTCACTCGAAGCATGCTGAAAAAATTATAGGTGAGCGCGACAGTGATTATACGCCGGCACTGGTGGGAGGCAGACAAGTGCGTCCATAGCTGAGAGAAAGGATTATTTTGTGTATCAAGCCGATGTTTCTGTGTCCATGTTTTCCGAAGTGTTAAATTATTTCTACAATAATAGCTACGTGTTTTTCTGGCTTCCTGTCCAGCTGCCTTGGTCATTAACCAGTGAAGAGTGCTTTTTGGCCAAGCCAAGTTAAGTTCTCGAAGGCGAAACGATGCTTTCACATCACATACGCAGTTCAGTGTGTTGCCTTAGCCACGCATGTGCTTATATTGTAGTGCTGGCACCCATTTACGGCACAAGTAGTCGACGGCATTTTGTATCTCACAGGGAGACCGTCACAACTCTGCGTACTTATTCGCAAACTCGCGCGCGTACAACAGCATGTGCGCCGCCATGCATTGTAGGACACGTGTACCCCTCGCTAGCATGGGCTTTTATTACTTTGTAATACTCATAAAATATATTGCAAGCATCTGATAATATACGAACAGCAATTTTATGCAGTAAGATGCTGTACTTAATAACAGCAAACTTACATACATTATTCTCATATACCTAGATCCAGAATACCAAGATTTCACCGCCAGGCTGAGCCACTTACTGGTTTTTGAGACTTTCTTTGCCAATTTAAAATTATAATTCCTGCTTAAATAGCGAACGTGCTGGATTCTATCACTATAAACCGTGGTCAATTCATTTCCTTCAACGTCTCACAACACATTCTGGCCAGTTGTCAGTTCCTTTAAAGAATCCAGCACCTTCAGAAGCTACTCCGTCATGAAGACTGCTGCTTGAGCATCGACACCATCCTTCTCACCAATTGACTGTCAAAAGCAGGCGAACAGTGACTGCACAAGGCCACTTTAGGCCCTGTGTCCAAATCAGGGGAGAAATCTGCAGTGTGTAACACAAGAACAAGAAATGCAAATTAGGTTTAATGAAAGGCACTAACTTGACGTGCTTGAGAAGGTACTTTATCAATGCCACTGCCAGTTAGTAGTCGGGAGTGTAGCCTTGTATGCTTCATTTGGGATTGTTACTCGATTTGCAGCCAGCATGCTGAAGTTCTCTTAAGAAGATGAGGTGTGCTTCCAGCCATGAAAATCAATCGTCTGTTGTGATGAAAGGCTCCATTGCTGTCTCTGTGATTTCATGTGTTGGCTGGGAAGCTCGACTATGAACACCATGAAGAACATACTGCTTTGCACTCGTATGCATGAAGGCAATATGGCCGAGCATCTTTGAAATTCCTCTCTGCGGCTGGATGGCTGTGGCAGTTTTCTTGAAGATACTCGGGTGTCCCAATCACAATTGATGAAGGAACATCATCACCCTTAATCATCGCCCTTGTCACCTGTTCTTGATTTGGCTCCTCGCGAGACCGGAACAGGTATCTTACCGATTTGACAATTAAGAAGTTTATATTACTGGCAGTTTCTTGTGGCACACACCTCCCCAAATCACTTCACGGCCATCCATCAACTCTCTTTTTAGAAAGTTTATGTAAGTGTTCATGTACAGCATGAAAAAGAGAGAGAGCCGCCAGCTTGCGAGGGGTGTAGCACGGCATGGCATTCCCATTTGAAAAATGCAATGTTGGTTTTAAGAGGTATTAGTTACGATACTTGCAACAAGAAAGCCCACCTCCTCAGCCGCTTTCAGCATGTCTATTGTCATAGAAAACGTTAATTGCTTTTCAAGCATCTAGTAAACAATATTCAACGTACGACGGCGTTTAGAAGCCTCCCAAACAAAACATGGCAAATGACTTGGAGGACTGCGGAGTGCCTCTAAAAACCAAAGTCAACAAGGCCAAAAAGGTTTGTCGACATGTTTGTGGCCACCCCTTCGATAACGAGGGGGACGAAGGTCTTGTTATGCACCGAGATCCTGAAATTGGTCACACTGAAGTTCGTTTATCAGCGTCGTCTTTTATTAGTGAAGTGATGACAACTTCACCCTCATAGTGGCCATCAAGTCTTTGTATCACTGATGGGCCAAGGCAGCTTAAGAATTTATTTCAGCTCTTGCACGCTCACAGCCCTTGCTTGAGCAGGCCCTCCCAAAATTGCAAATTCGGCCTCTCCATGGAAACTGTACACTTGGTTCATTATAGACACGGCAGTCTCGTCACCACGAGCAGCAGCCTCGAGCAGCCTCAGAAAACAGTCCACGTCTTTGTTGCTTTCATAAAACTGAGCTCGCTCTTCGGCTTCATCGAGTTTACACTGCAGCGTTTGTAGCTCTCCTCTAAGACGGGCGATCGTTGCTTGAAGGCGGCGCGTTCGGCACGTCTCGTCTTTAAACGACGCCCTTTCGTCGCAGTTTTCAACCGCTGGTTCAGATTGACGAGGCGTTATGACGTCTTCGTGACGGTCAAGCGCTGCGTTGTTTTGACTGGCTATCGGCTTGTCTGGTGAGGCAACATCTCCGCGTGCTTGCTTAACGTTCACCGTTCCTTTTGGTCGCGGCCGCTTCCTGCGAGCACGAGTGGGTCTCACGACAGCTCTCTTGCTTGGGGAGCTTGGATAAGCGGGGAACACCGTTGGCACCGCGGTCGGCAACAGGAGCCTAAGCTTGTTGCTCGCTCTGTAGTCCTGCTCCGTGAAATGCAAGGAACACACCAACGATTTGTCACTCGGTACCCACTTCGTGCCTTTCCCACCGGGTCCATCCCCGAAAATGTTTCGCAGCCACGCTTGCCGGCGTTCGGCGTCGCACGGAAATTCGTGGTAGCCGAGGTTGCGGTCTTTCCTGAAGCTCGACTCGCACGTCGGGACAACACAGCTGCGCGGCATTGTGCCGCACGCACCGTAGTCTGCGCGCAGCAGCGACGACACACGTCAAGAAATATAGGCGAAATCTGTGACCCCTGAAGCTGCCGCAAACAACTGTAAACACCGCCTCCACGCCCTCACCACTTTGTGCGTTTTTACTGAATAAGTATCACCAGACTCCCCCGAGCATCAACCTGAGGCGTCTCGACAGGCTCGGAGTACAGCATCACGGGCGCTAATCCACTGTAGAGATCCAACCGAGGTTATGATCCAATCACCCATGGCTGGCGTTGCGCTCATCCGGTCGATCATTCGAGAAGATTAACCGTACCTCTCGCTACGCACACACAGGCATAACTGAGTTAAGTCACAGCTAATTTTTTTCTAGTTTAGTTTACCGGGACCCTTCCGGCCCTCACTCTATTCGCGAAATAATAAAAAAAAAAAAAAAAAAAGTGCTGATTTGGCTTGGCTCCCTTTGGATCTTTAAAAGGCGGCGCTTAGATCGTGAGCGCGGCCGTGAGGTCAGCAATTATTTTCAAGGTGTTTGTGTGTCATGGTTAGTTTCTGTTTCGCTGTCATGGTTAGTTGGTTTGGCCAGTTTAGCAGTTTTCGTGTGAAAACGGTCTTCGCCTGTGATTGTAATGTTCGAGAGTTGCGGAATCAGTTGAGGATGACTCGTTTTATGGTGGTGTGGTTCGCATGAATGCCTTCGCTGCATTCGCAAGTATATTACTGTGTCGTCGCAGCTCCTTCGAAAAGGAGAAATAATAAGCACCTCCCCCGGTGGTCGTGTAGGCGCCGTAAATCTCCAGGAGGGTTGGCCAATGCACGCTGTGAGCCTACGTGATATAAGAACGCGTGCATGCACCAGCTCTGACAAATGAGTGGTGAAAGCAGTACCGTGTTGTTTCTGTTCTCTGTTTTGGTCCACCTGTTTTGTTTACAAACTCAAGTGAATATTTCCTATTGTCACATATGTAGATTTATCTTTCTATTTATACAAAGATACACTGCATTCATTTGCTCGTCGCCTGTGGTCATTTTATAATTTTGCTGCAGAGCTTTAGCGGGAAGTAAATTTTACTCCATAGGTTAGTGAGTGACCATAGGTTAGTGAGGTCTGGGATTTCTCTCAATTTGAAGAGAGAAATAATAAAACTAGTCAAGAAGAAACAGGCCAACCTAGACGCCGTAAGGGTAAAAGCAGACCAATTCAGGCTGCTGCTCGCAAACAAATATGCAGCTTTAGAATAGGAGGATAAAGACAACATAGAGGTCATTAATGAAACCGTAACTAGGCTGATCTCACAAGCAGCAATTAAAGTGGGAGGTAACGCACCAAGGCAACTAGTAGATAAGCTTACCCAAGTAAAAGGACATAATAAAGAAACGGCAAAACATGAAAGTGTCAAACTCGAGCGATCAGATAGAATTCGCTGAACTGTCGAAACTGATCAACAAGAAGTAAGTGACATCCGAAATCAGGGGGGGGGGGGGGGCGGGGGGGGGGTTCACCGGCCCGACTGGGGGGGGGGGGGGGGGGGGGGCAAGCTTTTGCTTTCCTCTACGTCACGTGATCGATAATAAATATCGGTAGTTTAAGCAGACTCTATACATGTATATCAAAGACATGGGACCGCCCCCCCCCCCCCCCCCACCCCCTCGCGTGTGCTTGTGAAGAAATTAAGTAAAAATTAAAGTAAGCTCAGTAAATACAGTAAGTACGACAGGTACAGTGGGCGTTTGGAGGAACAGTCTCTCATCGCGCCACTGAATGAACCAGTCTTCTAAAACGCATCATTGAGACGACCCGTGTGATCGGAGAACACATCAATAATTGTTAATTTCCGTTAAGCGTAGATGGCGTCGTCCTCGTTGGGGCGAAGGGCGTTTCACAAGTCAAGGGCGGCTATACGCGTGTAAATGTACGTGACCAGGCTATACCTACTCCCATAGCAATAGCTTGTTCGCTGCGTCTTTGCGCTAGAAAACTTAAATATGCGCTAAAACGCGTAAGGCTTTTTTTTTTTTTTTCGAAGCTTTCGTCGCCCAGCTCCCTCATACGAGAGGGTTGCATTTCCTGCCGCAAGTGCATGGGCCGCTGTGTCTTCCGCTGTGTGCGAGCGTGCAGCCGTCATTTGCCTTTACGTCAACAGATTCAGAATTGAGTGAGTGAGTGAGTGAAATAACTTTATTGAGGTCCAGAGAAGACGCAGGGGACACCCCGCGCCACCCGGCTAGTCCCACGTAGGGACCGGCAAGCCGAGCTTGACGGCCCGATCGCGGGCACTCTGGACGGCCAGGGTTTGGTCGTTGAGTTCGGAGCTGCCCAAAAGCGCAGCCCACCTATCCTCGCTGAAGGCGGAGCCGATGGCTTCACACTCCCACAACACATGGTTAAATGTTGCCGTTAGTCCACAGGCAGGGCAGTCCGCACTGGGATACCTTTCAGGGTATATAGCGTGAAGAACCGCAAGGTTAGGATACGCACGAGCTTGTAAAAGTCGAAGGGTCACCGCCCGCGCCCTGCATAAGGCAGGGTGCGGGAGGGGGAATACCCGTCTTGACAGATAATAATGCTTAGTGATTTCATTATACGTCATCAATGGTTCCCCGCGGGGTAGGGGGACTGCGGAGGCGGCGCGGTCAGTGAGTCCTCGCGCGGCCTCGTGCGCGCTCTCGTTAGGGTTAGAGGGAGAGCCCTCAATCGACCCCAAGTGAGCGGGAAACCAAATGAGAGAATGCGGAGAGATACTTTTCAAGCTTTGGAGAATGCGAAGGGCCTGAGGGGAGACCATCCCGGTTTGTTAGGCCTTAATGGCAGCCTTAGAATCGCTATATATTACCTCTCTGCGACCATCGAGCACAGCCAGCGCGATTGCAACCTGTTCGGCTACAAATGGCTTCGAAGTGCGTACTGTAGCGCAGCAAGTGATGTTGGAATTAGAGTCGACGATGGAGACGGCGAACGCCTCTTGTTGGACATAGGCCGCGGCATCCACGAAGCTTGCCTCAATGTGGTTGTTACGTACATGTTCGAGTAGAGCTCTACCCCTGGCCCGACGTCTCCCGACGTTGTGTGCGGGGTGCATATTGCGGGGAATGGGCGCGATGTGTAGTTGAGATCTGATGTCGCTGGGAATGCGCACGGCGTCGGGGCAATGGTCGACAGGGTAGAGGTCCATCTCATCGAGTATCTTGCGGCCCGCCGGGGTGCCGGATAGCCTGAGCAGCTGTGAACGCTCTTGCGCCTCTATTATTTCTTCGAGCGTGTTGTGCACTCCGAGCTTTAACAGGTATTCGGTGTGAGTGCTCACAGGTAAGCCGAGGGCAAGCTTGAAGACCTTTCTGATGAGGGAATTTAACTTGTTCCTCTCTGCAACATGCCAATTATGCATGGCTGCCGAGTATGAAAGGTGGCACAGCACAAAAGCATGTATAATGCGGATGAGATTGTCCTCCTTGATTCCCCGGTGCCTGTTGGCGATCCTCCGGATGAGGCCGAGAGCACTCTCCGTTTTGGCGATGATCCTTCTGAGTGCGGCACCATTGGCACCGTTAGACTCGATATACATCCCCAATATTCGGAGCGAGTCCACTCTGGGCACCGGGGACCCGTCACCAGTGAAAAGCCGTATTTCGCTTTCGGACGCTGGTTTCCAATCACGATGGCCACCACCTCTGGGTCTTTTCTTGTAGAGAAGTAGCTCAGACTTGGATGGAGAACATCTGAGCCCAGTGGGGCGTAGGAAGCGCTCGGTTGCATCGATGGCGCTCTGCATGGCGTCCTCAACTTGGCCGTCACTCCCGCCAGCGCACCAGATGGTGATGTCATCTGCGTAGATGGTATGGTTGATTCCTTGAATCTTGGCGAGCTCCTTGGAAAGCCCGATCATTGCGATGTTGAATAATGTTGGCGAGATGACTGAGCCCTGAGGCGTGCCGCGTGAACCGAGGGTGATTTCTTGCGAGAGGTATCTTTCGATCTTGAGCTTGGCAGTTCTCTGGCTAAGGAATGATCGGACGAAATCGTAGACCCTCTTTCCAAGCCCGAGGCCGGTAATAGTCTGGAGAATGAATTCGTGTGAATTATTGTCGAAAGCCTTCTCCAGGTCTATTCCAAGGATTTCTCTGGTATCTCTCGTGCTCCGGTCGATGATCTGATGCTTTATCAGCTTCATGGCGTCCTGTGTCGAGAGGCCGGCTCTGAAACCAATCATATTGTGGGTGTATATGTCATTAGTCTCGAGGTGCACCGTGAGCCGGCTGAGCAGGGCATGCTCTGCGACTTTACCTACACAGGACGACAAGGAAATTGGTCTCAGATTGTCGATTCCTGGTGCTTTACCGGGTTTGGGGATGAGGACCGTGCAAGCCGTCTTCCACTGTGTGGGGACATGTCCACTGCGCCAGACTTCATTAATCCTTTCGGTGAGGAAGTCGATCGACTCATCATCGAGATTCTTGAGCATCTTATTAGTGACGCCATCTGGGCCAGGGGCGGATTTGCTGTTCAGGGAGAAGAGGACCTGTCGGATCTCAACTGCCGTGAAATCTTGGTCCAACTCCGGCACATCACACCCCGTGTAGTCTGGGAATTGGGTGGGGGCAGAGCTATCGGCGACTGGTAGATACTTCTTTATGGGCCTGTCGACAATCAACTCGTCCGGGGTAGAGTCTGAAACGAGGTGGATGGCTTGCGCAAGGGATCGTCTCTGGCTGGACCTGGTGCTGCCCTCATCGAGAAGGTGTTTGAGAAGACCCCAGCTCTTGCCAGATCTGAGCTGGCCCTCGACGGATTCGCAGAGCTCCTCCCATTGTTGTTTACACAGGTTCTTGCAGTGCTCTTCGATCTCCCTGTTGACCTCGGAAACCTTCTTGCGGAGCCTCCTGTTATGCTTCTGTCCCTTCCATCTCGTAAGGAGGGCTTGCTTGGCTTCCAGCAGGTGGGCCAACCTGTTATCCATCTTGTCAACGTCGAGGTCAGTGACGACCTCCTTGGTCGCCGCTGCGGCATCATCCCTGATCCCTTTGCACCAACTTTCTAAATCTGTCACGGCCGTCGGTGCACGCTCTGCTCTGATCTTGCGGAAAACATTGTACAGAATATTTCACCGCACAGCATAGATATGGCAAGTGTACGCATTTTAAGTAGTGCGTGCGACTCATTTCTGCTTCACTTACGCTGGTGCAAACAGGAAGCGGCCTCGTGCCTCGCAGAATCTCGACTGATTGGTGTACTAGTGATGCAGGAATGAACTCCGGTCTTGTTCAATGCATAGTGCACATAATCAATTTCTCAGGACGCATGAACTCCGACGAGGACTGTCAACGCCTGCAACAAGAGTTTACTTACGCTGTACTGCGGACAGCGGTAATTCATGCTTGTCGGCTGTCTGTTTCATGCATTCTGTTGCGAATCGATGGAATTTCACTGCTGTCATCAACCCCTTCGTGTGTACATTGCTGGTTTGGGATTCCACAACAAAACAGCAACTACCAGCCTTCTGTAATTGCTGGTTTGGGATTCACAACACAACAGTAATTACCAGCCTTCCGTAGGGGCGCAATCGCAAACAAGAGACGTTTCTCGCGCAGACTAAGCCTTCGTTCACACTTGGGAAACGGCAAGCGGGCGGAAAGGCCAAAGCGGGCGGAAAGGCCAAAGCGGCCGGAAAATTTTTTCCACGCCTGTCCAAGTTGTTCACATTTGTTTTGCTACCGCCGCGGCCGCCGCTGCCGTTTTCGTCGAGATCCATCTAGTCTGCGTATGTTTGTCGGCGTGGTGGCGCTCATTATCACATTATTTCGAGCAGTATGTTCATTCATTGACCCACGTACCATCATCAAAAGTGATCATTTTACGCAACTTCGCGTGTCATCTACTACCTTGGGTAAATTCCTTGTTGGCGTTCCGTAATTCTCCTCACACGGGTGCGGTAGCGCTGAGTCACAGGTTGGTGCCTAGGCGTGATAATATTTCCTTAATAGCTTTTATTTACAAGTTGTAATAACATTTCATCATTTCGTATTGTCGGCGCCTCCAGGACACCAAAGGGGCAACGGGAACACCACAGCTAAAACCCGGGCTGGCCCTTCTGTTGGGGCTCGTCAAAGCCTGCGCGTCCTACGTGAGACCTACGCTCTCAATCTGTAGTCGCGACGAGAAGAGCACCCCGCGACTTCTGCAACATACCATACACGTGCGAGGAGAATTATGGAGCGCCAACGAGGAATCTGCCTAACTATTGTCTGCCATGCCACCTACTTGTTTTCTAGAAATGGACAATGAATAAACGGAAGACGCGGACACCTCGGAAACGGTGGTGGTGGGTTCGCCTGGCTTTGCAAAAGCGCGAGAAGTTGGGTCACGCCAAGGCTTCGTTGCCGCACCTCCGGTCGCGCGACGTTGAATACTATCGCGAGTATTGCTGACAGCACGTTTTAGTGCCACTCTTGTCGTAGAGCAAGGGCTGGTTCTTGATCGCGTCGATCAGCATTAAAGCCTACACTTTTGGTGCCATGTTCAATTTTACGACCGGTTGTTTACATGCTAGTGTAGCTTCCAGTGAAGCAGAACGACTTTCCGCCGCGTTTCCGCTTCGCCATGGCGAAAAAATCGGCCCGACACCGATTTAGCTCGCAGCCTGTTTTTCTGCCTGTTTTGCCGCCTAGGCGGGCGGATTTTTGCAAGATTTTGCCGCTTCCGATAGCTTCGAGACCAAGTGTGAACGTAGCCTAAGATCCTGCGCGAGCGCGACCTAACCGGCACCTGAAGGGAAGCGGCGGAAATGTATACCGGATATTTCGACCACCTGGGGTCTTTAACGTGCACGTAAATCTAAGTAAACGGGCCTCAAGCGTTTTCGCCATCATGTAAAATGCGGCTGCCGCATTTGTTGCTTCATTTGTTGCGCATTTGTTGCTTCAGAATGCGGCCACCACATTCTCGCCCAAAACTTCACAGAGTGTCAAAGCCTTGACAAACACGGTGACAGTTTTTTCCATATGCAGACATGATTCGCTGTGGATTACCAACCCAAACGGAAGCGCCCAGGAATGAAATTGTGATAGTAGCACCGGTTTCATGAATTATGTCAGCGCGAAGCGACGTGAACAAAGAGTGGGTAAGTGGGGGGGGGGGGGGGGGGGCGGAAAAAATTTCGGGGGGGGGGGTGAACCCCCCCCCCCCCTGGCTACGCCCCTGTCCGAAATTATAACGTGGAAATGACTGAGGAAGCAGTAAAATATGAAGGGAGCATGAAATCAATGAGAAGAAAACTTGGCATAGGACAAGGCAAAATGTATGCACTGAAAGATAAGCAGAGTAATGTCATCAGCAATTTCGATGACATAGTAAAAGCAGTGGAAGAATATTCTATACTGAACTGTACAATGCCCAGGGCAGCCAAGCTACTTTCATTTGAAGCAGTGATGAACTGGATACAGAGGCTCCTTCTATATCTAGCGATGGAGTTAGAAGGACCTTGAAAGACATG
Source organism: Dermacentor silvarum (assembly GCF_013339745.2). Taxonomy (NCBI): domain Eukaryota; kingdom Metazoa; phylum Arthropoda; class Arachnida; order Ixodida; family Ixodidae; genus Dermacentor; species Dermacentor silvarum. The sequence goes on along the minus strand of NC_051160.1, from coordinate 64,624,525 downwards.
TCCAGGGAAAAGCTGCCGGAGAAGATGTGATAACAGTCGATTTAATCAAAGATGGAGTAGAAATCATGCTTGAAAAGCTTGCGGCCCTTTATACGCAATGCCTCACGACTTCAAGTGTACCAGAAAGCTGGAAGAACGCCAACATTATACTCATCCATAGGAAGGGAGACGTTAAAGAATTGAAGAATTATAAACCCATTAATTAACTTGCTTTCACTATTGTATAAAATATTCACCAAGATAATTTCGAATAGAATCAGGGCAAAACTTTACTTCAGCCAACCAAGAGAACAGGTTGGCTTCAGGAAGGGATATTCTACGATAGATCATATCCATGTTATCAATCAGGTAATCGAGAAATCTGCGGAGTTCAATCAACCTCTCTATATGGCTTTCATAGTAGATTATGAAAAAGCATTTGATGCAGTAGAGATACCAGCAGTCATAGATGCACTGCAAAATCAAGGAGTACAGGAGGCATACGTGAATATCTTCGCAAATATCTACAAGGATTGTACAGCAAGCTTGGTTCTCCACACGAAAAGTAGAAAAATACCTATCAAGAAAGGGGTCAGGCAAGGATGGAGACACAATCTCTCCAATGCTATTCACTGTATGCTTAGAAGAAGTATTCAAGCTCTTAGACAGGGAAGGCTTAGGAGTGAGGATCGACAGCGAATATCTCAACAACCTTCGGTTTGCAGATGACATTGTCCTATTCAGCAACAATGGGGACGAATTGCAGCTAATGATTGGGGACCTTAACCGAGAAAGTTTAAGAGTGGGGTTGGAGATTAACATGCAGCTGGAAGCCAAAGGTAACGTTAAATAGCCTGGCAAGGGAACAAGAATTCAGGATCGCCAGTCAGCCTCTAGAGTCTGTAAAGGAGTATATTTATCAAGGTCAATTACTCACAGGGGACCCTGATCATGAGCAGGAAATTTACAGAAGAATAAAATTGGGTTCGAGTGCATAGGGAAGGCATCGCCAAATCCTGACTGGGAGCTTATCACTGTCGTTGAAAAGAAAAGTGTACAATCATTGCATTTTACCGGTGCTATCATATGGGGCAGAAACTTGGAGGTTAATAAAAAAGTTCGAGAACAAGTTAAGGACCGCACAAAGAGCGATGGAACGAAAAATGTTAGGCCTAACGTTAAGAGACAGGAAGAGAGCGGTGTGGATCAGAGAACAAACGGGGATAACCGATATTCTAGTTGACATTAAAGGGAAAGAATGGAGCAGGGCACGCCATGTAATGCGTAGGATGGATAACCGGTGGACCATTAGAGTTACAGAATGGATACCAAGAGAAGGAAAGCGCAGTCAATGACGGCAAAAACTAGGTGGGGTGATGAAGTTAGAAAATTTGCAGGCGCAAGCTGGAATCAGCTAGCGCAAGACAGGGTTAATTGGAATCACAGGGAGAGGCCTTCGTCCTGCAGTGGACATAAATTTAGGCTGATGATGATGATGGCGACCTTCAAGTGACCTCGAGCCAAAGGCCAGAGCCGCTATCCGGGAACTCAATCGAGAACATCCGGGCATATCGTTGCGAGAACAAAACGAGATCATCCGGGCAACCAGTCAAAAGTTAGGAAAATGCGGTGTCTGGGGCACAACCCTTTGTACAGGTCCGCATTACATACGCTAGTTACTGCCCAAATAAGTTACAAAAATATTGCTTCCGAGTACTTCCTAATGTTTGTTCACAATATCACTGAAGCTGTACGTAGCTTCTAGTACTCTGAAATTTGATTTCTCATTTCCAACAGCGACGTTCAGAAGGCAGATACAGGGCACCACACACTTGACTGTCATCTTTTGGCGCTAAGACTGGGTGGCATGTGCGCTTTTCAACGCCAGTGGTCAGTGAGTTCCGCGGCATGGCTTTTTCGCCGGCTCGAGAGATGGCGCCACGCTGAGTGACCAAGCCGGCAGCGTCCGGTGCGCTGCGGATGGCTGTTTGGCCGAGACAAGACTTGCAAGGAGGTTCTGTCTGTGACAGAAAACTATTGCGTCCATATGGACCAGTGAACAGTATGGCGTGGTGCGGTGTGGTGTTGGGGGTGTGCAGTTGAGAACGTGCACTACGCCTATTTTAAGATTGTGGCTGGTATCTTCTCCAATCAATTTGCTTTGCCGGTAGTCATTTCATGCTTGCATCTACTCTCGATCACGGGAGAGCCAGCATTTTTTTAGCAACGACCACAATCTAAAAAGAAACTGAAATTTGTGACGTCACGTTGACGTATCGGCGTGGAGTTTTTCGAAAGGAATTGAAAAGAAAATGCATCTGTGGCCTACATTTCCTCTTCTAAAAGCCAACCCATTACCGCGAAGTAAAGAAAAATAACTTTTTGAAATAATAGTTGCAGGCTATGGGCTGAATTAGTGCTTATAACGCCCTTTTCTCCAACCCGCGAGCAGGGTAGCAAACCGGAGACATTGTTCCAGTTGACCTCGCTGCCTTTCAAATGTCTCTCTCTCTCTCTCTATCTCTTTTTTTTTTTACTGTCGCTTTAGAGTCCCAAAGCAAGCTGGAGGAATCGCTAGACGCAGTAATAGAGTGCTACAGATAAATTTTGACCACCTGCATGGGTTTTTAACGTTCATTTAAATATTTAAGTCTAAGTGTGCGGAAGTGTTTTAGCATTACACCACCATCAGAATTGCGGATGCTACGGCAGAGAACCACACCCGCGACCTCGTGCTCAACAGCACTGCGGAATGGCCACAGAACGAGCTCAGCGTGTTCGATTTCATCGACAAACCATTTACAACTCAAGGAAACTAGAGAATAACCTTTAGAGACTCACATTTTACAGCATGCTACGCGCTCGATACCAACAAAGCACCTCGTCGTGTTGAGAGAGGTAAGCTTAGAAACACGAAAAAAGAAGAAATGAAAGTCTGCTTTCATGTTAATCGCCTTCTTCTGCATGGACGTTAATCAGATTCCCGATGGGCGGCTTTACACGAGACTAGTGTCCTCATATTCTAGTTTACTGTGGCCAGACGTTCAAGCTCCTTTCTGACAATCTTCTTCGAGTCAACGCTCACAATTCCGAGTTACAACAGTCAGCCTAAACCGCGTGCCTGGCTCTTTACTCCTGTATGGCGAGGACTGTCTGCCAGTCATTGCCCCCATCGGAATAGAGGACGTACTTCCTACATGCCTACTGACAAAGCTACTGCGCAAGCGAAACAAAGCATACAGTGTATGTAAACAATGTTTATCGGAGCCGTCGTCAGTCTCTGATAATGGCAGCCGCGTGTCTGAGAAGCCTCGGTTGTGACGGTTGTGGAAAAGTGACAGTTTCGCCCGCGAAACGTATTGAAAGCGATAGCAACGTTTTGTGTTCTCAAGCTCCTCGGACGGTGTTAAAACAATAAATGGGGAGGGGGGGGGGGGTGTTGTCGCGACGCAGCATGTGAGGTAACAGCTGCTGCGCATGAGAAACAGTGATGTGCTGGCAGCTACCAGGGCCGGAATAAGGTAAAACTGTTCCAACCTGTTTTTATTCCAAATCGGCCATTGCCACTGTGTGATGGGCCAAAGTGGCTCAGGTCCCGCCCATATGTGCTGGGCCCGAGCCATTTTAACCCTATCATCATCATAATCATCATCACCATCATCACCATCATAATCATCATCATCATCAGCCTATATTTTATGTCCACTGCAGGACGAAGGCCTCTCCCTGCGATCTCCAATTACGCCTGTCTTGCGCTAGCGTATTCCAACTTGCGCCTGCAAATTTCCAAACTTCATCATCCCATCTGGTTTTCTGCCGACCTCGACTGCGCTTCCCTACTCTTGGTATCCATTCTGTAACCCTAATGGCCCACCGGTTATCCATCCTACGCATTACATGGCCTGCCCAGCTCCATTTCTTGCGCTTAATGTCAACTATAGAATATCGGCTATCCCAGTTCTCTGATCCACACTGCTCTCTTCCTGTCTCGTAACGTTAGTCCTAAAATTTTTCGTTCCATCGCTCTTTGTGCGGTCCTTAACTTGTTCTCGAGCTTCTTTGTTAACCTCCAAGTTTCTGCTCCATATGTTAGCACCGGTAGAATGCAATGATTGTAAACTTTTCTTTTCAGCGACAGTGGTAAGCTCCCAGTCAGGATTTGGCAGTGCCTGCCGTATGCACTCCAACCCAATTTTATTCTTCTGTAAATTTCTTTCTCGTGATCAGGGTCCCCTGTGAGTAATTGCCCTAGATAAACGTACTCCTTTACAGACTCTAGAGCCTGACTGGCGATCCTGGATTCTTGTTCCCTTGCCAGGCTATTGAACCTATCACGGAGGGCTAATGGCGGATTCGAAATAAAGAATTACTCCATCTCCCGCTAAAGGGAACCATGTGTGGATGCGAAGCAGCGGGGAGATGGTTTCGCCGCAGCGGCCCGAGCGCTGATCGCGGCGCTGCACAGGAGAGATAATGAGGCGCGCACGCTCCGTCATTTTCATACCGCGGAACTACCGTGGCGCCCCTAGCGGAGTATGCAGCTGTCGCACCACCTGTTGTGCGCGCCGCTCCGGATTCCTAGAGGAGAGAAAGGGGGGGGAGCGTAGAAGAGGAGAGAGAGGGGAGGGGACGCGCATGCGCTGTGGGGGTGTGTAATGCCGCGTAAGGGACGGACAAAGCCCCCGCCATAAGCTGCTTCGCATCTAAAACAGATTGAAATAGTTTAACCTTATCCCGGCTCAGGCGCCTCCCAACGCTGGCGTGATAAAGCGCTTAGAGCGTCGCGCCGCGCTTCGATTGTGCTCAAAATGAGATCGAAGCAAAACCGCCAACATGTGTAACGCTTTCTGTCCACACACACACACACACACACACACACACACACACACACACACACACACACACACACACACACACACACACACACACACACACACACACACACACACACACACACACACACACACACACACACACACACACACACACACACACACACACACACACACACACACACACTCACTCCCTCGTTGCTGTTCTTTCTGCTCAGATCAGTGTATGTGCACGCACAGCTGTATCAGCAGAACGCTATAGTGTGTGCGGCTGTGGGTACAATGCTCATGCCAGCAGCGGAAGGCAGTACGCTGCCATGACTCTGCTCTTACCTCCTAGGCTCTGCTGCACAGCCGAAGGAGCTGAGTGTTATAGTGTGTCGACTTGGCTTCGCTGCGTTTTTTAGCCAAATGCTCTGCGCGTTTCTGGAGATTCTCCGTGTCCGGGCTGCGCTTGCGCCGTTGGTATCGTGACAGCACGACCGCGTCGGTGGGGCGCCGAAGGCGCGAGTGCGCCTCGAGTGTCCATGCGAGTTCTTTGGCAAAAACCTTCGCAGACGTATGCCAATCCGAGCAATTCATATGTCACGCGTCAAAGCTAGGGCAGCTGTAAAGGGAGTTCTCACACCCACCGGAAGTACTGGGAATCTGGACCCGAATTCACAAAAACTTACGCTAGAATTTTTTGTAAGAAAGAATTTTAGCCAATCCGGATGCCAGACATATCACTAGCGAAGGCGGCCAGACAATGGCAAATTGAATTTACGAAAGAAAAGCTTTGCGAATGTGGCCCCTGTTTTGCGCGAAATCTACCCGATCCTTTGCAAATGCTCCACTATAAGCGGCGAAATTGCTTCGTTATACCGGAGACTTTTCAGTATGTTTCACTATATCTGAGTTTTTGTCCGTTATACCAGATGCACGCTGCGCCGCCTCTGGCTGCGCATTTCGACGGCCTGGCTACCGGTGCTTTGCTGGCTGTTAGATCTTGGCGATCACTCAGCATTTACAACGTCGTGCAGCTGCACGTTCTCACCGATGTCCTGGTCCTACGGCCGTATCGGGACTCCGACACAGACGCCTGGCTGTCCTTTGACTCTGACACTTGACACCGACCACATTACCGCCCGCCGCGATCGGCCTTCTTCGCTGCCGCACAGAACCGTTGTGCAATCAACTATCCTTTAATAAAAATAAACCTGTCTGTAGTTTACCGTTGACGGACCGGTGCTGGTAGGAAATTGATTCCTGTACTACGCTTCCAAGGCGTGTACTGAACGTACTTTAGCCACAAATAGGCTACTTAGCTTCCTCACACTGCTAGTTTTGCCTTTCATTTAGCATGTGGCTGTCCTGTTACTTATAAGAGCACACAATGCCTGTTTGCCAAGAAAAAGAAAACAACTAAACAAAGGACACAAATTAAGTGCTTTCAGCCTGCACACTTACGACTCACGCAGTTAATCTCTTGTTTTTCTGGGATGCCTAAAAATATGGTGCGATAAGGCCTCTCCTCTCCGAGTTATGAGGACATTGCCTTACCGTTCATGTTGTTGGAGGGGGAAAAAGAGGGAGGGCTGCGATAACAACTATGTGACGTAATAGAGGTCCTTGCCCGGAACAAAAGATTTCGAGGCTATCTAGCAGACAGCTACGTGTGCCGAGGTAGCAGTCAAGGCAGTCTCGCCTTACCTCGAGAAGCGATGGCCAGGGACCTCAAGGAACTCGTGCACAACGTCGTCGAGGCAAACTCGCAGGATCTCTGGGAATTGAGTCGCTTCGTCTGGGAGCATCCGGAACTTGCATTTAACGAGGTGCAATGTCACGACTGGCTCACGGACTTTCTCGAACAACGTGGCTTCAGCGTGACGCGGCGTTACCTCTTGGACACGGCCTTCAAAGCGGAATTCGAAGCCCCCGGCGGCACGGAAGGTTGGAGCGACATGTGCTTATAATGCAGCGATTATATTCCAATGGGTGTTGCTTTTTGCGCTTCGACAGTGGTCAGAGTAACGCCTTGTCCGCGTTATCTCCGTGATCGGCCGGCCGTGAGCGGTGAATGGTATATGAAATGAATAGAATCGAGTATGGTTGAGCGCGTATGATTAACAACTGTCTTTCTTTGGTCGCCCGTAATTTGACGGAAATATGCATTGCGATCTTTAACAGCAGCTTGCCCAAACAATTCTTAAAATTAGAACCCTTTTTCTGTATTCGAGCGAAAGTGTGAGAAGGCAAAAATATAACGGCAGATCCAGCGAACTTGTTGCAATCTACGTTAAGCTAAACTTCTATGCGTATACGTATATAGAGTGTTCTTTAAGCATGAAATGCTTTTTTTTAGCTCCCGTTGTCGGCGACGTGCAAGTGACCTTGAGCCATAAGCCAGAGCCGTTATCCGGGCACTCAAACGAGAACATCAGGGCATCGTTGCGAGTATAAAACGAGGTCATCCGGGCAACCAGTGAAAAGTTAAGAAAATGTGGTCTCTGGCCCCCAACCCTCTGTTCAGATTACATGCGCTAGTTACTGCCCAAACAAGTTACAAAAATATTGCTTCCGTGTTCTTCCTAATGTTTGTTCACCATATCACTTAAGCTGTGACTTCTAGAACGGTTAAGTTTTATGTAGTTTCCAATAGTGACGTTCAAAAGGCAGATACAGGGCACCATACAGTTGAATATAATATTTGGCGCTGAGACAGGGTTGACTGTGCTCTTTTCAACGCCAGTGGTCCGTGAGTTCCGCGGCGCGGGTTTCGCACGGGCTTGAGAGATGGCGCCACGCTGCATGACCAAGCTGGCAGCGTCCGGCGCGCCGCGAATGGCTCTTTGGCCGAGACGAGACTTAATGCAATGAGGTTTTGTTTGTAACAGGGAACTATTGCGTCCATATGGACCTGTGCACAGTATGGCGTGGTGCGGTGTGGTGTGGGGGGTGTGCAGCTTAGAACGTGCACAATGCCCATTTTAAGATTGTGGCTAGTACCGTCGCCAACCAATCTGCTTTGCCGGTAGCGGTTTTATGCTTACATCTACTCTCTATTACGGGAGAGCCAGCATTTTCTCTTTAGATGTGCGACATTTTAAACATCACCTGTGGTCGACAAAACAATTCTAACCATTTAATAGATTGCTCGATGAGGCGGACATTATTTCCACAAGCAATGAAATACGTACTGGACCAATTATTAGTTTGACTAATAAAGTTTTTACTCATTATTTTACAGCACATATCGCAATTTACGAATATTAGTGAGCTTGCAAGGCGTGTCCCTTCGGAACTCACCGGATGCAATTCGTAGATTGCAGTATCTGCCGTAATGTAATTAATTAAAAATTAATTAGTGCAATTATGTTAATTATTCAGTTACGCATTTTTATTTTTCATAGAAGGAATGCCTGCGTGCATTACAATTGTGCTCTCTGCCACGGGCGATGTTTAAAAATTTAATGCAGCCTGAGAAACACCTGGTATAGATAGAGCATTTATTTGCAGAAGAGACAGAGAGGTCAGCCAGCTAGTGCGCTCGAGCCAGATTCTCTACATGCACTGGGGAACTGTGAAGTGGAAGTATAGTTATGAATGATGATGACTAAAAAAATTGGCCATTATGGACGCCTTTCTTACTGTTTTAGTTTGTATTAGTTATTACAGTTAGCATGAGTTAAGTCGTAGCCTCGGCTTGAGGGGTGAATTAAATTTTATGCGTAAGTGTCAAATGACCCATTGAGCGAAATGCAGCTCCACTAACGTGAAACCTGGGGAGGCGCGAAGCATGGAGTGATGCACCGCTAATGGGCTCATACTGCCTTAAGCAATGGCTCATACCCCCGTAAACGCGGCCTCCCCATTACGATGACAGAGGAGAAGTGAAATTCTATGCTGGAATAATGAGCGGCAACGTAGCCAGCTGTGAAAGACGACAATGACGGCACGAGCGCGTGCCGCGCCAACGGCCGAGTGTAGCACGAGGAATGGCACGAACCGCTTGCTTACCCTGACTACGACGACGACGACGCTTAAGACAGGAGACGCCGACAGCGCATAAGGTGCTTCGCAGCTCAAAATAAAATCATGGCAAGCACTCATTACATGTAAGATCAGGTCACCAGCTCAAGAAAGAGATCATGGTAGTTCAACAGATATTGCGTGTAATGCGCCATTGCGATATTGTTACTTTTTTTATGGCCCCACTTCAAGCTAAGCTCTCGATAAGAGATTGACAGTACTCAAGAAACAAATACAGCTATTATCATGTTATAAACCAGTTTAAGAGGTGCCGGCTAACCGAATGCGTCGTCAGTGTTATCGCGGAATGCGTTGACCGATTGCGATGCGTGTCTTCTATCGTTTTATGTTATCTTATCTTTACGCAGGCCCTTGCGTGGCTTTGCTGTGTGAGTACGACGCACTGCCCGATATCGGCCACGCTTGCGGCCACAACCTGATCGCCGAGGCCTCCGTGGGCGCTGCGCTGGCTGTGAGCGAGGCCATGAAGAACCACAAGGGACATTCGGGGCAAAGTACGAGAACGTTTGTTTCACGAGTCATGACACATAATATAAGGCAATCTATGTAGCCTTGCGTATTGACAGGCTGGCAAAATAGTGCTGGCCAAGGGCAGGAGTGCTTGTCGTGGCATATGCACAATTAAGCTACAAAGCGTGGAAACGCTTGTTGTTGCAACATAGTATATTATTCATTAGCTGGAATGTTGGTGTCTATGGGTGGTGCGGGCTCAACCTCCTTTCAGACATGATAAACGTGCTCAAGATGATTGTAATAACGAAAGCAGCGAGTAGAAAACAAATTGTTCTTGCGCGACGCAGAATTGGAAGCCTTCATTTAACTTTCATTTATTCTTTGTGCCTCACGGCAGATCTTTGCGAATAGAAAAAAAAAGAATATAAAAGAAGAAAAGAAAAGAAAGGACAGCAGTCTTGTGCGACATCACCAAATCACAGCCCAATTTCCAGCGAAGCTGTTTTTTTTTTTCGAGCAATTGTAATACGAATTTCCCAGTTGCCTGCAAATATAAACCGCGCTCTTTAAAACGTTGTCCGCATGTGACTCGGCCGTTCGCAACGTTACCCGCATATAACGCTTTCGAGCACCGGCTGAAGGAATTTTGAGCCAAGGCCGTACGAACACACATTTCACTTTGCATGAACATCAGCCATGCACAATTACGGTGGGACACGGGGTAACAGCGTTTTCATAATCACACAGCTTGACCTTGAAAACACAGTGGCATTATTTTTTAAAGTTTGCGTACACAGAGCGTAAATGTTGACACGAAACAAATGGTCACAAAATACAAGTGTTCTCGAGTAGCTGCAAGTGAGGTCTCTCGGAGTGCCACATTCCAATCACAACGCTTGCGAACGCGCACGTAAGAGCCACGGAAACACGAAAACAAAAGTATCTGTTATTCCAAAAGAACAGAAACAATCTGAGCAAGAAAAATGTCAAGAATGAGAATAAAAAAATAGGCGGATCCCACGCACTGTTGGAATCGATGCAAGAGAAGCTTTCGATGCTGTTTGTTTTAATTGACAATAATTATTGTTCTGCTTGTGGCTTCCGGTCGTAGTGCTCACGACGCTCGTCGTCTTTCATGGCCGCCACGCGTCGTTGCCTTGCCTCACGTCTTCGAGCCAGCATGCATTTGCGGTCTGCACCACATTTCACTGCGTATAGCAAGGACGCTCCTGTATACCGCGCGACGCTTCTTTCGGGCCTGGGTGTCCTCGACGCTGAGTCCACCCTTTGGAGCCATTTGTTGGCGCGTGTTTACGTGCTCCTTCAGCATACGTGGCCGACACGCTGTTGAGACGCCAGCTCCAAGCGCTATCTCCAGGCTATGGACGATTGTAATGTTTGCACAATCACCGCCCAGCACGCGACCTGCATAGCCAAGCACCTGCATTTTTGTCGCATAGGAAGGCAAGCACAGCACGTGCCAATACGCACAATCTGTGAAACGCTGCTGCGGTGGCCCCGGCCGAGGGATGAGTAGACAGCGTTGCATGTAGGCTCCCTAGGGATGACTAGGGTTACTATATATATGGCGCCCGCAGGGAACTCTCTGCGGGAGCTGTATACAGTAACTCTAAGGATGAGCGGAGGCGAGCGCTATCTGGGGGTGTTGAAAGAAACCCAGTGGCACGCGCGGCAAGACCATCACAGCAGCAGCAGCAGCGCCCGGAAAGTCGGGAGAAGAGGCAGAGAAAGCTGCGCTTTAAAATATATTTAAACTGTCGGGAGGTCAAGCCTCTCCGCTCTTTCACGGGCCCTCTGGACGGCCATGGACTGGAGCTTGGGTTCGGTACTAGAGATGGCCTCGTCCCAGTCCTGTTCGCTGGTGAGTGACGTAACGCAGGACACTGCCAGAGCGTATGAGCTAGACTGCTCAACTCCTCCCCACAATCCGGGCACTGTGGGTCAATTTCTGTGTGAATCCTGCTTAGGAAACCTCGCGAGGTCCATATACGTGGACCTTTTTTTTTTTACTCTATATGAATGGCTTGCCTTTGCAGCTTTGTGTGCTACCCCTGCACTCTATGCAGACGATGCTAACCTTATAATAGCTGACCGTGAGGAATGAAACCTAATAAGTTTAACTCACCGTTGGTGCACATTGAATGCCCTTCACCTTAATCCAACGAAGACAGTTTTTATCTTATTTCACTCCGGAAAAAAGAAAGAAAACGCCTATTCATTCTGATGTAATTTAGAATAACCATCCTGTAAAACAATCTAGTGAGAGAAAATGTCCTGGTGTTATTATTAATAACCATTTAACATTACGCCTTCATGCACGCTCCGTGGTTCATAAGGCTTCATATGGCTTGCATGTGCTGTCGAAATGTCGAAACTAATTCCCTCCCGAGATACTTATCAACCTTTACTACGCATTTGTTCACTCCCACATTAACTACTGCATAGCGATCTGGGGTTGCACATACAAAACTCATGGGTCACCGACGTTTACACTTAAAGAAAGAGCTCTTCGCATAATAGCACCCCACAATACGCATATTAGGAGTGAAGGCTTATTTTAAACCCGGAACGTCCTCAACATTTAAGATTTCACAGCAGACAACATCGCCTCCGTCACGCATGAAATATATAGTTCATGAAAAACTAGCCTCGACAACAGTCTCGCTTCGCCCCTCACTTTGCACTGTTGGTAACGCATCGCTGTCGTTTTTATTGCCTAAGGCAAATACTAATTACAGTCGCTCTACACTGCAGTTTACAGGCACCTCAGTTTGGAATAGGCTTGATTGTAACCTAACCACTTTAAGATCATTGCATACATATCTTGAAAAACCAAAGCACTCACTTATTGACAATGCGTAGCGATGCGCATGCTTGGACACATCCTCACGTTTTCTTTTACGGCGCAGATGTCTTCCTTGATGCAGAAAATAAAATAGAAAAATTTATAGGTTGCGTGTGAAATTTTCTCTACTACTGTCTTTTCTTCTTTTACTTATTTCAGTTATTTTTGTTTTAGGTGATTTCGCAGTGTAAAATAGAAGCTGCCGTATAAGTGTTTTTTTTCCTTAATAACAATCGGTAGGGACCTTCTAACAAATTTGTTGGGTCCCAAAAGTGTTTACTTTGTAAGTGTATATGCCTTATTTCGGTTAGATAAACTTTCAAACGTTCCCAGTAGAGCTGACAAACTATACAAGTCCTGGTCCTTGGTTTCCAAGCGTAGTAACGCTTGTTGTGATGGCAAATTACTGGTCTGAAAAGTGTGAAACCAATCGTGGCAGAGAATAGAGGCAAAGTATGAAACCGGTTGTCCTGCCGAAGTATGTTCAGCCTGTTGCGGAAAAGTAGCGGTTTACAAAGCATAGCAGCGCTTGACGTCGTTGCAAAGCATTGGTTTACAAATTATGGAACCACTTCTTGTCTTTGCCAAAGACAACAAGTAGTGATTGAACCTGTAGTGATTTTTGAAAGCACTTCCTGAACAAAACGCGGCGCAAACTTCCGAATCCGTGATGTTATGTAGGAACGCTGCAATTTTGGCGCTATATTTAAGAAACGAAATTGTGTCCCTTATTTTGTGAGTTATTAACCATCATTTTGACTATCAATAAATCCGGCTCGCGTCTTAGAAATGCTTCATCAGGCTAAAGGAAACGTTACTCTCTAATGCCCTTTGAAAAGGACACGGAACAGGAATAGTGAATTTTTTAGACTGGAGAATTATTGTTTAAAATCTCTATTTTTTTTTTTGGGGGGGGGGGGGCACTCATTAGATCGAAAAGTTTTAATCACAAAAAAATTATGTGCAAATGTCCCAATTTCGAAGTGGGCGTCCAAAGCGGAGTGCCTTCAGTGTGACGTCACAGATTTCCATCTTCTCCTATTTCAGACGTGCTAACGCAGAAAAAGTTCCTTAACTTCGTACGTTGAGTCGTTGGACAATTTAGTATGTGGACAAGCAATAAACTAGCGAGCAAGAGGCGCTGTCCAAATCGCACGGGAATCTGGTGGGGTAACCTTGAAGATGCGCGTTTACCGCTTTTGAAAGTTCTATTGCCTACGAGGCATCCGATTACGATAAGAGTGAGCTTTATGTATTCTTAAGACGTAGTTTACTAATGAAATCTATGGTATGGCGAAATACGTTCGTTTGGGACGAGGCATAACGAAAAAAAGGAACACCGACCGGAACTATAAAAACCATCTAGTGAAAAATAAAAGACGTTACGGCTTCCACACGGGAGCCTTTTTCACAATCTTGTGAACAAGCTTCCCGTGTGGGAGCCGGGATGTCTAGTTTTTCCTTAAACGCTTCTTAGTTCGTGGTCGTCGGCGCTCGCTTTTTTTCATTATAGTTTACTAATACAGCCTAAATCGATATATTTGTTTAATGTCTCTTTAGCATAAGAACAACACGGATGACTGCTTTCACTTCTGAGAAAAAAAAACACGATTTTCAGTCGTTGGTTATTATTGTCACTCACTACACGTGTACCGCTCAACAGGTGGTTGTATTGGGCACGCCAGCGGAGGAAAGCCACTGCGGTAAGGAGCTGCTGATACGAAAGGGTGCCCTGCAGGGTGTCGACGCGGCGCTCATGGCGCACCCAGCTCCAGATGACATCTTGACACTCGGGTTCGCTGCGACGCAGCAGGTGGGTGCATTATGCGCATGCGTCCGCATTCCGCGCGTGCGTGCCGACCATTGCGCTGCCACATTCTCAAACCTCCACTGTATTAGCGCTGTAGCCTATCACTATCAATTACAGTATAGACTCGTGTAAGGGCCGCACCCGTGTAAGGGCCGCACCCCCAACTTCGGTGCCCCCATGCCGCGCGCGCGCATCGGCGAATTTCGCGCGCTGCGTACTTCCACGTGCTGCTTCTAGATGGTGAGATCTGGGGTGAGCACAAGTCGCCGGCTGCGCCGGCACCATTTTGACCAAAAGGTTTCGTCCCGTGTAAGGGCCGCACCTCGTTGCAATTCTGAAAAAAAAAAGTAAAGTGCGGCCCTTACACGAGTCTATACGGTAATCAACGTGTCGGGAATATCACGCCGAAATCGTGGAGCCAGCGAAGCCATGTTTACGGATTTCGAATAGCGTAATCGGGGTTCGCTTTTGGGGAGGAAGTGTACAAGAGGCGACAGTTTTTTGCTATTCCTATAATCGAGCCATAGCGCTAAAGTGATGCGGGCATAGATAGACAGTCAAGGATGGCACGCTTTCAACGGAATGCTTGTTTCGAAAAATGACATATTTATACAGAGCTCAGCAAACACAAATAACAAGCAACCCATGAAAAGAAGACAATACAATTATTCGCATTTCCAGCGTTGCGTAGTCTATATAAGTTATTTTTCTTCTACTGAGTGCTATAGACGAAGCGCGGATGCATTTGGCATCGTTTTTGCAATAAAGCCACCTAGCTTCAGCAAGGTTGAGCGTTGGGTTGGCGCTGCATAATCGATGTTTTCCCCAGTGCACTGTTAGACAAGGACGACAGAATGTACACAAACACCACTGTGTGTGTCCATTCTGTGCTTCTTGTCTAGTGAACTGGGAAAAACATTATCGATTAGCTAACTCGTTGAGCTCATGCATGATTATGTCCCTTTTAGAAGTAAATACATTACGTTGAAAGCTAGCGCGTCGCCCCTGTCTATCTACATACACACAACTTAAGCGCTACGGTCCGAGTATCAGTACCAGACCACGTAGCTGAAAAGTCTGTACTTCGGAATTCGCCATATCTAGAGCCTTGATGTGACGTTGCCATGTAGCAAAAAAAACCTACAGGCGGCAAGTCTGTGAGGCCACAGTGCTTCGTCAGTCTCCGCAATTCCGGAGTGATGTCGCCAACGGCCCTGAACATTTACATCGTTATCGCGCTCAAAAAAGCTTCACTTCCTTGTAAAATTGGCCAAATCGTTATTCAAAAGTAACATCTACCAGCTTGTTTAATTAAAGATGAAAGTTGGACTAGTTTATGCGCATTCCAGACTTGAGACATATTAAACTAGTGCAAAAAAGGCGTAGCACTGAATCAGATGCACAAGACACATTGTTATTGCGTCGTGTCCTGTGCATTTTGACTCAGTCCCACGCCTTTATTGCGCTAGTTTAATATCTCTCAAGTCTGTCCTAGCTCTCTTCCTTTTGACTTTAGTGTACTCACCTTCGCGACAAAGGCGTTCAGTAGCCTAATTCCATCAACTGTCCCGCATATTTTTTTTCAATAGCAGTTCAAAGCTAACATGCTCCTACCTTTATTCTCTTCTTATTGCATTTTGTGCAACATGTTACAAAGATAGTTCAATGTGAACCAACTGTAGTTCCAACGGAGTGAGTCTGCTCAAAGCTCGAAGATAAGGTTGCTGTGTCCGTCTGTCCTGTAATGCTGCCATCGTCGTCATCCTGAGGAGGTTACGTCATCGCTCCTTCGCCCTCGTCACATGGTCAAAGAAAAGAAAACTTTGCCCGCTAGAGCCTCTGGAGGCTGAACTCGTGCCTCGCGCGATAAAATACGGTCGGCAGCATCACTGCGCTAACCAGCCACGCACACTTCGGAGCTTGACAGATGGCGTGGGCCTCTGTGATCTGCACATAAAACCCCTATATATAAAAAGTAGCGCCATTCTTAGATCTTGCCGCCATCGCGCTCACCCCGGCGTCTCCTCCTCGCCGCCTCCTGTCGGCCCAGCCTCCTCCGCTCCCCCATTGGCCAATCCGTGTCACGTGGAAGCACGCGTTGCGCTTTTTCGTTTCCAGCGCGCTCCGACCGCCATTCGCGGGCCTGTGCGACGAAAGTGCTGTACGTACAAACGGATCAAACGTGTTAGGGACAAGAGCGTCGTTGTGATGGCATGCTGCTGCGCCTTAAGTTGCCGCAATCGATAAGGCGAGGACAAAATGCTTTTTTTGTTTACCATCCGGCGAGCGCAAACGCTTGCTGCACACTTGTTATATAAAAACGACATTATTAAGGCCAGTTACTGACTGCCGAAGCAAAATGGCGCCTCAAAATCTCCTCCGCAGGGCGCGATCGAGGTTTTCCACGAATTTCCTCTGGTAGCGCGTTAGCTGTCTTCGGCCACGAAAGGCCCGACGTAGGCGGCGCCACTGTCCATATCGCGCCTCGATCGCGCTGGCCGCGCCGAGCGCGACAGTGGAACGGAGGAGGATGTTTCGTTTGTAGAGACAAGGTTCGTTCGCGTATTCGGCCATGGGCCCCGATTATGATGCAGAGACTGCTACAGGAGCATACAACGGCCGATGTGCATAATCCATTGTGTCGACGTCAGGCTATTCTGACAAGCGCGACCCAGTCTCGCGCCGCGGGCGATAACACCGGCAACCGAGGGGCGCCCCACACGTTTCCTGTGTTCTTGCGAGCTGTATGAGCTATGAATGCCAAAGTCTGTGTTCATGGCCGCAGGTAGCTGTGCACACCGCGCGCAGATTGCGCGTCTCCTAATTCCGCGGAATAGCTCAGGCCGGAGTCCGCATCGATTAAGAGAGCTACAGAGATCACGGCTAGTGAATGGAACCCTTTTGCTCCCTCAAGGGCTGCAGAAGATAGCGCCAACCTTTCCCTTTCCCTCAAGAACCACTTATCAACGCACGGCGGAGCTTTCCCTTTCCCTCAAGAACCACTTATCATCAGAACAAACGCGCGTTCTGCTCTGTGCTCCCTTATAAGGGCTGCAGAAGTAGGCGTCTCTTTCCTCCTCTACAATCACCATATATGTAGAGCAAACGTGCCTTCTTCCGACGCACGAAAGGCCGTGGGGGGGAGGGGGAGGGAAGGGAGGCGACGTTTAGCTGCGGCACCAAGTGCCTATTTATATCAGAGGCTCCGGCAACAGTCACCAACGCCGCACGCATTTTGAGCGAACGCGGGCAAAACGCCGACGGCGTCGACAACAGTTCTGCGTGTTGCCGGTGCTGCTGCATGTCCAAGTTTATACAGCTGATAAAGCTGCTATCATTACTCCGTATAGCTCTCTTCAAATTTGTTATCGCAATTGATGCTTCACCTTTCAGGTGAAACTGCGACAACTTTTTTTTTAAACCAAGGAAAGCACTTTCTGTTACGTAATGTCGCAATACACATCGCTGCGAATGCTGAACGATGATGTGAGAGTCGCAAAATTGGTTCACGAAATCATGATACAGTTGTTTACCGTTAATTTGATCCTTGTAGGACCATGGGGTTTGGTCGTATTATCTGAAGTGACGAATAAACAAAGGTCGGCCGAATGAACAGATTCAAATCTGTGTTTTTTTTTTTAACAGCGAAGCTGTTTAACCAGCCGTAATTTGTGGTTCGTATCAAGAA
This sequence comes from Dermacentor silvarum, assembly GCF_013339745.2. NCBI lineage: Eukaryota > Metazoa > Arthropoda > Arachnida > Ixodida > Ixodidae > Dermacentor > Dermacentor silvarum. Next base: position 64,606,865 of record NC_051160.1, on the reverse strand, counting down.
ACTATCAGAAAATAAACGTTTTTTTTTTTTTGCCGAGGTGCGATTCGAGCTCGTGTGCCCACGGTCCCAAGGCGAGCGTCGTAACCACTAGGCTATACAGCACGCTTGCAGAACATGCATTTATGCGAACCATGTGATTGCGTTCGAGCGTCGTCGTCTTCGTCCACAGCTGGCGCGTTCGCACGCGCTCGTGCCAATGCTCTGCGAGGTGAAGAGGTTTTGCGCGCTATGCTCGGGAGAGAGATAAAGAAAATGAGAGCGAGAGAGAGAGAGAGAGAGAGAGACATTCACGGAGCGGGTCTGCTGGAACGAGTTGTCGGCATTGCAACGCGAACGCGGTGTCGGCATTGCAACGTGGTGTCCGTGTTGCAAGTTGCGCTATGCAACGCGCAATGACGGCCGCCATAAGTCCGAGACGCGCGAAAAGAAATTGTCATCATCATGAGCAACAAGATGAAAAGTTCGCGCGCACTTCCGGAAAATGCTGGGGATGACTTTGGTAGTGCTTTGCCTAGCCCAAATATTTGCGCCGTACCCATAGCAACCGCCAAAGCTACATGCGCTGCGCTGACCTCGAGGCAATAGCTATGAAATCGTGTACGCGGGGGCGCTCGATAAGTAAGGAGCAGCCATAGCACGCCCAAAGGTAGTTCGTACTCCCGATCGCCCATCTTCGCTGTTTCAAGCGTTGCGCGGCCGAGTACAAAGTTAAGACTTTTTTTTTACTGCTTGAACTGGTCGGTAGTCATCGACATACTACTTCAGTATTACAATAACTATTCAAGTCATAGCCGGTAAGTGGCCCACAAACCTCAATACTGTCATCGGCGCGTACAAAATCGTTAAAAAAAGGCATCTCCCAGGGCTCATCATCACTGCAGAACAGGTTGCTGTCGTCACTATCGTCGTCTAGGTAAAGTCAACAAATAAACGAAACCCATCTAGGGACCTTGCGCCTAGGGAACCAATAGAGCCGGCTGCTGAATTTCTTCTGAAGCTTTTAGTAACCTCTGCGCGCGTGAGGGAGTGCCAGTGTGGGTGGAATAAACCTAAGCAACATGCTTTTGAATTCGAACTAAACGAGTTTTCTTTCCATAACGATGTACGGTTTCTCTCGCCAGGACATTTCATTGCGTTCGAATTTCATTTAATTTATTATACCCTCAAGGCATGTGAAGGCTTTACAGAGGGAGTTGGGTTACAGGTAAATTCAAACAGTAAGTATTACAAGAGAAACAAGTACAACATAAAAATACAATTTGACAAATAATGCAGTAAGAATACAATGAGCATGAAAAAAAAGGTATTACAAAAAAAAGACAAGATATACAAGTACATGAAACCGTATTCTAGCAGTAATGTTGGTTAAGACATCACGAAACAAGAAATTATCGCTGATGGATACAATGTTTGCGGGAGGGTGGTTCCACTCTATAATTACGTCCGAGGTACGAATGACTGGGAAAATGTATCTGTGCTGCAAGAAGGGACGTGAACCTTGTAAGAATGATCAATGCGACGAGATACGTAGTGTGGAGTATGAATGAATACATCATACATCATGCAATGAGAAGTCGAATTAACCGAGGTTGACTTAATGAAGTCTACTGCCTGGTTCGCTAGGCAGTAGACTTCATTACCTTTCGTGTGAATATTTTTTAAATGCTTTTAGATTTTGTAAAATTTATTAGGCATATGCAACTGCCTAAACTGCCTAAAGGTCAGAGAGAGGCCCTAGCTAAAGCAGTCTCTCCAGGTAGAGACTGCTTTAGACTTCGTTTTTAAGGCGAAAGCCTTAGGTGTCTATGTTGGCGGTGCCCTTGGCGGTAACGTGGCGAAATTGCGCGGTGACAGAAAATGGCCGACGCCTCAAAAAGTGCTCGGATTGACGTCACATTTCCCAGGGAGGTTACTGTAAACAAAGTTAATTAAGCGGCTTTGAGTAGAAAATTAGGTACATATCGGTCTGGGTGGGAATCGAACCCGGGGCATCGGGCGGCGAGAGGAGCACGCTTCCCTGAAGCCACAGCTGGTTTTTTCCTTCATTATTGCAGAACTTTCACGTAGCAAACACAAATTACGTAATTTTTTTCAAAATAAAACAATGCACAAATAAACATATAAACACACTTTCAAACTTGCATGCATACATATTGTGCGGTCAGCAATCGGCTCCGCTGTTTTATGGCGGGCTCGAAGACACAGCTGCTCTACGGTTCTGGCTTACTAAAGGTGCGCTATAGTGCGTGCGCGATTGCACGCGTCACCTCGCAGCCATCTCGCTGACTAAAGGTGTGGCCTACTACGTGCACTAACATGCTGCTCTTTAGGTACTGCGTTAAACGTTCACACGTGGCTTTCAGGACGTCGCATTAGTGCCAAAAGGTGTACTTCCCATTGAGGCTATAGTTATGTCTTGCAAGAAGTCTAGCCCCGATTGCATGTAACTTCATGCATTACCAAATGTGCAGCAGGCTTTCGCCTTCTTTTGTTACGAGAGTGTAACACCTGGCGAACTTTTACTTACCCTGCTGCAGCTGTCACTCCGCTTCAAAGGCAAACCAGCCCACGCAGGGGCGTCGCCGTGGGAGGGACTGAGCGCCCTGGATGCTGCCGTCGCTTCGTACGTCAACGTCAGCCTGCTTCGACTGCAGCTGAAGCCGACCGCCAGGATTCATGGTATGCGGATAGATTTAGGGCCACGCTCATGCACTTCGACCGTAAAAATGAACGTCTACTGGGGGGATTCCTAAATCCCACTTGACGTTTGTATTTCCGGATTCCCAGTTAGGTTAAAAGGAGACACGTATAAGTGATTGTTCGAGCTGACTTCCTTGCGGCTCCCGTCAGTGCAGTTTGCATACTTACACGAAAGTGTACATATGTATACACGAGAAGAAAGGAAACCGAGCGGCCCGATTTTTGTTAGTCATATCATAAGAAATCATATATATATATATATATATATATATATATATATATATATATATATATATGAACGCGAGAGAAGCAGGGAAACCGAGTGGCTCGATGTTGATCATAATCATACAAAGCCAACAGACAATGACGCCAAGGAAAGCATCGGGTAAATTGGCTGTGGATGAGATTGAAATGTAGAAAATAATAAAGAAAAGGGAAGCGGCAGCAGCGGCAGCGGGGAAGTCGAAGAAAGAGAAAAGAGAACAAAAAACCGGCAGATCCCACGCCCTGTGAGAATCGATAGTTATGCGAAGCAGTGTGCGGGGAGCCTACAAAGTTAACGAAACGACCATTAGAGCACCAAGACGTAGACGGCTTTTTCATGACCTACATGACACGCATGTCATGACATTCATGTAATGAGTCTTCAGGAGTCACTTTAGCTATGCCTAAGAGAGCTTAAGGCGAAACCTTAAGGCGAAAGCCTTAGTCATGATCGTGACTATGACATCGATCATCAACCTTCATCAGCCTTTTCCTTCACTTGGTACCCCATCCGAACCCATTCCATTGGTTTTTGAGTGGTAATCTTTTTTCACTTAGCCATTGTCATTTTTGCTGAGTTATGGTCTTGAATATGACTTCTACCATCATCCTTTGTGTTTCCTTCACTTATTACCCGCGTCAGAACTCATTTCAGGGGTTTTTGAGTGCTAATCTTTTTTGCTGAGTCTGTCATTTTTGCTGAGTCAGGCTCATGACTGTGACGTCTACCATCATTCTTTAGAGTTTCCTTCACTTCGTACACTCGTCAGAATCCATTACATTGGTTTTTGAGTGTTGATCTTTTTTTCGCTGAGTCACTGTCATTTTTGCTGAGTCATGTTCATGACTATGACTTCTAGAATCATCCTTTAGTGCTTTCTTCACTTAGTACACACGTCAGAACTCATTTGCAGAGGTTTTTTGAGTGCTAATCTTTTTTTGCTGAGTCATTGTCATTTTTTGCTGAGTCATGCTCGTGACTGTGACTTCTACCACCCTCCTTTAGCGTTTCCTTCACTTAGTACCCACGTCCGAACCCGTCTGTGCCGTCTGCGGCGAAAACCAATGGGAGAAGCGGGGACGGTTCTGAAATGACGCCACCAGATGGGCGCTGCGTCATTATACTGCGTCATTAACAATTTTTTACTGTTCATATAAACGATCGAAGTTAATTCATAAGCACTCTATATATACAGTGTCTATAAATACCGCTTTATGCTATGCATAATTGTGGAGGTTTGTCTTCGTGCATGCAGCTGTCCAAAGAAAACCATAGAAGCTGTACAGATACGATATCGGCCACGCAGGCGTCATCACTGAAGGCGGCAAGTCCCCGAACGTGATCCCCGAGGAGACGGAGATGCGCTTCAGCGTCCGGGCTCCGAGTACCGAGGAACTGGCCCAGCTCCTGCGGAAGGTGGAAGCCTGCTTCAGAGCGGCGGCTGACGCCACGGGCTGCTCCCTGGACATGGAGAGGAGGTTGCCGTACATGAACGTCTTGCACAATGCCACTATCGCAGAAACGTACCGGAAGCACGCCCACGCTTTCGGTATGATCTTTCGTGGTGCTGTGTTGCCAATTGTGCTTAGTTGCAAGTGACTGCCCCGCGTTTTGCGCCAAACCGCAAGCACCTATACCACGTTTGGTAGCAAAGTGAAAGTAGCTGAAGTGGTTCTCTTCACCAATCATCATCTTGTGTTCATTCGGGAATTTTTAGCGTTGTGGCGAATAGGTGCGGTATGGTAGGTGCGGTGGTGATACAAGCCGGCAACGCAGTGTACGGAATGTCAGCAGTTCCCATCCGCAATCAATCAATCAATCAATCAATCAATCAATCAATCAATCAATCAATCAATCAATCAATCAATCAATCAATAAATCAATAAATAAATCAATCAATCAACAATCAATCCGCAAGAAGCGAAAGTTGATCTGCAGCTGGTGTACTGAAGGCAACAAATTTTCACACTGATATGCATATGTCTGTCAAGGTTCGCTTGAACGAGAAGAAAGGGAACCGAGGGGCCCGATTTTATTATTCATATCATAAGAAGCCAACAAACAATGACACCAAGGACAATACAGGGGAAATTACTTGTACTTACTAATTGAATTAAAGAAATGATAAATTAATGGACAGGAAAATGGATGAAAAGACAACAAGATGGGGAACGACCGCACGTCTTCGCATTACGCGTGCGATGCTCTTACCATTGAGCCACTGCGGCGCCGTTTTCCCATCCACTTTCTGGGGCTGGTAGCTCAATGTAAGGGTATCTCAATGGTAAGAGCATCGCACGCGTAATGCGAAGACGTGGGGTCGTTCCCCACCTGCGGCCAGTTGTTTTTTCATCCATTTTCATCTCCATTAATTTATAATTTCTTTAATTCAATTAGTAAGTACAAGTAATTTCCCCTGTGTTGTCCTTGGTGTCATTGTTTGTTGGCTTCTTATGATAAGGTTCGCTTGAAAAGCTTTACTGGGTGTCTGTCACGATAGCTATCATCCCGGCTCTGCGGTATGTATTGTTTACTGTGATGACGATTTGCCTTAAGGCATAATGTTTGGTGTGTATTATGTCGACAGCGGAACTGCTCAAACGTTTATGATTAGGCTGGTTGGTGATTTATCGATTAGTAAGACAGGGGTAATTGGAGATCGCAGGGAGAGGCCTTCGTCCTGCAGTGGACACAAATATAGGCTGATGATGATGTGTGCAGGAGCACCTGTGTCGTGTGTGAATTGAAACAGTGTTCTATCGTATTCGTTAGTATGTAGACGGCGACCATAGCTGGTCGTGCCACTACAGCGGAGGCCAGCTTGTAGTGTGAGAAGTTCGAGCACCTTAGTAAGACGAGCGTTGTCCTTGTCCCGTTTATTCCTAAGGTTGTCTGCCTTTACTCTGTTCGCTTACTAAAAGATAAATAACCAACCAGCCTAATCATAAACGTTTGAGCAGTTCCGCTGTCGTCGGCGTTACGATTGTTGACGCGCCGTTGGCAGTATACATTTCGCTGTTGTCGGCCCATCTACCATTGTGCTGTTGAGTGGCTGACTGCGGTTTTCGCGGACTTGCAACTTGAAAACAAATTTCGTGGTGCGCTGTTGCGCATGGCCCGAGCATTACGATCCTATTTAATGCCACTTTGCGCAACCAAATCGGGTGATGATTTTCGATCTTTCTCCCTGTACACTTCGAATTACGGTTTTACTCCTGGTGGAAGTATCTATGTTGTTCCTGACAAACACTTATTTTCTTCGCCACCCGAGTCACGCGCTAACGCCGAGAAGTTGAACTACCTAAAGCTCGGCAGCCCTAATCCCTTCCTAGTAGCGGGGGACCATTTCCGACGGATGATCACACAGCAGGCCCGTAGCAAGTGGTGTCCCTAGGCCCCCACGAAATTGGGTCCCCCCGGGTAACGCCGTTTTATTTTTATTAATGAAATCGATTCAGACGAATTGTCCGTATACAAATATTATAATATTAGGAAGATTAATTTCACGACTAAAAATATAAAACAAAAATAGTATTTAAAATAGTAATTAAAAAGTCACATAATTTTCATACTGCGATTTTTACCGAAAATAATTACTGAAAAATAGGTGCTTTCCTCAAATAGTCAAGGCCTTCAGCAAGCGCCCCCCCCCCCCCCCCCCCCCCCGAAAAAAATTCCTGGCTACGGGCCTGTCACACAATAGCAGGGTAGAAGCGGCAATGGTTACGCATTCGTGCTCTTTCGCATGCTTTCGTAAACGCCCTCTCGTTCCTCTAGAGAGCAAACTACGTATCTGTGGCGCAAATAATCTTGCTGCCAACGCATAGCGCAGCAGTGCGGCTGCTTAAAACCTCGAAACTCTGCACAGGGGCAGGGGGAACGGCGACATGCAGGTGATGATGGTGACTTAGAAGAGGGGTGCACAACGGTGAAGGGAAGTTCGATTAGCATTCTACTGACTGTAAAGAAAGCTAAACAAAAATGTCATTCAGAAATGCCATCCAAGAAGCCACCGGGTTCTACATCTTGGCTGGTGTCACTAATTCAAATAAAACTTAAAAAAAAGAAAAAGAGAGAGCCAGAAGAGAGAAGTTGCTGTGTGGGCAGCAGCGGGCTTCTCCGTCGTGAACAGCACAGGCGTCGAAAAAAAGTCTTTACGGTACGTGAAGAGCTACGATAAGCGGCTTTAGTACGGCGAGCACCTGCACGGCACCTTTAGCGGCCGGATTCTGAGACCATATATATAGATAATCACGCGCATTGATTCTAGCAGATGCTGCAGTATTTTTTCTCAACGCTTTCGTTCTCATTTCATTAAGAGAAGTGTGATACGGCAGTACAGCATTGTTTGAAAAGAATCTAAACGTAGTGGGACTGGTCAAATAAATCGGAACAAGTTCGTATATAGGCTGCCGAAAAGTGAGCCATTTTCATTTAGTGAATGGAAATTATTGAGCAGAACTTACTATATCTGCCCACGTGCGTTCGTTCAGAAACCGGTCCCCCGCGCAAGAACCGCAGCTATATTCTGCATATTCTGCAGCATGAATGATTCCTCACATTCTGTCCTCACATTTATTGTTCTGTCTCCGTCGAGACTTCGATAAGCGTTTTTATTCCTTCTATATTCGAAAGAATCGAATATTCGACAGCTTCGAATAGGTAGTTCTCAAATGGAAAACTATTCGAGCAGCAGGAACTATTCGATTAATATTCAAAATTTCAAGTTTTCGCACACCACTAGCTATAAGGTCTCCTAGCATTGTGAAGCCAACTGCCAAGGCGAGCTAGAAAAAAGGCCACATGCATTTCGAATTATGGCGTGCTACCCGCCGCGCTGGCTTAGCGGCTATAGTGTTGAGCTGTTAAGCACGAGGTCGCGGGATCAAATCCCGGCCGCGAGCGGCCGCATTTCGATGTGGGCGAAATGTAAAACCGCCGGTGTCCCGTGCATTGGGGTCAAGTATAAGATCCCCTGGGAGTCAAAATTAATCCGGGGTCCCCCACTACGGCGTGCCTCATAATGAAATCGTGGTTTTGGCCCATAAAACCCCAGAATTGAACTTATGGCGTGCTTGAAATGAGTTTAATTGATTTTCTTTTACAGCGAAGCTGTCTATATGGCAATAGGGTTCTATGCATTTTTCGTGTCCGTCAACAGATCAGCGTGTGCAAAAACTCAGCTCCCGAATTTGATGCAAATTCGCTTCATTCTGTGCAAAAAGCTTATACGCCTCATCACTTGGATATTATGCCGTTTCCGTAGATTAGTTATCAAAAGACACCCTTTTCAAAATCCGTAGTCTCTCAGCTAGGCATTAAGGGTTTCTCCAAGATTTGCCGGCGTGCGACCCGCGTCGGCCATGTGTACGCTCGCATCGCCGTCTCTTCGTAACTCGTCCCAAGAGCTGGCGTGCCTAGTTTCCTTCGGATCTCGCGACGTGGCGGCCCCGTCGCGCGTGTGTACTTTCCTCCGGCTCCCCGAGGTGGCGGTAGTCTTCCACGCGAATATATATGCCGCTGATCAAGACCACCGATTAAAAAAAAAGTGTGTGTGCGTGTGTCTTTCTTCGGGATGACCGCCGTCGCCGCTAAAGAGAGATAAAATTTGCTGATATCTTGGATCTAAATTCTGTGTCACCTCTATGTCGTGTGCTAAACTGCTTCGCTGGTAATCCACCTTCACAGCAGTAGAATGGCGCGTGATTTTTTATCACATTGGCACGATGGTGACATCTGTCGCCGGCCTGGTACAATGGAGAAGCATCTATCTATCTATCTATCTATCTATCTATCTATCTATCTATCTATCTATCTATCTATCTATCTATCTATCTATCTATCTATCTATCTATCTATCTATCTATCTATCTATCTATCTATCTATCTATCTATCTATCTATTTTAGTGCGAGAATACCATTTCTTATACACCATTCTGCCCTGTTCCTTACAACACAGGCGTGTCCTTCCTGGACGACGTCGCGAAGAACGCGCCGACCACGGGAGGTGCCACGGACTGTGGCAACGTGTCGCACCGGGTGCCCGCCATCCACCCTATGCTCGGCGTCCGCGCCGATAAAGGATCGGGGAACCACACGCGAGGTTTCGCCGCCGTAGCCAACTCCGCGGACTCCCAGCCGCCCACGCTGAGGGTGGCCAAGGTCCTGGCTCTGACGGCGCTCGATCTGCTCACGGACGCCGAGCTTCTGCGCGAAGCGAAGCGGGAGTTTGCAGCTTTGCAACTACCACCGGAAGAGGAGCTGCAATCTGCGCTGTCGTGAAATGAGAGCTTTAGTCGCTATGCGCTTCGTTTTAACGCTTTAAGCTGGATTCACGCCCCGGGTCGATCCACTGGTCGAAACATCGTTGACGAGCGTGACATCGTGGCTGAGCTGCGACGAGCGTCCTTGTGTGTGGCGTGATTTGGTTGCGCTGGGCCACGTCATGTCCGTCCACGGAACGAATATTACCAATTCGGTCAGTCGTGTCACGGTTGGAGTGCAGCGCATGTGCGATGTACTTGGAGCAGGCGCACGATATGGCCTGCTCACGGGGGCTTGTTGCTGCCTATCGTCGGAACTGTCCGGGGCCACTAGAGCCTGCCCTTTCTTGCGTTTAATTGTAGCCCTTTCGCCTTCACTGCTCGATGCCGGCCGTGGCCTCGTTTGCTCGAGAAAGCCTCGGCGCCCTGGTTTACACACCCGGGCCGTTATCTTGTACGCACTCCAAAAGGTGATGTTCGGTTTCGCCTCACGCGATTGGCCTAGATTGGCCTAGGCCACGATATCTGGGAAATCGCGTGAGACGAAACCGGACATCGGCTTTTCGAACACGTACAAGATAGCGGCCCTAGAGTAGGCTGCTAAACACTCTACTTCTAATGCTTAACAAAAGCGGCCGTAGCTTATGAAGGTGTGAAGTTCCAGCTACAAACGCGCAAAGAGATCTATCTTTTCGTTTTCTGTGACTCCAGGTGATTAGTATTGGAAGGGCACGGATCGCTCAGAAATGATGCACGGTCAGCTACAATTCTTGCTGACAGATGTAAATAAATAAAAATATTTAAATGAGGAACGAAGGTTTAGGAACATGTAGCCTAAATGCAAATGGCAATACACACAAAAAACTAAAAAGAAAGAGCAACACCAAAAAGTAAGAACACGCACTGCTTGCAATATACTTTGAAGCACTGTCGTAAAACGCTTATAGCCTGAAATCATGGCCTGAGAGCATGGGAGCAGAATTGCATCACGTGTTCTTTTAGAGATGTTTCAGCGTCGCAATGACGTTTAGCGAAAAGAAAAGCGCTGCATTTAGCACTTCTGCTGCCGCGAGGTTCAATGAGTATACGTGCTTTCTTGTCGGATTTGAGGAAATTTTATACATTTGCCTTGGGTGCTCATAAATAATCAGCACAAATGTGCCACCGATGACGGCCGCGTGGTCCAGGAGCTCACGTTATAGAAATTGACTGCGTCGCTGCCAACATTGTTGTGAACGTGGCAGGGAACGAAGTTTTGAATATGACTCGTTCATTGTTGTGAGGGTATTTTACTCCTGTTCAGAGCGGGCCGTTCTCCGTGAGCTTGAACGTGGTGTTTGCAGAGTAGTATAAACCGGAATATCCATCGAGATTTCTTTAAAAAATATGACAGCCAAAGTTGCCCCTCGTCTTATATAGCGGTCTTTTGATATAGCGTATATTGTGAGTCTTCCGTAGGACAAGCCAAGGTCAGCGGTCGACCTATATACTCCTTGCCGACTTATATTCCGGTTGATACGGTAGTTATCAGCAACAATGCGAATTGCTGCTCCGTCGTACGTATGCCTCGACAGGACAGGTGACGTTCTTCGTCCACACAAACGAGTCTCTCCCGCTGAGAGTTATTGAGAGAGAAATAATTTAACACGGCTTCCTGTAAGCGCTGGTTACCTGATATCCATCTATCCAGAATGAACTCATGGATTGATTTGGTTTAGCGTGCGAAAGCAGCACGAGGGCCATGAGAAGCGCTGTAGTGATCGCCTCCAAATTAATTTTGACAATACGTGCGCACAGCTCCATTGGAATGGGTCCATCACACCCGGAAATGGAATCCATGACCTCGTACTCAACAGCTGAGCAGTGCAGCCACTGACTTCCTACAAACCACAATACGCCGGCACATTATTCTGTTGCGGGACACTTCTTGGCCACGAAGAAGCAGGAAGTTTATGTCGCTGTGAGAACATTTACGTCCGATGACACTCGCACACAGTCACATAATCCGATAAGACATCCTCATTGAGCCCAGCATTACCCGATGTCACCAGGACTCTGTATACTTGTGGAACCTGGTCTATCATGCGTTGTTCCCGCAGAAATTATTTTAACAGCGATTTCGATGCCTGACTCTCAGAACGCAGTGCTCCAGGTTCGATTCCACTTGTCAGACCACTGTTATCAACCTTCGGCCTACGTAGCGATAACACAAGAAACCGTAATGCGTATTTACCTTTCTGCATTCGCCGATATGTACGAAATACTGGCGTTTTTCTCATGGTATTGTGCTAAAACGTTGACGCCAGACATACACGTACCGCATGAAACCCTCTTATATCTTTTCGATATGTAGAAATGACATCATAATACCATACATGATGGTATTTTGCCATAGTAGTTCCTGACCGTCCCGCTTCAATGATATTTGAAAGAATTATAATGCTTTTCGTGAAATGCTCCAGATGCAGGACAAAATAAAACTGACCTTGAAAGTCGGAGTGCCAGCAACTCTCATTACAAAACAGGCAGACATGATGCCTTTGTTTGTTTGTTGTTTATTCTTGCTTGATGGTATGCCTGAACGCAAGAGATGACGGGGCAGTGTGACGTCTGTGCCCAACTTGGGCTCGGATTAGCCCATGTTTCCCGTAAGACGAGAAAACGAACAAAAATATCACCGCCGAAGCACTCCGTAGAGATGGTTGACTAGCGAAGCTGAAACGTGCGGCCCCGGTGTTTATCACTGGGCTAATCCCAACGGTTCATTAAGGTATTTCTCAATCATCGGTTACGTCTTTGTGTTTCTTCATGAGGTTACACACACGTTCGGCTGCTACGGAGAGAACGACGTCACTGACGGTTTGCCCGTAGTCCGCCACTGTAGCTTGCGTTTGATGTCTCGAGTTTGCTCGGCGGCGTGGTTAGCAGCATTCGCCCGCCAATAAATTGCTTCGCAATTAAATTGCTACAAAATTAAATCTGTCCATTACGTAACACAATGAATGGCTCATACCTCCCTAAGGCAATGGTTCATACCCCCGTAAACGCGGCCTTCCCAATTACGACGACAGAAGAGAAGTTGTTATTGGTGTTGTTGTCTACACTGCTCCCGCGTTCGTCGTCGTTGTCTTCTTCCACAGCTGGCTGCGTTGCCACTAGCTGTGTAAGAAGACGACGACGACAAACACGAGCGCGTGCCGAGCACGAGCGCAACCCGAAGGGCGCCAACGAGAAAGCTGCGGAAGAAGACGACGACGATCGAGCCAATGCTGATGATGATAGTTTTCTGTGGACAGGCGACTAACAGAGGCGTTTGTTTCGCCTTTACATTTAAAAGTTCGGTTTAAAACAAGCAGACACAAACGAAAAAGATTTCCAGCGTATGTTTATGCTGCTTCAGGAAGGCAACCATCTTTTTCTTGCGGTGTTGCTGGAGAAATCACTTGAACAGTGATTATGTCTCTCGCGCCGAACGCAGGATTCCAGGTTCAGTTTCACTTGTAGAACAACTGTGAAGCCACATCGAACGAACCCAATGAAACGACACACACACACACACACGCACACGGAACAATACTCCATTTCACAAATAGTTTGTAGCACTATGGAAGCTGCTTGACTCCTTAGCCATTAGGAAGGTCGAATTCCCCTCGATGTGTATTCGTTCGTGGCTGGTAAGTCATCTGCTCAGAGCGGCTGAATTCGCGGTATACGACGTGCATGCGCAAAGGTGCTAACATGTTTATCGCTATAGCATATCATGTACCAAGCAAAAACAAAACTCTCCAATGCTCCCATCAATCAGGCAGTTAAGCCCGGAACTATATTTCTGTTCCACGATATTGCACCTGTGTACGCGTGGTACCTTTGGCAGCGCTGCAAACTACTTGATAGGTGGTGCATAGATCGCGAATTAGCCAATATGCATTCGCCAATATGTACAATATTCATTGACAGGTTCTCAACAGCCGCGCTGGTTCCGTGGCTATGTTGCTATATGTAGCGCGAAACAGACGAAAATACACGACATACAACCCGAAAGCTAACTTCGAATTCATTTTTAACAGCTAAGCTGTTTAAGCCAGCCGTAATTTGTGGTTCGTATCAAGAGCCTATCATCATCAGCAATGACCAAAGAAAATAAACTTTCTTGCCGAGGCGGGATTCGAGCCCGTGTGCCCACTGTCCCAAGGCGAGCGTCGTAACCACTAGGCTATACAGCCACTAGGCTATATAGCCACTAGGCTATACAGCAGACTCGCCCATCTCATCGAGGCCAAAAACGCCCTGCTCCGTCGATGGAAGGGTCAAAGGCTCAATCGCAGACTCCGAAAGAAAATCTCGGAGCTCAACAAGGTCATCGATGACCACTGCAAAGCGCTAAGCCAGCAGCAGTGGGACGAGCTCTGCGAATCCATTGACGGACAGATGCGCAATGGCAAGTCCTGGGGTATGCTGAAGCACCTTCTCGACGAAAGCGGCTCCAAGTCAAGTCAGAAGCATACGTTGGCCCGGGCCCTTCACGAAGCCACCAGGTCTCACACGGTTGATGTACTCGTCTCCAAGCTCATTCAGAAGTACCTGCCCATCCGGCGCGACGGGGATCCGGCGACCCAACTCCCTGACTGCCGAGGCCCTCCTCGCCCCGAGCTGGACGAAGACTTCTCCGTTGCCGAGGTCAGACAGGCCATCTTCGCGCTCAACCGCAAGTCTGCGCCGGGTCCGGACGGAGTCACCAACAGAATGTTGAGAAACCTCGACGACCCGTCGATTGTCTTTCTCACCGAGAAGATCAACGAGTCCTGGAAGAGCGGCGTGGTTCCTGCAGAATGGAAGTCGGCCTGCACGGTGCTGATTCCCAAGCCCGGCAAGGCCCCGAACATCGAGAATCTGAGGCCGATTTCTCTAACCTCCTGCGTCGGCAAGGTCATGGAGCGCGTCGTCCTCAACAGACTCAACGGGTACCTCGAAGACAACGACGTTTACACGTACAACATGATCGGGTTCCGCGCCGGACTCTCGACGCAGGATGCAATGAAACTAATCAAGCATCAGATCGTGGACGGCCGTTCCAGAGACGTCAAGGCTCTGCTCAGTCTGGACCTCGAGAAGGCTTTCGACAACGTGCTCCACACCTTTATCGTCAAGACCATTTCAGACCTAGGTCTCGGTTCCAGATTCCACAGCTACGTAAGCTCTTTTTTAACGGACAGGAAGGCCAATCTTCGCATTGGAGACTTCCGATCCGAAGATGTGCCCCTCGGAGCACGGGGCACTCCTCAGGGCGCCGTAATCTCCCCCACACTATTTAACATCTGTATGATTGGTCTTTCCGAGAGGTTGGCATGCGTTGAGGACGTGAAGCACACCATCTACGCCGACGACATTACCATCTGGTGCGCCGGGGGATGCGAGGGCAGAGTCGAAGAAGCCATGCAGGAGGCGATCGACGTGATCGAGGAGTATCTCCGCCCCACCGGACTTCGGTGCTCCCCTGCCAAGTCGGAGCTTCTGCTTTACAGAAAAGAGAAGGGAAGAAGACCGAACGATTGGAAGCCAGTCTCCGAAAGCAACATCTGTCTTCACACTTGTGATGGAGGGGTGATACCCAGGGTCAACGTCATTCGGGTCCTGGGCATGTTTGTGGAATTCAACGGCGGGAACGGAACGGCTATCCGCAAGATCATCGCAAAGACGGACAACGCCTTCCGCCTCGTTCGCAGAATCGCAAACAGACACAGAGGCATGAAGGAAGCCAATCTCCTCACCCTTATCAACGCCTTCGTATTATGCCACTTCACGTACACGATTTCTATGCACAACTGGCTCAGAGCGGAGCGAGACAAGCTCAATGCTCTCATCCGCAAAGTAGTCAAACGGGCTCTCGGGCTACCAATTAGGACCCATACCGAAGATCTCCTCAAGCTGGGGGTACACAACACCGCCGAGGAGATTGCCGAAGCCCAAGAACGCGCGCAACTCGCTCGCCTGACCACCACAGCGGCAGGTAAACGCATCCTCGAAGAGCTGGGTTACCCTCCTGTGGTATCTTCGAGGGTCAGTACCCCGATCCCTAGGTGCATTCGAGACAAGTTCGAAGTGGCCCCCGTGCCTCGAAACGTCCATCCCCTCCACAACGAGGGCAGATGCAAGGCGAGAGCAGTAGCAATTCTGAAACAGATCTATCAACAAGGCATCAGAGCACGCTTCGTCGACGCCGCGGAGTACAGCGATGGAAAGACCTTTGCCGTCGTCGTGGTCGACTCCAGCGGCAAGCTTTCCAATAGCGCTTCAATTCGCACTTCAGACCCCGAAGTCGCCGAGCAAGCCGCCATCGCCCTCGCCCTGCTAGACGGTCGTGGGTCTGAGATCTACAGCGATTCCAAAACGGCAGTTAGGGCTTTTCAGAAGGGTCGCATCGCCGAGCAGGCTGCTCGTCTTCTTAGCGTCTTCAATACGGATGCTCTCACGCATCATTCGATTCACTGGTTTCCCGCTCACGTAGGGTCGGTCGAGGGTGCTCCCCCGAACCTCAATGAGTCTGCTCACGAGGCTGCGCGCGACCTCACCGACCGCGCTTTCTCTGTAAGGAGAGCCGACACCCCTCCCCCCTACGGCCACAGGGATGCTCCCGCTACTCACAACGAGGTGACAAAATTTTTCTACATGTCCAGAAGGGTCTTTCCACCCCTTCACCCCAAATTGAATAGGGCGCAAGCTGTTTCGCTTAGACTTTTGCAGACCGGCACATATCCGTGTCTGGCCGTTCTGCACGAAGTTTACCCTGACGTATATCGCGACGACGCCTGCCCATCCTGTGGGCAGACCTCCACTCTAGCACACATGCTCTGGGAGTGCGGGTCGAGATACCCCAAGTTCAGCAAGGACGAGTGGGACTCGCTTCTGCGTAGCCCCGCTCTAGACAAGCAAATCCTGGCTGTCCGGTGTGCCCGCGACCGGGCTGGTGGGCTAGACCTGCCGGTCCCGACGTGGGACTAGCCGGGTGCGCGACGAGTTCGCGTCCTCGCCGGACCTGTAATAAAAGTTATTTCACTCACTCACTTACAGCCACGCGTGCATAAGATGCATTTATGCGAACCATGTGATTGCGTTCGAGCGTTGTCGTCTTCGTCCAGAGCTGGCGCGTTCGCACGCGCTCGTGCCAATGCTCTGCGAGGTGAAGAAGAGGTTTTGCGTGCTATGCTCGGGAGAGAGATAATAAAATGAGAGCGAGAGAGACAAAGACGCATTCACGGAGCGGGTCTGCTGGCACGCGGTGTCGGCATTGGAACGCGGTATCGGTGTTGCAAGCTGCGCTATGCAACGCGCAGTGACGGCCGTAAATCCGAGAGAGAGAGACACGCATTCACGGAGTGGGTCGGCTGGAACGCGTTGTCAGCATTGCAACGCAGTGGAACGCGGTGTCGGCATTGGAACGCGGTGTCGGTGTTGCAAGATGCGCTATGATGATGATAAGTGGTTCTTGAGGGAAAGGGAAAGGTTGGCGCTATCTTCTGCAGCCCTTGAGGGAGCACGGCTCAGCGCCAACGGGGAGGGGTAAGTGGGAGCGAAAGAAGGGATAGAGTGGAGTCGCCATGGGCGAAGCAAAACCGGCAGGCATAGGCGGCACGTATCAGGCCGAGATGGAAGGCCTTGGTGTGCTGCAGAGTCTGCAGGGGTGTTGTGCCAGGCCGGTCAGGCCCGGGGTGGGGTGGGAGGCCGTGAGGCCTTCCCGCTTGTAGAAATGTCCTTAGAGGCGTGCGGAGAGCCCTGACGAGTCAAGGAACTCCACGACGCCTCGAAGTGCAGAAAGGTGGTGTCGGCCGGGGAAGAGGAGATCTTCCTCCTTGTCAGAGGGGATGTGCAACGCGCAGTGACGGCCGTAAATCCGAGAGAGAGAGACACGCATTCACGGAGTGGGTCGGCTGGAACGCGTTGTCAGCATTGCAACGATAGCACCAACCTTTCCCTTTCCCTCAAGAACCACTTATCATATCATTGCAACGCAGTGGAACGTGGTGTCGGCATTGGAACGCGGTGTCGGTGTTGCAAGATGCGCTATGCAACGCGCAGTGGCGGCCGTAAATCCGAGAGAGAGAGACACGCATTCACGGAGTGGGTCGGCTGGAACGCGTTGTCGGCATTGCAACGCGGTGGAAGGCGCAGCGAAGCTGGCCGATTGATTGCCTTATAATAAGCTAACAGATGCTTAGCATAGCCAAGCTCAACTAAGGCGCAGCCAAGGCCGAACCTAGCTACCACCAAGTTCAACCTCGCTACACGAGTATAGGCCTAGCTATAACCAAGTTTAAGCCTCGACATAGCCAAGTTCAACCTATGTATAGCTACAACCAAGAGGCGCAATCAATCGGCCAGCTTCGCTGTGTCTTAAGCGTTGCGCGGCCTAGTGCAAGCTTTCACCTTTTTCATAGTAAATGCAATTATATATATATATATATATATATATATATATATATATATATAGTGTACTGAAGGCACTGGGCCACGGTGCTGGTGAAGGAAGAGGACAAGCAACGCTTGCTCGCCCGCTTCGCCATAGCTCCCTTTGACTTGTCTCGGTCTACCGTAGAAACGCTAGGTCGAGTGCTGCTAGGCAAACATCCCCATTGCATCTGGTGGAGGCGCTGGGTTTCCCTTACACATCCTGGAACTCCGCAGTCGGACGCTACCACCAGCTCCTGCGATGACTGATCCCGGACCATCCCAGGCTGCTGCTCCCGTACCCGCGACCATTGTCTGCCCTGGCGTCATCCGGCAGCGCGATCCTGCTATATTTAGCGGAGCAGACGACCTCGACGTCGAGGACTGGCTCGCCGAATACGACCGTGTAAGCGCATATAATAAGTGGGCCGACCGCGAAAAGCTCACTAGTGTGGGCTTTTATTTGACGAGCGTGGTGAACCTCTGGTTCAGAAATCATGAATCCAGTTTTACCATATGTTTCACTTTCACGAGCACTTTGACTGAGGTCTTCGGCCGTCCCGCCGTTCGCCGCCTTCGTGCTGAGCAGCGATTGCGTGGTCGGGTTCAACGCAATGACGAGAGCTTTACCAGCTACATTGAAGACGTGCTCTCGCTCTGCAGGCGCGTCAACTCATCCATGGACGAAGCTGACAAGATCAAGCACGTCATGAAAGGCATCGATGACCACGTCTTCCAGATGCTCGTTGCGAAGAGTCCCCAGACGATTGCCGAGGTAATTCAGCTCTGCCAGCAGTACGACGAGCTGCGCAAGCAGCGTGTCTCAACACGTTGTGCTGCTCAGAAGGATACCGCGGATCTCGCTCCCTTCGATTTCAGCCGCGACGCTGCCGACATTTCTGCTTTAATGCCGCAAATAAAGCAGTTCATCCGCCAGGAAGTCGCGCGGCAACTGTCTCTGGCGACTAGCCCTCCTGAGCCAGTGACATCCTTGGCTCCTTCGCTTCGTCAGGTGCTTCAAACGCACGTTGTTGAGGCGCTGCCACCTGCCCCTCATCCGCAGCCCGTTGTTGGACCACTGACGTACGCTAACGTTGTCGCTCGGCCTTATGCTCCTCTGGCTCCTGACGCCTACCGGACCACCGCAACTTTCCATGTGCCGCCACCACCTTCACGTCTGGTTCCCGTTCCTTACTCGGCTGCTGGAGCCCCTGTCATCAACCCGTGGCGCACACCTGATAACCGGCCAATATGCTATTCCTGTGGTTTCCCGGGCCACGTAGCACGATCCTGCCGCCGTCGCAACTTCCGTTTCTCGGACGGTGGGGGCGCCTCCGGCTACACGCCTGCTCGACTTCCGCGTCATGATGTGTCTACTTCCTCTCGTCTTCTAGTCGCCGCCCCTTCGATTCACGCCGGTCGCCCTCCCCACGTCGCCGATCCATTTCCCCCATGATTCTTCCACTCAGTCCTGCCCGCGAGGAAAACTAACAGTCGCAGTTCCCGAGGCAAGAACTGCGTTTACGTCGAACATTTCAAGGCCTCATTTTGCTCCTGCGAACGAAATTGAACTGTCCGTAGATGGCGTCACTGCACACGCTCTTATTGACACCGGAGCCGCCGTTTCTATTATTAGCAAAAAACTCTGCCGCAATTTGAATAAAGTGACCACTCCACTTACCTATCTATCGCTGCGTACGGCAACCTCGTATCGCATTCAGCCTTCAGCATCATGCACAGCCCAGGTATTCACTCAAGACGTTTTGTATGTTGTCGAATTTGTCGTTCTATCCCGTTCCTCGCACGACGTCATTCTTGGATGGAATTTCCTTTCTATGAAACAAGCTGTTGTCGACTGCGCTCGTGCCGAACTTACGTTATCAGTGCCGTGCTTTGACCCTGACGACCACCATTCTACTAAATTTATTGCTGCCTCTGACATCGACATCGCACCTTTCTCAGCCGCTCTGGTCCCTGTGTCGTGTGACTTCGTCGCGAACTCATCTGTTTTGTTTACGCCGTCAGCCTCTTGTGCGAGCCGTCGGAACCTTCTGCTTCCTTTTTTACTGTCGTCACTTTTTGCGGCGGTTCTGCTGCCCTTTACTTGTGCAATCCCTCCGCGTGCCCTTCATCCATACTCCGCGGCGAGTGCCTGGGGAGCTCTGAATATTTCGACTGCGTCCTCCCGGCTACCATGTTTGACGATGCGGCATCACTTCCGCTTTGCGCCGTCACTCCTCCCGACGCGACCGATACCCCCGTGGATGTCTTCGCTCATGCCGTCGACTCAGCACTCACACCTGTCCAGCACGCGGAAATTATCAAGCTCCTCCAGCGTTTTCGGGCCTCATTCGACATTGGCCAACCGTCCTTGGGTCGACCGTCAGCAGTCCGTTCACCATATCGACACCGGTCAACAAACCCCTTTGCGCCAGCGTCCGTATCGTGTGTCGGCCGCTGAACGCCGGATCATCGACCAGCAGGTTGACGACATGCTGCAGCGTAGCATCATCCAGCCCTCTAACAGTCCCTGGGCATCTCCGGTTGTCCTCGTTAAAAAGAAAGACGGCTCCATAAGGTTCTGCGTCGACTATCGCCGCCTTAACCGCATAACACGCAAAGATGTCTATCCTCTGCCGCGCAGCGACGATGCCTTTTGGACAGCCTACAGGGCGCGGAATTCTTTTCCTCGCTGGATCTGCGCTCCGGGTACTGGCAAGTGCCGATGGCAGAGGCTGATTGCCAAAAGACATCCTTTGTAACACCTGATGGCCTATATGAATTTACCGTCATGCCCTTCGGCCTCTGCAACGCGCCTGCCACTTTTGAACGAATGATGGACGCCATTCTCCGAAACCTGAAGTGGAATACGCGCCATTGTTACTTAGATGACATTGTAGTTTTTGTCCACCGACTTTGCGTCACACCTCAGCCGCCTCGAGCAAGTACTTGCGTGCCTCACCGCTGCAGGGCTGCAGCTAAATTTGAAGAAATGCCACTTCGGCGCTCGCAAGCTTACTATTCTCCGTCATGTGGTCTCAAAAGACGGCATCCTCCCGGACCCTACGAAACTTCGTGCCGTGTCCGCGTTCCCCAAACCAACTACCCTGAACGAGATCACACGTCTAGTTGATATTTTGAGAAACTGTAGAGATTATTAGGTGAAATGGCGCATTGAAATTTTGAAGTGTGTGCGTCAATTAGGGGATAAATTAAAATGACTAAGCCCTCGTATTTGGCCAGTTTAGAGGCGTTGTATGAAACACTTACAAAGTTTCAAACTCTGCTGGGAGGACGAAAAAAGGGCAGACATTTAATATTAACAGGAAATAAGGTCCACTTCATTGGGGACTTTAGCCTGTGTAGGTTAAGTGTAGCAGTTAAAGTTACTTAATCACGTGTTTCCTTGTATCATATTGCACTTGTTAAAAAGTGTTTTCACAGTCCTAAAATACAAGTAAAAAACTCTAATCTCAAATTAGACAAAGGTAGGCGCGATGCGAAGTGTAATGTGTGGTGAAATTTCACGTTCCTCGCTTAATTAGAAGTGTTGGAAATATTTACCGAGCACTCGTTTTTTTCTTATGTTCATACGGCATGTATACGAGATTCCAATTTTTTTTTAGATGCGGAGCATCTTATAGCGGCGGCCTGTCCCGCGGCGTCGTTGGCGTCGGCGTCGGCGTCCGTCCGCACCTCTCCTCATTCTCTCCACGCCAGCTCAACGCCTCCTATAAAGACAATGCCTGGAACGTCGCTCTTTTTCCCATAGAGAGGTCCCTGCCGCGTGTTGTCACCAGGCGCCGTGCGAGAGCGCTCGCCTACCTACTGCCTGGTCACGTGACACCATCAACTTAGCCAATGGCGTAGCCGGTAGCAGTCGGCAGCGCGCTGTCCGCCGGCGGAGAGCGCGAGCTCCCGCTGGCGTCCCTGGAGAAAAAAAAAACGTCGGCGTAAGTTTCAGCGCCGCTGACGCTGCGCGGACATTTGCAGCTCTCCAGCAAATTTTTGTACTAAAACAAACTGACCAGCGACAAAAAGCCCTGTAAGGTGACTCGCATGATCTCAGAACAGCGATAAAGAAACCACTTGAGTGTAATCGTCTGCATATAGCAGCGGTGACCACGCGCGGTCGGCAAGGTGTCGTCTGCTCGCGACAAGCCAGCTGCTTGGCTCCCGGCCGCCGCGCGCCGGCATGTTTACAAGGATCGCCCGTCAGGGGCGCTCGCCTACCTACTAGTGGGGGAGAGAAAAATCCGAGGGTAGGGCAGCGAGTTCGCGGCTCAT
Source organism: Dermacentor silvarum (assembly GCF_013339745.2). Lineage (NCBI taxonomy): Eukaryota > Metazoa > Arthropoda > Arachnida > Ixodida > Ixodidae > Dermacentor > Dermacentor silvarum. Next base: position 64,584,907 of record NC_051160.1, on the reverse strand, counting down.
TTTCCAGGCATTGTCTTTATAGGAGGCGTTGGCCAGCTGTGCGATACCACCTCTCTCCTCCTCTCCCCCTCTCCACGCCATCTGTTCGATAACGCGTTTCTCCCTCCGTGTCCTCCGTGTCTTCATCCGCCACCTGTGTGATAGCGCGCGCATGCGCGCCTCTCTCTCTCTCTCCTCCTCCTATCCGCGCCAGGTGCTTATATAAACCCGGTGCATGCGCCGCTGCCTCAGTTGCTACTTCGGTTTAGTCACGCTGCGCCGTCCGATGCGCTGAATGGACGCCAACGAATCTGTCAACGAACTGTCTGGCACATCTTCAAACAGCAGCAGCCAGTTCACTAACAGAACCGCGAGCACCTCTGAAGACAAGGCTGCGCAGAGAAGAGCTCGCGACGCAGAACGTCCAGATCCGACGCAGCGGATCCAGATTCAGTTCGCCAACGCGAAGCCGCTTCGAAACGTCAGCGTCGAGCAGCGGATTCCACACTTCGAGAACGCGAAGCCGCTTCGAAACGTCAACGTCGAGCAGCGGATACTGAGCTTCGGCAACGTGAAGCAGCGTCGGTTCGAGAACGTCGAGCAGCAGAACCTGTGGTTCGGGATCGTGAAGTTCAACATAAACGTACGAAGCGAGCGGCGGAACCCGATCTTCGAGAATGTGAAGCCGCGTTGGTTCGTGAACGTCGAGCAGCGGATGCTGAGCTTCGGCAACGTGAAGCAGCGTCGGTTCGAGAACGTCGAGCAGCAGAACCTGAGGTTCGGGACCGTGAAGTTCAACGTAAACGTACGAAGCGAGCGGCGGAACCCGATCTTCGAGAATGTGAAGCCGCGTTGGTTCGTGAACGTCGAGCAGCGGATACTGAGCTTCGGCAACGTGAAGCAGCGTCGGTTCGAGAACGTCGAGCAGCAGAACCTGAGGTTCGGGACCGTGAAGTTCAACGTAAACGTACGAAGCGAGCGGCGGAACCCGATCTTCGAGAATGTGAAGCCGCGTTGGTTCGTGAACGTCGAGCAGCGGATACTGAGCTTCGGCAACGTGAAGCAGCGTCGGTTCGAGAACGTTGAGCAGCAGAACCTGTGGTTCGGGACCGTGAAGTTCAACGTAAACGTACGAAGCGAGCGGCGGAACCCGATCTTCGAGAATGTGAAGCCGCGTTGGTTCGTGAACGTCGAGCAGCGGATACTGAGCTTCGGCAACGTGAAGCAGCGTCGGTTCGAGAACGTCGAGCAGCAGAACCTGTGGTTCGGGACCGTGAAGTTCAACGTAAACGTACGAAGCGAGCGGCGGAACCCGATCTTCGAGAATGTGAAGCCGCGTTGGTTCGTGAACGTCGAGCAGCGGATACTGAGCTTCGGCAACGTGAAGCAGCGTCGGTTCGAGAGCGTCGAGCAGCAGAACCTGAGGTTCGGGACCGTGAAGTTCAACGTAAACGTACGAAGCGAGCGGCGGAACCCGATCTTCGAGAATGTGAAGCCGCGTTGGTTCGTGAACGTCGAGCAGCGGATACTGAGCTTCGGCAACGTGAAGCAGCGTCGGTTCAAGAACGTCGAGCAGCAGAACCTGTGGTTCGGGACCGTGAAGTTCAACGTAAACGTACGAAGCGAGCGGCGGAACCCGAAGTTCGAGAACGGGAAGCCGTGTGTAAACGTCAACAACGAGAGGCTGCTCCCGATGCTGCAAGCGACGCGTGAACGCCGTTATAACGACCGCGATGCTCCGCATCAGCCCATGGTTCCCCTCGGGAAGATGGTGTAATTTTTTTTGGCGGTGTTGTCGGGGAGCTCAATAAAATAGTTGGTTTATATTTGGCGAAAATAAGAGGCAAAATGTGGTTAATGTCTAGGTGAAGTTCTACAGGTGTGCGTTAATCGCGGCTTTTGCAATAAATTGCGTATGGAAGTGCTCCGCAGCATTACATCTGTGTTTTACGAGCGGCGAAATATGTAGCACACTCCCCTAGCTTAACTACAAATGCTACCGAAGTGAAATTCAACAAACATGGGAGGAACGCTATGAAAAACTTGTGTCCTACCGCAAATGCACGTGGATCAATTGTAGCGTTTGTAAAACATTGCTCCACGAAGTGCTCCAAATATGGCCTTAATTGGGTCTGGGCTCGGGCTAGTTGGCGCAATGTTTCTAAGTTTACCTACGGAACGCTACGTTAGAGAAAATTTACGTTTGGTGATTATAAGGGGCACCTTACGGGCTAGTTGAAGGCAAAATTTTGAATTTGTAATTTGTTTGGAATAGTTAAGGCTTGTGCAATACATTACGTATTCAAGTGCTTCACTGCGTAAAGCATTAAATTTTACGAGTGGCGCAACATTTGACATGCAGTCCTGGAAAAACTACAAATGCCACCAAGATCAAACTTAGTAGAAAAATGCGGACCACCATGAAAAACATGTGTGCGATGTTTATAGCGTGTGAAATAAATGCAACTTTGGCAAAGCACTTCTGAAGCAAGTATTTGAAAGTGTCACGCAACCGTTACCACTTACGTTTCCCAATATCCTCAGAAAACTCTGCGTTACAAGTAGTTTATATTCGATAGGAATGAATGCTTTTTATTACCAATTTTAACGTTTATTTCTTCATTCGGAACATTACATATTATTCAACCCTCGCTTTTTGTGCTTTATTACGTTATACGAGGTTTGCCCGGCGTCCTCGGTGAAGCAAACGCGACACCTTCGTTTACGTCTGGTCAAAGTGAGAGCCAGAAATGGGTGACGTGTATGCAAAGTTCAATGTAGGTGGCTCACTTGCCTCATTCGCAGTAAATTATATATGCAACCCTTTGCGGACCTTTATGAGTGAGCGTTACGAGCACGCGGAATTTAGCCTGTTTCCCAGGCAGAACTACAAATGCTACCGAGATGAAATTCAGCGAAAATGAGGGGAATTCAGGCTATGGCAAATCTATGTGCGAAGTTAAATGCTTATGAATTGAATACAGCCTTTGCGAAAAATTTCTAAACAAGTCCTTGAAAGCGGGATATGAAAATTTTACATTGTTTCCCAGTGTCCTGAGGGAACTCTACGTAACACAAAGTTTATATTTGCCGAAAATAAGAGGCATGGTATAGGTTACTTGTAGACAAAGCTCAATGTGTTCTGGTTAGTTACGGCTTGTTCAATAAATTGCGTATTCAAGTGCTCCAGAGCGTGCTTACCTGAGCTTCACCAGTGGCGCAAGCTTTCGCACTCAGTTTTAAACGAGCCGGTCCTATACGGGGCACGTTTAGAGGTATGTAAAATAATTACACATAATTAAAGCTTTTATGGCAACTCTGGAACGAAACAGCTTCGCTGGAAATTGGGTTGTGATTTTGCTCTACTGTGATTTTTTACTTTTGCTTTTCTTTTGTAATTGTTGCTCGAGTAAAAAATTTGGGATTTGAGATGGCCGAATCTAACATGCCCTTCACTTATTTCTACATCTAATTAAAAAAAAAAGACTCCGCATCCGACGATGCAACGAAAGAATGCCTGAGCATATTCTCAGATAAGGCCTCTCATCTATATTACGAGGTCACTAGTTTCGTCACAGGTCGTGCAGGACTTTGTTCATGCTGATGTTGGAGGGGGAAAAGTGGCATGACTGTGATAGCAACAATGTAAACATTGGATGTCCTCGCTCGGAACAAAAGAATGCAAGGCAATCTAGCAAACAGCTACGTGCACCGAGGTAGCAGTCAAGGCAGTCTCGCCTTACCTCGAGGAGCGATGGTCAGGGACCTCAAGGAACTCGTGCACAACGTCGTCGAGGCAAACTCGCAGGATCTCTGGGAATTGAGTCGCTTCGTCTGGGAGCATCCGGAACTCGCATTTAACGAGGTGCAATGCCACGACTGGCTCACGGACTTTCTCGAACAACGTGGCTTCAGCGTGACGCGGCGTTACCTCCTGGACACGGCCTTCAAAGCGGAATTCGAAGCTCCCGGCGGCACGGAAGGTAGGAGCGACATGACCTGGAATATTGCAGCGATTCTGTTCCAATACTGTTCATTTTCGCGCTACGCTAGTGGTCAGAGTGGCGCTCAGCCCACGTCATCACTGTGACCGGTGGGCCGTGAACGGTGGACTCTACGAAAGGAATAGAATAGAGGTGAAGGAATCCGCGCGTTATATCAATCAGGGGTTTCCATCTTTACTTGTGCATGTATCATTGACCGTTGTGCATGTTGCTTTGGTCGCCTGTTATGGGCCGAGATATACGTATTTAAATTTTTAATAGGCGGTCGCCTAAACATTTTTTAAAACCTTGGATCTGTTTCTTTTGTGAATAAAAATGTGAGAATACAAAAAACACCAATCCAAAGCTATCTTTGCAATCTATATGATAAGCGAAGCTTACCGTATGGCGAGTTCATTTACTGAAATGGCTAGAGATCGCTGAACTTCGTAACAGTGCCGATCCAGATGGTTACGTGATCACTTTTCGATGGGTGTCTAGTCATTGTGGTTTCACCCGTCACTGCGCACACCTCATCGGCAAATCGAACAGCCACGATTGTGAACACTACCAGACGCCTGGAACGCTGGAACACATATTGTGCGATCGCCAAGCATATATGCTGGAGCGAAGGACGTTGGAAAGTTTCCTAGCCAGCGTTGGCAGGCAACCACTGTCGGAGGACGCTATCCTGGGCTTATGGCCTGACACTGCAACTTCAATGCGGGCAACTAAAGCGCTGTTTAAGTCTCTGCGGGACGCGAAGCTAGACAAGCGGCTCTAGAAGGGCCACCGTCTAATGTGTACATAAGCACTCACCACTCCTCTTATCATCATGATCCATCCCAGTACTTTCACTCCCCTTCCGCATTCCCCAGTGCAGAGTAGCAGACTAGACGAACACTAGCTCAGGTCGACCTCTCTGTCTTTCCTATCAATAATCTATCTTACTGAAATGGCAAAGAGGTCGGTCTGAGCTGATGCGATAAAGCTTGCTGCAGAGAAACAGGGAAAGGAAGCAAATGTATGTATAGAGTGATGAATGAGAAGAAGGAAGAGCGAAGGAGTGTATGGCTGCTCACGTGATACAACAGCCCTATATATAACGCCACTCGTCTAATCTGTGGCATGCAGGAACTGCAATAACGCTTCGTTGTGTACCTAGCAGTTGTAGCGTAAGTCTGTGGGCCGAGAACAGCGCCCTCCGGGCAGCGGCTGCCTAGCGATGTTCGCTAGCAAACTGTTTCCTGAATCGCTTCAAGTAAATGCTATGTAAAACTACGCATTCTGTGTGCGAGTCTATTTTATTTCCAACCGATATAATTGTTTGTTACATATCAGGATATTGCGTGAGCCGCCGTTGCTGATAACACGTTGTCGAGCGGTGCTCTAGGGCTGGGAAAATCCCTGAATGCGCTGAATCTGCTGTGCGAGGCGTTCTCCTGCAGAGCATAGCGTGGAAGTGCTTGGGTGGAGTGGTCTATAGCTTATGCACGAGCTCATTGGAATAAACAAAGAATAGAACAAAAAACATAGCAACATAGCACAGAAAATATAGAATTATGAGTTTGTCCCAAAAAACTCGCCATAAAAAAAGCGAGAAATACACAGATAATGATATTCGCCGTACAACCAGCTCCAAGTATTCGAAGAAAGTCAAAGGAACACTGAAGAGCAACAATAGGTCCGCTCAAAGTGGTAAAGTATGTTTTTGAAAACTATATTTTCGCTCATTGAGTAGCAAAATGAACATTTATATTTTTTACTAACGGAAATGAAGCTCAAGCTTGCCAGTCTTGAATTTCGCGAAGGCCGAATGCTCTCGGCCGGTGCGACAGCTTGACTTGGGACATTTAGGCGCAGGCAAAGTTCTCGTTACTTTTTTGGGGGGTACCTTCCTCTTTACTAATAAGTAGGTAAGTATAGACCCGAGTAGCCCGAGTGGACGCTGTCAAAGCCTGGGACGTCACAGCAAGCTGATCGGGAACTGCAAAGTGGCGTCGACCTCTATTAATTAATGGCTTACTAAGCCTCTTCTTACGCTAAGACTGCGGTCGCTTTTCTGCTGTAAAAGCGTCATTCACTAACGCAGTAGTATTGATATTTAGGAACTCTTGCAACATACTCGGGCATTTGCTTGTTTTCAACATAGAAATAAATCAGCTGCTAGTTTGTGCAAATGAAAGCGCGTCCATTCAGTTTATGCCTTGTTCTCAAGGAAATGTCTTAGTACGCATGCGGTCAGGCACGTCTCTCGCCCTCTGTACTACTCCTTATGCATCTGTGCCGTCATGAGGATATCCCTCTACTGCAGAGTATTTCGCCAATACAATTTCGTGTGCGGACTACCGGCAGTCGTCGTGACTCGGTCTCGGTAGTGTTGAACTGAGTTCCTTACGGTGAGTGTCGATCGTAGCGTGCGACTTCAATCCTTGTGTTCAAGCGAAGCTTGTATTGGCTCACAAGTTTCGGTGGCGTTGTCGTGGTCACGAAAAAAAACCCCGGATGCTCCCAGAGTAGAGAAGCTGTTCCAGCTGCGCCGGCGCCGGATCACGTGACGCGCGCGGCCGATCAGGGTCGTTTGGTGTGTCGTGGGGAGAGAAAGGGAAGGAAAGGGCATTGGCACGTGCTCTGCCTGGCTTCCCTCGCCTCAGATCAGTCTTAGCACCGGTTGGGAAGGCTGCGCGTGGTACGTTCCGCCGAGGAGCAGGCTGCATGCGTTTCAGCAGCGTCGCCGCGAACTCGCTCGGGAAAGGGCTCGTCGTCGTCGTGCGGATTCTAGCGTGAGGGCTTCCGAAGCCCAGGCGAAACATCAACGAAGAGCCGCGGACCCCGAGTTGCGGGAGCGCGATGTTGAGGCCAAACGTCAGCGAAGAGCCGCCAAACCCGAGTTGCGGGAGCGCGATGTTGATGCCGAACGTCAGCGTCGTCTTGCCCTCCAGGAACCCGACCTCGGTGGTGCACGGCTCGGCAAAGCTAGCGTCAACTTCCCCGGGGCGACGGCCACGTTTCAACGCGAGCTTCTCAACCGGAATTTCGGAGCCAGTTGTAGTGCGTAGGACCGGCTGTGGTTCTAGCACAACGTGGTACTCGTCAGTGCAATTTGTTCCTAGGAACACCGAAGAAACGGACAAGCTTCACTTACCCCCATTTTCGGGTAGGGGAAGGGTTCCTCATTTTAACACGACAGCGTTAAAGGCTCATGCCGTAGAAAATCCGGCGTCGGTATCGGCGTCCGCGGCAAAGACAATCATCCCGAACCACTACGACCACGCAGGCCCCCCGCGTGGCGCAGGGGCGCTGGCGAATTAATTGAATTTCTCAAAGTAAAATGCGTCAGAAAAATTGTAAAGTACGACGTAACCGCAACCAACATACGTGATAGCGTACGATTGTAATTTGAATATGCTAGAAAACATAATTATCTTACGCGGAAACTCAAACACAAGCCCCTTTGCCCGCATTTCTACCACTCATACAGCGCCGCGCCGCGGTTTGCTGCTTGCAAAAATGCCATCCAGATGGCGCTCGCCTCCTCGGCAGCCTAGAGTTACTGTATATACCTTTGGTAGCATATACAGTAACTCTACGGCAGCCTAAAGTTCAATAAAGTTTATTTCCTCCTTATTCCTCTCTATACCTTCGGAAAAGTACCGCCATCCTTTGAACAACGCCACTTCTCTCTCTCCTGTATCTCCGATTGGACGATGATAGCGCGCGCGTACACTTTATATATATATATATATATATATATATATATATATATATTTCCCGCCCCAGAGCCATGTCGAAAGTCCCCCTGCGTAGCCGCCGGCGGCGGCGGTGACGCGTGCCCGGCCTGAAAGCTTTAACGAGGGCTTTCGCGGGGCGCCACCATCAACTTGCTTTCGCAAGCAAAAAGTCAAGAAAAAAGCAAGCGTTTTAGGACAAGAGACGGCGGATGAGTGAGTAGATGGCGGTGCTATTACTATATAGGGATTTTACGGCACCCTCACACGGAGCCGAAGTTGTATAAAGTTGAAAAAAAAAATCTGCAGTTGCTGTGAAGCCTGATAAGCAGCCAGGGATCTTTGAATGCTATCGCGTTCCACTTTAAAGGCGAAGCTTAAGCGTCCTCCATTTTGTTTTACCTTATCTGTTCAGCAACGTCGATTTTCTCTTATCTTGAGTTGGTGATCCGACATCACGAGCAATGCGTATTTGCCACATTGTTGCTTGTTATCGACTGAGCTATCGCCTACTAAGCTATCGATAAGAGGCTGGCAGTATACTCACTGAACAAATAGAAGCAAACAAACCAGTTCAATAGGTGCAGACGAACAATATAATCGTGAGTGTTATCGTTGAATACGATGACCCACTGCACTGAGTGCCCTCTCTCGTTTTGTCATAGGTTTTTATGCCATCTTATCTGTACGCAGGGCCTTGCGTGACCTTGCTGTGCGAGTATGACGCACTGCCCGATATCGGCCACGCTTGCGGCCACAACCTGATCGCCGAGGCCTCCGTGGGCGCTGCACTGGCTGTGAGCGAGGCCATGAAGAACCACCGGGACATTCGCGGCAAAGTATGAAAACGCTTGTCGTCGAAGCAAACAATTTGCGCAATGTATGGAACCATTTGTTTTTGGCAAAGCACGAAACTGCGGGTTGTCGCGTTAAGTACGGGTGGTGAAGTAAAGAAGTGCATGTTTTTTCATGGAATATATTGCCTGTGAGCGTGTGGCCGCTCGTTGTCGTGGCAACATATTTGTTTTGTTTAGAAAGTACGGAATTATCTGCTGTGTCAAATAATGTGCGGCAAAGCACGGGAACATTTTGTACTGGCAAAGTACAGGAAACCGCATGTTGCCTGGCAAAAAAAAAAGTGCTCACAAAGTACATATAAGTGCTTGCCGTGGCACTGAGTACTGATTGCAATGAGTGGAAACGCAGTATTGGTTTGCAAACTATGGAACCGCCTTTTGCCGTGGTAGATGATTGTCGGCAACGTACAGAATCGTTTGTCCTGGCAAAGTCTGAAACCGTTATTGTGGTGAAGTAGCGGTTTACACTATACGGCATCGCTTGTGGTCGTTGTAAAGTATTGCGTTGCAAAGTGTCGAGCCACTTGTGTTTACCAAAGATTAAATCTATAGGATTTTTTTTAGAAACAGTAGTCTAAGCAAAAAGCCACCCGAACTTCGAAATCAGTGGTATTATATTAACGTATCGGGTCGGTGGTTCGAGTGCGAACTTCAAAAAGAGCAATGCTCTCCTTCATTTTCTCCGTACTTCTCTTGCACCAATTTTACTGAATAAATCTAGACAGAGTCCCTTAAAAATACTTCATCAGGCTAACTAACATAGCGTTGCTCTCCAGTGTCCCTTTAACGGCACACTAAATAGAAATACTAATGAAGTTGGATTGATGAAATATTACTTACAAGTTCTGTTTAGAATTATTACACTGAACCATCTTGATTACTACAGGATAATATTAAGGCCACTCTCCTCTATTTCGAATTTGGCGGCCAAACTTGAGTGCCAGCACGTCAGCGTGAGGTCAAAGATTTCAATGTATCATCTTGTATTTGGGAAGTTCTCGTCGCAGAAAAAGTTCCGGAAGCTTGCTATATTTATTTCTTTGTCGTTTTAGAATACAATGTCATTGTTTTCATCTAGAAACAACTAATTACAAAGAATTAAGGAGGTGCTGTTAAAGTTGATGTCAGTGGAAACTGATGCAAAAACTTGAAATGGGCATCTATGGTTTCGTCTTTTTTTTTCTTATTTGCTAGTATACGATGCTACCACTCACGGTAATTACCTTTTACGTATTCTGAAGCGCAGTTTACTAATATGTAACCGAAACGCATATTTGCTTTTCGTGCCTCTTTATAAGTCGAATAAGTGCTATCGTTGGCAAGAGACAGGAGCCGTAACTTTCAGTAGTTGGACCTTTCAAGGCAAGTTGACACTGTCTGAGTCTTGCCTCTTTTAACACGCTACCTACAGGTGGTTGTACTGGGCACGCCTGCGGAGGAAAACCATTGCGGTAAGGAGCTGCTGATACGAAAGGGCGCCCTGCAAGGAGTCGACGCGGCGCTCATGGCGCACCCATGTCCAGATGACGTCCTGATGATCGGCTTCGCGGCTACACAGCAAGTAGGTGCGCGCGCCAGCGTCCGCGTGCACTCTAAATTATTGTTAAAGTATGAGCGGTTTTATGGCAGGGGTGAAGGAAGGCTTGACAGGACAGACACTCACTTACAACTGATGTTTATTGGAAAGTTTTGTTCGCGAAAGCAGTGATTCGCGCATGTGCAGTCAAACACATCACAAGGCGTAGTCGTACGGGGCCAACAGCGCTAACGATATAAACCTTTGATATCAGATATGTCTAAAGACCAGAAATTTAACAGTTCAGAAAGCCTATTTGTTTATTATCCGTGAGCGCTATAAAAACTACGCAAACGCACGTGGCTGAGTGTGCGAAAATCTGCCCAGCTTCCGTGATCTGCAATAAACATCAGTTGTAAGTCAGCGTCTGTCCTGTCAAGCCATTCTTCACCCCTGCCGTAAAACCGCTCTTACATTTACGATGTGTTACACCAACTGGTCCAGTAGACTACTATCATTCTAAAATAATTCTGGGGTTTTGCCAGACAAAAAAAAAAATAAAGTTTTTACCTACCTAGTTTATGCGTCAAAACCACGATCTGATTATCAAGTACACCATAGTGCAAGGGAGGGGGGGGGGGGTGTTCTGTAAGAGTCCACCTAGTGGACTGTCCACTTCGTCTGTCGTCCTGTGGTTCCAGCCGCACGCGCGAGAGGGAGACTAGCTGGCTTCTTCTCGCGCGTGCCGCAGGAGCCAATCGTGACAGCCGAAGTGGATAGTCCATTAGATAGACTCTTACAGAATTACCCCCCCCCCCTCTCCCCTAAGGACTCCGGACTAATTTGCGCCATGTACGGATCTTTAAAGTGTACTTGAGCCACTCGCCTGGCTATACGAGTGGCTATGGTGTTATGCTGCTGAGCTCGAGGCCGCAGGTTCGAGCCCGGCCACGGGGGTCGACTTTCGATGGGGGCGAAAGGAAAAAAAAAGGAAAAAAAAAAGCTTCGCCTTTAAGAGTGGAACGTGATAGTGCTATTGGACGCCGTTGACGCCAACACCGTATTTTCTGCGACATGGGGCCCGATCAAAATTTAGAATGGCTCGGTTTTCAACATTCCCCTCAGTGTTGCCTAGAACCAAAGTACAGCGAAACACCACCAGAATTGGAGGACGCTTAAGCTGCGCCTTTAAGAGTGGAACGCTATAGCATTCAAAGATTCCTGGCTGCTTATCAGGCTTTTTTCTCGTATATTCAAATTACAATCCGACGCTATCACATGTGTAGGTTGTGGTTAAGTCGTACTTTACGATTTTTCTGAGGAATTTTACTTGGAGGAATTCAATTTTTGTTCACTAACGCCTGGCGCCACGCGGAGGGCCTGTGCGGTCGGGGTGGTTCGGGATGATGTGGTTGGGCATGATTATTTCCGCGAGACGCCGATGGCTTAACGCCGACGCCGGATTTTCTGCGACGCGGGGCCCTTAACAATATCGTATTAATAGGCTGATGATGAAAAGAACGCGAAGTGTTAAAAATTGTTCCTGAGTCCCTCAATACGGCGTGCCTCATCAATCAAATCGAGCTTTCGGCAAGTAATATCTTAGGATTTGTGAACACCGCAGGACCGCATGCTGATGACTCATCTACTGCCATGGAATTAGCTCACTCAGGTGTTCGCATCTGTCAATACAGCTCCGGTGACCGCGGCTGCGGTCTCACACCCAATGTGTGTTCATAAAAAAGTGAACACACATTTATCAGTATCGGCTCACAAAATCGTGAAACCCGGTTATGTTGAGGATAGTGGTCGGGAGTTGCAAAGTTAGTTTCAATAATTCCAAGAAGTATTGTTCTTAATATGTTGAATAGAGATGTACGTAACTGCCTAAATTATTATTTTGCGACAATTATTCGTAAGAATAAGAGCTTCTTTAAGTGCGACAAATCTCGCTCGAATCAGTGCGGTGATTGCTCAACAAGATCCTTTTAACGCGACAGCTTAAAGGGGTCCGTGTCGCAGAAAATCCGGCGTCGATGTCGGTGTAAGCGCCGGCGTCCATGGCGGAGAAAATCTATCCCGAACCACCCCGGCCACGCTCTCCGCATGGCGCAGAGGCGTTAGTGAAATAATTGAATTTCTCAAAGTAAGATACGTCAGGAAAAGCTTGAAGTACGACTTAACCACAACCTACAGGCATGATTACATCGGATTGTAATTTGAATATACGAGAAAACACAATTCTGTTACGAGGAAACTCAAACGCAAACCCCTTTTCTAGCGTTTCTATCTTTATACAGCGGCGCGCCCGGGTAGGTTACTTGCAGAAACACCATCCAGATGGGGCTCGCCTCCTCGGCAGCGTTAATGGTTCCAGGGCTTACATTTGGAAATGCGGTTGTTTGCTTGAAGTCAGGAGTACAATCAGGACTCGATGGCAACCAAAGGTCAGTGGGGCGCCTCGCGTTGGGCGCCCACGGGAAGACTACTAATGAAGCTGTGCCGGGTGATATGGGCCGGACAGATTTTGAAGCAAGGGAGGCTCAGAGTAAAATTGATTTTGAAGAACGACTGAGGAAAATGGAAGAAAGTAGATGGGGTGCAAGAGTATTCAGGTATCTGTACAGGCAAAACATTGACTCACAGTGGAGGAAAAGAACCAGGAAGCTTACCAGCAAATATGCGACCGGTATGGCCAGCAACACGGCAACAAAGAACGTCAAACGCAAAGTGAGAGAGGCTGAGACAAGGTTATGGGTGGCAGCAATGGGAAAGAAACCTGCTATGACTAACTACCTCAAAGGAAAAAGGGAAATCAGGAAAGAAACAATTTATGACAACTCAAAGGGAAGCTCCTTACTTTTCGAAGCGAGATCAGGATGCCTTAGAACGCGCAGTTATAAAGCGAAGTACACCAAGGACGGAGCCGCATGTGCTTGCTGTGGTAAAGCTAGAGAAACGGTGGAACATGTTTTATTGGAATGTGAAGAAATCTACCCAGCTGCAAGTCTAGGCTCCTCTAACCTCCTTGAAGTCCTTGGGTTCAGGGATAGCACGGGTAAAGTAAACATGTCAGCTGTACAGATTAGTAAGAGGCTGTTGGAGGTTTGGTGGCAGAAAAGTAGGGAGACCACAAACAACGGAGACGTTCAGAAACAGAGTTCCCAGTAATGGTTCAAAAAGGGTGATGCCTAGAATTCTTTGTATTTGTGTGTTTCTCAAAAATAAAGGTAGGACATTTGGCAAAATAATAACAAGAGCCTATTGCATGGCGCAACCCACCACCCCGTTTCAAAGGGGACGCCGTCCGTCCGTCCGTCCGTCCGTCCCGTCCAGCGTAAAACGGCAGATGCGAAGGTGGAGAAAAAAGAAAGCTGTAGTTGCCGGGAAGCCTGACAAGCATTCAGGGATCTCTGAATGTTATCGCGTTCCACTCTTATAGGCGAAGCCTAAGCGTCCTCCGTTTTTTCCCCCGTTTTCTGTGCATCCGAATCGTGAGGTCAGAGATTGGCCCGAGCTGAAGAAGCTTCAGATAGCCAAAATGTCCTGAGCTGTTTAATTTTCTTTATAACCTGCCACAGCTGGTAATCCGCTTCAAAGGTAAAGCAGCCCACGCAGGATCGCCATGGGACGGACTAAGCGCCCTGGACGCTGCCGTCGCTTCGTACGTCAATGTCAGCCTCCTTCGAATGCAGCTGAAGCCAACCGCCAGGATTCACGGTGCGTACAGTGCCTGGCTCATGCACTTCGACCATAGAAACGAGCGTTTACTCAATGTCTTGTAAACCGCACGCGACATTTATTTTCCTGCATTGCCAGTTATGTGAAAAGGCGGCGCGTAAAGGCGAAGGGATTATTCTTGATATCCCTGCATCTTCTGTCGTGCGGAACAGGTCGCCTTGCACAACAAGTGTATGTGAAAATGAAGAAAGAAAGAGAAAAAAAATACGTAGATGCTCCTCAGGGAGGAGGAGGAATAAACATTTATTGCGGAACCAGCACTTTAAGATGGCCGGGCCTAAGCCTCCCATGAGGGGACGTCGAGGGCTTGCCTCGCCGCCGCCTCACGGGCGTGCTGGGTCGCCCAGGTTTGGTCGTCGAGGGCGGAGCTCCGCAGAGCCTCACGCAACCTCGACGAGAGGGTCGTGGTGTTAATGTGTGTGTACTGTGCTGGGCACTCCCACAGCATATGCGGAAGCGTAGCCGGGTGAGTGCCACAGCACCGGCAGTTGGGGGTATTGTAAACTTCAGGGAATATAAGGTGGAGGCGGGCGGGTGAAGGGTACGTATTTGTTTGTAGCAGACGCAGGGTGGTAGCCTGCGCCCGGCTGAACTTGGGGTGAGGTGGGGGGAAGGTTCGGCGACTAAGGTAAAATGCCTTAACGAGATCGTTGTAAGTAGTCAGAGTGTCCCTGGTGTCCAACTCGTCTCCAGTGTCTCCGGCGCGGTTGACTAGTCCTCGCGCAATGGAGTGGGTGACCTCGTTGAGGTTGGGGAGGTGTGGGTGGACAGTGCCCGCGTGGGCCGGGATCCATGTCAGGGAGATCATGCTTTCTTTAGAGTGTGGTGCCTGGCGGAGGATACGAAGAGCTTGAGGAGAAATACGGCCTTTGCTGAAGTTAGTGACGGCTGAGCGAGAGTCACACACGATGGGAGATTCTACGTATTTCTTCGGCCTTCACCATCTTTGGCGTATGCTAAAGTGGCTGTCAATTTTTTGTTTCACACTTTTAATATTTAGTTTCAGAATATTTACCATAAAACGTATACGCTGCCGGTGTTTTGTTTCATGATATTTGTTTGTGGGCTGTCATACTCCAAAGTCCGAGGAATAAGTTTGTAAATAATGCAAGACAAAGTGTGAGCAACTTTCGTGGTAAAACATTGCTGGTAGCTCTATCTTGAAAGGTTGAAAGCGATACGCGTAGGACTGACGGACAGATTTCTTGTTGGGTAACCATAAAAACGCTTACGCAATTCAAATCGAAACCGCGACCTCATTGAGGACCACGTAGCTCTCCTAAAACGTTAAAGCAGACATGAATCGTGGGAACAAGCATTGGTAGCGGCAACTTGAGGCACTGTACTCCCCTAATAAATACGCTGCATTTGAGACGCTCTTGCGTCGCACAGCTCTGTGGGCGGACAAGTTGACGTGTTGAAGATTACGTACGTTGGCGCTTCGGAAACTTTTACACTTTCTGAAATAAGTAAATTGTGCACTACGGCTGCTTTGCAAGATGTCCGCATGAGAACACAAAGGGCTAGTAGGAATTATGCTATCGAGGGCAGAAAGGGAGAATGGCGCACGCTAATGTTTTAAATTAATTTGCGGAAAAGTACTGTTGAGTACACGTAACCAATAGTGGCCAGCAGAATGCACGAAACAGATTTCATTGAGATTCGTACATTTAAAAGGGCCGTGACATGGTCGCCCAACTACTCTCAGTTTATTATTGTAACGGAGAGTAGATGGGCCAGTATGATCTAAAAAAAGACTGGGTTTTCAGCACTTATTTTAACCCAAAATTTCCATTTGAAGTCGTTGTCTCTAAGCGTATCCCATCAAGCAGCGACCTACATTTTGGGACGACTTATGTGATTACAAGGTGTACACCCGTGAGCGAAAGTATACGGACCAGGGACTGCACGAAAAAGACGATTTTTTCAACTGCCTGCGAATGAAACTTGAAATTAAGGACTACAGTCTAAACTTGGCATTGCGAACTTTCCAGTGTACTCGTCATTTTCAGTTTATGTGTGTCAATTACGAAGAAATTCAGTTTTTTTCGGCGACCCTGCGGTCCGTATACTTTTGCTCATGAGTGCACATCCCGAAACCTAGGTGCTATGGCGCGAAAAAGACGAGTACGCGAAAACACATGAAATGCCCATCACAACGCCACATGAACGTGGTGCTTGCTGTGTGCATTTCAAGTGTCTTCGTCTCCTCGCCATAACATCTAGAATGATTCGTCTCCTCGCCATAACATCTAGAATGACTATGTACCAACTAGCCCAAACACCACGTTCAGAAACATCGTGCGCTCTGTGCCGGTCTCTTGCACCGCACGCGATGGCGCCGAACGGCGCAGCTAGGGCTTTGTCATTGCATGGTGCCGGAAAATATTTCACTCTCTAGGAAGAAAACAGCACAAACCAGAGGATGCCTGCACGAACTGTCACTGGCTGACCGCCGATACGCGTATTCGAAAACGAAACCACGCGTATACCGCGCATTTGGAACACTCACTTTCACCAACCAGCCTTAGCAAGCACACTCACCTTAGTCTTGGCCCTTTTATTTTTCTCCCTCACAAAGTAGGCCGAATAGATGTTAATGCTTGGCGGACTCGGTCAAGTGTGCGTGGTTCGAGGTAGGTTTTAATCGATACGCACTTGTTCGTGTGCTTTGACAACTACTCTGTTCGCATGTTCTGCCGATACGTGTGCGGCTCAAACACGAGTGCGGCAGCCGCACGTTGCAGTCGCACCCGTTGTCATTTCGGAAGAGCAGGCGCTGAGCGTGGCTAGCGCGGCGGTGGAAGACGATAAAGCTTACCGCGGCATGATCAGGTGTTGGGACTACTGACTCGGTTTCAATTGCGTTGCGCGATGCTCCTTCCTAGTTTTTGCCTTCCTTAATGCTAGGCAGAACGCGCTTCATATCGTCGCGTTGTATCGTCTTCCCATCGTCTTCGTATAGTCTATAGGCTATGGCATTGCACTGCTAAGCGTGAGGTCGCGGGATGAAATCCAGGCCACGGCGGCCGCATTTCGATGGAGGCAGAATGCAAAAGCGCCCGTGTGCCATGCATTGGGTGCATGTTAAATATTTCCAGGTGGTCATAGTTAATCCGGAATCTCCCACTCCGGCGTGCCTCATAATCATATCTTAGATTTGGTACGTAATGCCCCATAATTTACAGAATTTCATTTTAAGTTGACCGTTTTGTTAAGAGGTTATACACTGATAGCCAGATTCCACTTAAGCCAAACCCGTAGGAAGTCAGCAACGAAGACCCTTGCCTCAAAAAACTTCAAATACAAATAAGCTACCTCGCCAATTGTGCTGAAACTTTGCCAGCTTACTGTGGAACTCGTACGATTTAATAGACAATGGACAACTCATGGTCGAAAATTTGGGGTCATGGCCCCTTAAAAAAACATTCCCGTGGTTGCTTGTTATGACGTCGAAAAATCTATGCACGTTGCACACGGTCAACACAATGGCCAGAGCAGACAACGGAACAAAAGATAAACCAACAGGATATGTCTCGCATATCGTCGTTTGCACTGTTTGCCCTGACTAACGAAAACTCGTTCGGCCAGCCTAGAACTCGCGTTAATTGTTCTGTATTCCTTGCAGCGCAGTAAAAAAAAATTAAATACTTCGTGTGTTGCGGGAACCAACCAGGAACGAGAGATGTGCGCCACGTGTCCCGAGGAAGGAGAGCTCACCTATTGTGCACCGATTGGCCATCCGTGATGGCCAATCGCCGACATTCAGCCGACATCGCACACCAGGGAATTGGCGATGGACGGTCGATTTGAGAATATTCACAATTAAATTCTGGCACCCGCCGTGGTAGCTCAGTGGCTATGGTGTTGGGCTGCTGAGCACGAGGTCGCGGGATCGAATCCCGGCCATGGCGGCCGCATTTCGATGGGGGCGAAATGCGAAAACACCCGTGTACTTAGATTTAGGTGCACAGTTAAAGAACCCCAGGTGGTTTAAAATTCCGGAGTCCCCACTATGGCGTGCCTCATAATCAGAACTGGTTTTGGCACGTAAAACCCCATAATTAAAAAAAAAATTCTGGCACTTAAGTGCCAAGAACTGATTATGAGGCAAGCCATGGTGGAAGAATTCCGTGTAATTTTGAATAACTTTGATTAAATTGGGATTAATTTTTAGTTATCAAGTATGTTGCCGAATGGTTGATCCAGTTAAAATCTACACAGTCGTGTGGTTCGGCCAGTGTCTAAAGGCAAAATTGATTTAAAAGTTAAGAAGAGTCCTTGCAGATGGCGGTCCCAGTTTTGAAGCAGAGTGCCTGATAGCTTGAGCTAGAAGTCTCTGAGAAAACTTATTACACATATGTCCATAGACGTTCTTATAAAGTCCATAGAATACTCTTCTACATGCAGACAGTCTATGGACTTATGACCTTACACTTTTATTGACTATTGTCTATACTAACACGCGCACATTGTTTATACTTTTTCTGGCGACCGTTTTTCACCTGGCGACAACTGTTACCGCTCGGCTCCAGTCTGCATGTATCGGAATATTCCCGAACGTTGTGGCCAATTCTATTGCCAGAAGAAGAAGAAGAAGACGAACATTTATTGAGGTAAAAAAGAAGGGGTTTAGGAGCTAGATGGGTGCAAGAGAATCTCGCCTAATCATATTGCATACACGACGCTGACAGGGGTATATATTCTAGAAGGTATGCGAGCACCAACAGTTACGCGAGAATGTACGATGAGCCATGTAGAAACAGCGGACACGCCTGACTCGCAGATCATACTTCGACCGTCAGCGATCATGCTTGCTGCTTCATTGTTCTTTGAGTGTTACTTGTTTTTCTAGGCACAAGTAGGCCCAATAAAAAGCTAGCATTTTAAGTGAAGCCTTTGGCAGTGTCTTATTCTTCACCGTCACGGCAGCGTGACCATATATCGTCTCTGATAAATAACTATACAGTGTACAGACAGTCAGGACTACTGGCCGTTGACCTTTGTTGATTAGTGCCTGTAGAAAATTTCGTCAAATGTTGTCAAAATTATTCTGTAGGTTTTTTCTCACATATTCTCGAACGTTTGATACGGTTCATATAAACAGTCGCTTCTGGGGGTTTAATTCAGAAGCAGTCTATAGACGTTTTCTATAAATGCCTCTTTATGCATAATTGTGGAGGTTTGTCTTCGTGCATTCAGCTGTCCAAAGAAAACCATAGAAGGTGTACAGATACACTATCGGCCACGCAGGCGTCATCACTGAAGGCGGCAAGTCCCCGAACGTGATCCCCGAGGAGACGGAGATGCGCTTCAGCGTCCGGGCTGCGAGTACCGAGGAACTGGCCCAGCTCCTGCGGAAGGTGGAGGCCTGCTTCCGCGCGGCGGCCGACGCCACAGGCTGCTCCCTGGACATGGAGAAGAGGTTGCCGTACATGAACGTCGTGCACAACGCCAGCCATTGCAGAAACCTACCGGAAGCACGCCCACGCTTTCGGTACGATGTCTCGTCGTGCAGTGTTGGGTATAGCTGATTGCGTTGAGTTGCAAGTTACTGCTCCGCGTTTTGTGCCAAACTGCAAGCGCTTGTCCCGCGTTTGGCAGCGAAGTGAAAGTAGCTTAAGTGTTTCCCTTCACCTATCATCACCATTTATTCCTTTGGTAATTTAACGTTGTGAAAAAGACGGCGACGTACTCTACTAGTTATTAGCATATCCCATCCACAATCAGTAAATCAATCAATCATCAGTCCGTAAGGAGCGGAAATTTAGATGTAGCTGGTGTACTGAAATCAATCAGGTCATCAATCAATCAGTCAATTCGTAAGGAGTTGAAATTTAGAGGGAGCTGGTCTACTGAAAACAAGATGAATTTTCACGCTGATAAAATGTATTTCTCAAAGTTCTGGGGGCTTTGACCAGCTGTACTGGGCCGGTATTTTGTAGCGATGCCTTTTCGGTAATAATGCCTTTTCGCGCTTATCGCGCTTTGCCAGTGGTCAGAGCGACGGTCCGCTCGCGTTATCAACGGGATCAGCCGGCCGTGAGCGGTGGACGATAAGACTAGTATAGAATAAGTCATAAGTCATCGCTACAAAATCGCGGCCCTGATGTCTTTCACAGTTGTCATCGTCATACCGGCTATGCGACGCATTTGAGCACCTTATTAGGGCGAGCGTTGTCTTCTTCCCGCATATGACCCTTGTCTACGTGCGCACTGTTGACTTCATAGGATCCATCACCAACCAGCTTAATGAGAAACGTTTGAGCTGTTGTGCTGTCGACAGCGTTATGGTTGTCGTCGAGTCGTTGTAATAATTCATTTCGCTCTTGCCGGCCGCGCTACCATTGTTTCGTTGAGAGGCTGACTGTAGTTCTCGCGGACGTACAACCCGAAATGAAATTTCGCGGTCAGCAATTGTGCGTGCGACGAGCACCTTGCCCTCTTCCTTTCGGCTTGTCCATCGCAATCAGGAAGCGATTTTCGCTCTTTCCTCCGGCACTCATGGTATTTTTGCTTCCGCTGGAATTATCTAAGTTGTTTCTGGGAAGCATTTTTCTTTTTCACCCCCTGAGTGCAGCATAACGTCAGTTACTACCAACGAGAAGTTCGAACGAAAGGTAGGCCACTCTAATTCCTTTCAAATCACGGGGACCCTCTTTTTTAGAGCTCAGCTTTTAGGCGCCTGTTCCTGTGCTTCGTGCCGGCGTCGTCCCTCGGCGTAACTGAGCGAACGAGCACAGTGAAGGATGAAAGAGCGAACGCGTAGCGCAGCGGGGGATGAAAGACGGCGATAGCGAAGAGAGCGCGAGGACGAAAGCGTAGGGAAAAGGTGCAGCCGAACCATGAGGTGGAAAGCAGAGGAGGAGTGCCACACAAGACGTGCTCTGCGGCGACGACCACCACGAGATGGCGGCTGAGTAGCGCACCGTCGTCTGTTCAGCGATGACATGCAGCAGGCGCGTCCGCCGACGCTATATATGGAAACAAAGGGCTGCATAAGTGGCGGTCTGTCTGCGGCGACTGCTGTGAATCGCACCCACGCGTCACCTACGCACTCCCTCGCGTTCCCCCGATTAGCGAGGCAGTTGCGCCACCCGTCGCTCCGTTTGCAATGTGCCGCACGAGACAGATCGTCCGCGCCAGCCAATATCTCGAAATGAAAGTGTTTTAAGCTGCGCTTAAATTTGGCATTAGGGAGTATCGTAATCGTCGGCAAATTTTTATTTTGGATCCAGAGCTGTGGCCTCCGATGTGCCCTGAGTGCCGGTTCAGCGCTTGATTTACACAAATGGTTTTACATCCCGGAGAAGGTTCCACGCGGTATGCTCTCTCAGCGAAGGTGTGGTGTCGTCGCGTCGAGCAAGGTTTTAGTGTTTTATTTATTTTTATTTATACAATACTGCAGGCCCAAATGGGGGCCCAAGCAGGAGGGGCAAAATACATAAATATGTACATTACACGTATATATATATATATATATATATATATATATATATATATATATACATGCACACGCGAAAAATAAATACAAAAGCAATGCAACATATGTAATGATCAGAAAAAAGTGAAAGCGACGAACAAATAAGGTTATTAGACGGTACACTGAAGGAGTACTACTTGACAAACATTACAACAGTATCACACGAAGTTTAAGGCATCAGGAATAAAGGCAATACGCATATATGAGCACTTGGAACCATTCTCGCGAGAGGGAAAAAATCAACAAGTACCAGAAATTGATGAACCAGCGACCGCTGCAAAATACTGAAAATAATAGAATAAGGAAGATGTGGAATGTATCAAACAAAATTCACGTGTAAAAAAAGAAAAAGAAAACAGTAAGCAGGCTTACCGACATAGCAATACCGTTAACATTAAAGACACATGCGTTCAATAGAATCGGTGCTTATCAATTGTGATAATGACAGGCTGTTCCAATCTGTTACAGTGCGCGGGAAGAAGGAAAACTTAAAGAGTTCGGGTGTTATAAGGTGTTAAAGAATCAACAGTGACGATGCAGTGTTAGACGCGCTGCAAGTGGTTTAACATAAGCCTGTGGGTGGAGGGACAAACAGTTGTTTTTAAGCATTAAAAAAAAAAAGAAATTTCAGTCTTTGTATTTTCCTACGTAGCTGTAGCGTTTGGATATTATGTTGACTCATTAGGCTAGTAGGAGAGTCACTTAGTCTGTATTTAGAAAAAATTAACCTGATAGCTTCACGTTGGATAATCCCTAAAGCGTTACTGTTATTTTCTTATAGGGATCCCATACAATGCATGCATATTGAAGTTTCGGTCGGATGAGTGAAGTGTAATCTAGTACAAGAGGGAGCGTGCTTTAGTTTGTGCCTGAGGAGACAAAGTTTCCTGAAAGACGAGTTACATACGTTAGAAATGTGGCTATTCCAGCTGAGGTCACTGGTTATTGCTGTTCCTAGATATTTCTATTGGCTCACTTTGGTCAGCGGCTCAGAGCCGAGGTTATAGACAAACGACATTTTTTTTTTTGTTATGGACATGTAAACAGTTTTTTCTCTGTTCAATTCCATGCCTCAACGACTGCACCAGGAAAGAATGTTTTGAAGGTCAGAGTTAAGCATTAATTGATTTTCGTGGCAAGTAAGCTCGTTAAACAACACACAATCGTCAGCAAATAGTCTAACTTGAACAGGATGAGAAATTTCGTTAACGATGTCGTTTATGTATATTAGAAATAGTAAAGGTCCTAGCACACTACCTTGAGGTACTACAGAGGTTACTGAAAGTTCGTTAGAAGAGTAATTATCAATTGAAACAAATTGCTTGCGATTAGACAGATAAGCCGCCACTCAGTTAATAATATAGGCTGGAAGGTCTATCGACTGTAGTTTTTCTATAAGTTTGAGGTGAGGAACAAGGTCAAACGCTTACTTAAATTCTAAAAATATTACGTCAATTTGGCTTGACTTGTCAAGAGCACTTGCAAAGTAGTGAATAATTGTGGTTAATTGTGTCACAGTGGAGACATACCCTTCCGGAAACCATGCTGATGAGGAGGCAGTACGTTGTTGTCGCTTAGGAATTTGGTTATTTCATTAGCTATAATATGTTCGATTAACTTGCAACATGATGAAGTTAATGATATCGGACGATAACTGGTTATTAGGGTTTTGTCGCCTTTTCTTGGTATGGGAACGACACGGGCAGTTAGCCAGTCTGTAGGAAGATTAGCCGAAGATAACGAGGAACGAAAGATAACAAGAAAAGGGGCTAACGCTTCAGCATATTTGCGCAGAAAAGCGTTCGGTATGTTGGCTGGTCCTGGAGATGATTTAGCTTTGAGGTTCAGCAACATCGACACTACACCCGGGTGCGAAACAATATCAGAGGTCGAGTTACATTGCATGCGGTTAAGGTTTATACCACCATCGAAATTTGAAAAAAAAGCATTCTGAAAATAATTATTGAGTCCTCGCGTCGTGGTGCAAGCTGCCAAATCGAGCTAGAAAAGGAGCCCCAAAATATGGAATAAAGAGAGGCTGAAGAGATGGGAATACATCTATTCAGTAGGGAAGTAAATATAGCTTGCATGTATTTCGACTTACGGCGACGTTGAGATTAGTTGGGTTGATTTTATTTTCACCACATTGGGTACATCGGGAAGGGGAAATATCTATCTATCTATCTATCTATCTATCTATCTATCTATCTATCTATCTATCTATCTATCTATCTATCTATCTATCTATCTATCTATCTATCTATCTATCTATCTATCTATCTATCTATCTATCTATCTATCTATCTATCTATCTATCTATCTATCTATCTATCTATCTATCTATCTATCTATCTATCTATCTATCTATCTATCTATCTATCTATCTATCTATCTATCTATCTATCTATCTATATCGTGCCAGAATACCCCTTTTAAACACCATTGTGCCCTGTTCCTCACAATATAGGCGTGTCCTTCCTGGACGACGTCGTGGAGAACCTGCCGCCCTTGGGAGGTGCCACGGACTGCGGCAACGTATCGTACCGGGTGCCTGCCATCCACCCGCTGTTCGGTGTTCCCGCCACGAATGGATCGGCGAACCACATGCGAGCTTTCGCCTACGTAGCCCAGGCCGCAGACTCCCAGCCGCCCACGCTGAGGGTGGCCAAGGTTTTGGCTCTGACGGCGCTCGATCTGCTCACGGACGCCGAGCTTCTGCGCGAAGTGAAGCGGGAGTTTGCCGCTCTACAACTACCCTCGGAAGAGGAACTGCAATCTGCGCTGTCCTGAAATGAGAGTTTTAGCCGCTGCGCAAGCGTTTTGGCGTTACCGCTTCAGCTGGACTCGCGCAACGGGCCGATCAGCTGGTTTAATTCGCCGACAATCGTGACACCGTGGCTGAGGAACCAACGAATTGCACCACCGTAGAAGCTCGTCCCCAGAAGGTCTTGTGTGCGGAGTCATTCAGTGGCACTGGGCCACGTGATGCTCGTCCATGAAACGGATTGACAATTCAGTCAGTCTTGTCGCAGTCGGACTGTAGCCCATGCGTGCTACGACTTGCGCACGGACGGTTGTTGCTGCCTATCGCCGCTACTCTCCGGGGCCACGTCGAGCCTGCGGCAGGCACTGATGCGTTTACTCGAGAGAGCCTCAGCGCACTGGCGTAAACGTGGGGCATATGTTGCTAAACGCTGCTCCTAACGCTTAACGAAAATTTGACAGCCGTGTACTGTGAAGTCGCAGCTATAAAAACGCGCAAAGCGATGTATATTTCCGTTTTTCTGCAACTTCAGGTGATTAGTATAGGAAGCGCACTTATCGGTCAGGAATGATGCACTGTCTGTATAATTTTTTTTGCTCACAGGTGTAAATACATGGATAAAACCATTTTAGTAAAGAACGAGGGTTACGAAACGCACTCTAAATGCAAAGGTCATTACACATAAATAAAGCAATACTGCTTGTAATTAACGTTAAGCCAGTGTCGTAAAACTTACAGTGGCATGGATACGAAAGAAGAATGGGAACCGAGGGGCTCGATTTTATTAGTCATAACCACATAAAGCCAACAGACAACGAAGCCAAGGAAAGCATCGGGGAAATTAAGTGTAGTTGAAATTGGAATGTAGAAAATAATGAAGAAAAGGGAAATGAAAGTGGACGAAAAGATAACTTGTCGCCGGCGGGAGCTGAACCCGCAACTTCCGCATTACGCGAGCGTGTCACTACAAATTGTGCTACGGCGACGGCCATCAATTCGTCCACTAACTTGGGTATTTATGTTGGCGCTGGCTAACACTCCTAGGGCTAGATCTAGTAAACATAAATACCCAAGTTAGTGGACGAATTGATGGCCGTCGTCGTAGCACAATTGGTAGTGCAACGCACGCGTAATGCGGAGGTTGCGGGTTCGGCTCCCGCCGGCGACAAGTTATCTTTTCGTCCACTTTCATTACCCTTTTCTTCATTATTTTCTACATTCCAATTTCAACTACACCTAATTTCCCTGATGCTTTCCTCGACTTCGTTGTCTGTTGGATTTATGTGGTTATGACAGTGGCAGGAATGTCGTTTACAGCCCTAAGTACTTTTGCATTGGTTGTGAATAAAACCACATGACTGAATTTAATTTTATTGTGCAGTGGACAAGGATAATTCGAAGCTTTTCAGAGATGACACGTGCGGACAGCTCGGCGCGACCCTTGTCGACACCCACCGGGCAGTCTACGAGAAGTGAATTCCCCAAATATGGCTCTGCAGCTAACTCCAAGGCTTTCCCTGCAAAAATGATTTTTGTTCGTGGGAGATGTTTGACAGCCCTCCAAAACGCGTCCCAATTGTTTCCGGCAGCGCCACGTACGAGCTGCGGCTTCTGATAAGGAAGTTCAGTGCCTTTTGATCACGCTGAAGGTTGTATCCCTGAAATGTTGGGGTAATATATTTAATATACTAATTAATTCTTAGGTAATTGGTTTGTAAAGCTATCCACAACTGATACTTCACTTCAGCATGTCATAAGCGCTACTATGGGTGCTGCGCTACAAGTTGTTGTTTTCATCGTTGTGAGCATGACGCAAGTTTCACACCAGATCATGAATGAGCACAGGAATATAGCCACTTTCACCATAGTCATAATAACCAGCAGCTAACGGTGGAGTCGGAGGATGTTCTCGCAAAAAATGT
Organism: Dermacentor silvarum; assembly: GCF_013339745.2. Taxonomy (NCBI): domain Eukaryota; kingdom Metazoa; phylum Arthropoda; class Arachnida; order Ixodida; family Ixodidae; genus Dermacentor; species Dermacentor silvarum. The sequence goes on along the minus strand of NC_051160.1, from coordinate 64,558,934 downwards.
AATCTCGAGGAGTCGATGAAGCCACTGGTTCGTAGTGTTCCTCTAGACTATGTGTTTTAAAAAACAGCAGTGCCTTTTCTATACAATGGGATCCTAATCTGCTGTTATGGCTCTTGAATTCAGCATGTCTTTTTTCCGCAGATATACCATCAGTTTACTGAACACTCTGTCAATGGGATCAGCGCTAAATTTCCTCATGAGGATATAGTTGACGCCTCTTCTCAGCAGAAACTGGAGTGTCTCCCTTGTGGCCTTTGTATATAGTCACAAGCAAGAAGTGCATGCTTCCTCTCTGAAGTTTCCAAAACCAGCGGCATCTGAACAATCTTGAAGCTTAGTTATGTAGCTGCAGAATTCATTTTGCAACCCCAGTAGTCGGCTACCGTTGTGCTTAGAGATGGACATTTTGCAGTTAAGCTATCACATGCAATGTTATGGCACAGCCTGAGTGGATCACATGGGCAAATAGCACGCATATACTCCAGTAAGGCTGTGATTAAGGATGTCGAACTATCTCTTCACAACAGTGATGAAGTTGATTGGGGGGGGGGGGGGTCCCTGGAAACAAAAGTATGCAGAAACTCCACTTGAGTTGTCTAAATATGTGTAAGCATACCAGCAAATTTCAGTTGGCCCACCCCCAAATTTCAAGTTGATCCACCCGAAAATTTCAGGCTGGCTCCCCCTAAGTTTAGGTTGGGCCACACCTAACTTTCATGTTACCCACCTCCAAATTTAAGTTAGCCCATGTCCAAATTTTAAGTTGGCCCACATCCAAAGTTTAAGTTGGCCCACCCCTAAATTTTACGTTGTCCGACTTGCAAATTTCAAATTGGCCCATCCCCAAATTTCAGTCCAAACTTCAGGTTGGTCCACTTCTAAAATCAAATTGGCCAACCCAAATTAAAAGTTGGCCCATGTCTAACTTTTAAGTTAGCCCACCCCCAAATTTAAGTTGTCCCACCCCAAACCCAATTTGGCCCACCCCAATTTCTAGTTGGCTCACTACCAAACTTGGCCCACCTACAAGCTCAGGTTGACCCACCCCCAAATTTCAGTTGCCTCACACAAAACTTTAAGTTGGCCCACCCACCAAATTTATGTTGTCCCACTCTCAAATTTGAAGTTCACCCAACCACAAATTTTAAGTAGGCCCAGCACAACTACAAGCTTTCCCATGCGTTTTCTGTTTTGCCATATCCATCCCTAGGGTATTCTCACTGATCAATTTTGTAATTGTTTCTTGTTGCTATAAAGCTATCAATCACCTACATTTATGCTATTATAATGGTTAAATGTCTTAACTTCGCTAATTACGTATTTTGTACATATGCAAGGCATTGCACTTTTCGCGTGACATGCTGGGGTGCCTGCCAAAAAATTCTCACGCATTAAAAAAGAGCAGAGTTCGCTCGCGAGTCCTGGAGTTGTTCCAGTGCAACAATGAATTTTGGCAAAAACAATACTGTACAAAGCAGGGTCTCTGGGAAATTCTATAATCGTTTTCTTCTGGTGCTCGTAAATTTGAAGCACAGACATGCAACCTACGACGCCCGTGCGATCTGTAAGTTCAGGTTATAGAAACTGACTGCACTGCTGCGAACATTTTCGTGAATGTCGCAGGGGTGAAAATTCTGATAATGACTCGTTCTTTTTTGCGAAGATGTTTTACTCTTGTTCAGCAGGAGCCATTCTTCGTGACCTTGAATGTTTTAACGCGAATGTTTTAACGCGACAGCGTTAAGGGCCCCGTGTCGCAGAAAATCTGGCGTCCGCAACCGGCGTGCGATGCGGGTGGCGGAGAAAATCATCCCCGACCACCCCGACTGCGCAGGCCCTCCACGTGGTGCAAGGTTTTGGTGAACAAAAATTGAATTTCTCACAGTGAAATTCATCAGGAAAATGGTAAAGTACGACTTTACCATTCGATCTCGGATTCGCCGTCGGACTGTTTACCAATCGGCGTCCGATTTTAATTTGATTGTACGAGAAAACCTACTTCTGCTACGAGGAAACTCAAACACAAACCCATTTTCCAGCATTTCTACCAGACCTACAGCCGCGCGCTGCGATACGAACGGGTCCCGATAACGCTATCGCGTTCTACTCTTAAAGGGATACGGACACAAAAGTTGGTGGATGGTTTTTTGCGTCAGAACAAAAATTGAACTGTTGAAAATGACGAATACAACAAGCTGCTTTGAGAAAAAGAACGAGAAACATCTTTTTTTTTTGCGATTTTCTGTTGCACCTTGCCTCCAAGCGGCCGCCGGCAGAAGCTGAAATGTGACGTCATAACACCCACCCGCGCGTGCGGCCAAGGTCGGCCACAGCCGTCGCAGTGTTTCCGGTGGTGTCGGTACCTTGCAGCGTTTGTTTAAGCCCTCTCGGCGATCTTCGCACGTGGTCCGCCCAAAACATTATCCCCGTCGGCGCTCAACGCATGTGGAGCGTCTTACATGCGCCTTCCCGCGGTCGTCACTTGGTATTGACGCGTTCGTCGCGGGGGAAGGAAATGCCCAGACATTGCTGCTATAACAGCATCGTCGGTCGTGACACGCCGCCGCACACGTTTCCCAGAGACGAGAAGGTGCGTAAACTTTGCATACCAACCTGTCAGCAATCACGCACAGCCTGGAGACCTCTAAAAATGACTTCATTTGCGCGGACCACTTCGTCGAGGATGATTATGTGACCGGCCCGGCTGCGCTGAAAAGCCTCGGCATGCCGCTCAAAAGGCAATGCTTAAAGGCTGACGCTGTGCCATCGGTCTTCTCACGAAAACGCAAGACAGAAATGATCAGTGGCGCGTTGGAAAACAGGAGGCGAAAAGATATCGGTACTGTTTTCGTTCACTTGCAGCCTTCTTGAGCAGTGTGAGGGCGAGGCTGGGACGAGATGCCCGAGGCTGGGCACGAAGGCAGTAATGTCTTTCAAATGTTGGCAAAGCATAGTAAAACAATACAAGGCTAGCGAGCGCGACTCACGAGATCAGACACACACACAGCTCTGCTTCTCCACTGGCTAAAAGCAGAAAAAACTGGGCAGAACGCCAGACAGGTGCTGCCATCTGTCGCTCGGCTGGCGAAGTGGACGTGAGAGTCTCGGAGCTACTGATACCTCACAGCAGTTGCTCACTCCGACGGCATAAACTACTATTCAGTCATCCACGCAGTGCTGAAGAACCCCGCAGCTGCCTCACCTGCGTGCGCTCTTGAAAAATCAAGTTTACAGAGGAAATGACAAATAATGCTTGCACAAGTGTCTGGTGCAGAGCGAAATCTTCGCGTTACGGTTCGCGAAAGCCTGACCGGCACTTCCACGGCCGCCTGCTCTTTTTCGTCGCTTGACGCGGAAGGCTCGTAACCGTAAGCGGTAATACTTCTCGCCAAGTTGGAATGGACCTCGTCTTCAGACGTGCACTCATCGCTGGTAGAGGCACCAGAACTCGAATCCATGCTCGTGATGGCGGTGTCGGCGCGCTTTGCATGACCGCGGCCGGCCGGCTGGCTATCCGACGAGGGTGTCGTGACGTCATGCCTTCCAACTCCCGCGGGTCGGGCGGCGAGGCGCGACAATGAAGTGCTCGAGCAACGTCCTTCCAAACTAAAGTGTGCGTACTGCCCCTGTCTAGAAGGAACCGCAGCAAAATTGACCTTGCTGATGCGACAGCCCAAGCTCTGACCATCTGCAGGAATACGGGCATGAGTCCGGTGTCACTCATGCAGACACGGATGTTGCTCGAAGTTGTGTGGACGAATTGCGGCCCGCTTGCACATTGCTCGGAAAGCGCAGACGCGTTGCCCATACACTTTGATTGGTTTTGACTCGGAGTACATGCGTTGCACAGCGACGTCAAGTGCCGTCTAGCACAGTGGGCACATTTCAAATTTCTGACCCCTCGTCATTCACTGGCGCCGTGGTTGTGTTTGGCGCAGCAGAAGCAACGCCTGCGCGCCTGAAGCTTGCTGCGTTTCTCTTCTGAAGTGAGCGACGTGTGCATTTCTGAACTGTACGGTTCGATGCATTGCACAGAAGGCAGGGACGCATGTACGGCGATCTTACTTTAGTTGATAGAGCCGCTGCAGATAGCGAGTTTAGCTCCTTAGGTCGCGATCTACGTTGATGATACCGCGGACTTGCAGATGAGCTGCTTTGGCTGAGACCGCCTTCCTCCCCCGCTTCGACTTGAATTCGTAGGAAGGTCATAAGACGTTTCACTTGCTGGGACTTGTCTTCTGTAATCACTGCCGTGTCAGAGTAGTTCGACAAAGAAGCCTCCTCCTTCAGCCGCTGACGGTACAGGATACCAAGGTAAGGTGGCAAGGCCTTTATGAGCTTTACTTTAGGAGGTTATGAATTTTTTTTTGTTTTAACTGCAATAACCACAATGTGATTATAAGGCACGCCACAGTGGGGGACTTAGGAATAGTTTTGACACGCTGTGTTTCTTTTAACGTGCGCTTAAATCTAAGTACATGAGCGTTTTTGAAATTCACCCTACCTAAATGTGGACGCCGCAGCCAGGATTGAACCCCCGACTTCGATCCCAGAAGCGCAACGCCGTAGACAGTACAGGTCGCCGCGGCGGGTGCGAACTTATGAAGAGTCTCCTTCATAATCACTCACCCGCCACGAGTAACATCACTTTCTGGGTCCAGATATTAACCATCCTCTTTGGAAGCTCATCATGCCTTGTGACGAATGAACATCCCAGGAATAGAAAATAAATCGACAATGCACCACCTTGAAGGAAAGCCTCCCCCGCTTTAGCAAATTCACGAATTTCAGGAAGGTTGCACATTCGTATGAATGGACAGGTCTACATCAAATCACAGCTCGAGTGCGGCTTTCCATATTCCTGCATATCAAATAGACAGATGCTACAGACTTTCCCACAAGACATCGTTGGTAGCCGAGCCCTCTGGGATATTACAATCGCCAATATTTATGGCCGAGAATGACCGAAGTCGACACTAGCTGGTACATTCCGACCCTTAAGCAGTCGTTAGAGCAGAGTAAAAATATCCTGAGAATAAATATTTTTTTTCTATTCATATAAATGACCCCATGATCTGTGTAATTAGGAAAACATTGACCATCGCTTACCTTGGTGGTCATGAGATCTGTTTTCGGCGGCTACCAAGCCACGTTGGAGTTGTAAGAAACGAGGTGGCAGGCAGATTAGCTACCGCAGAACACACGTTATGCGCACTGATACCAGTGAGATTTTCTGTATCAAGTGTCAATGTTCTTTGCTCACTGCGGCACAGTCATTGCTAGGACACGTGGCTCGACGAACAAGCTAACCTTCCACCCTTGTACAGAGTTGACCCATCCCTGCGCCTTTCACCGAACCAAGAAAATGACCACCTGTTCGAAACGCTCCTCCATGGTCTACGCTTACACTCGAGCTAAACGCCTCATTTCTTGTGCCGCATCAAAGGATGAGCGCCGCCACATTGTAGTTTCTGTGCTAACTGCGACGCTTCAGTTGAGAATATTGTCATAGAATTTCCGTGTTGTCCTTGCATATGCGTACACGAAAGGACTTGTGTGGACTCTTTCGCTCTAGTGTAATGAGGGACCATTCTTTAGGTACGACACTGTGCTTTCGGTGCTCGTGTCCGTAGAGACATACTTTGTGTGCTTGTGTTCGTGTGTGTGAAGTTCTTTATGACTTTTTTTGTGGTTTTGCTTTTTTATTGCTGCTTGAGTAACAAATTTAGGATTTCTAAGTTGACGCCTCTAACATACTCTACATTCATGCTTATACATCTAGAAAAAGAAAAAGGAAATAGCACAGTTTTCAAGAATGCAACGTGAGAAACACAAACTAGGTACTCCGAAGCAGCGCGCTGACGCGTCACACTGTTAGGCTCCCTTATTTGCTCACGGTGCATAAAGATATGGCCAGATACGACCTCTGATCTGCATTCATAGGTTGTCCCAGTTGCTCTAGGAAAAAAAGCGGGTGGGCTGCGATAACTCTGAAAAGCGATGGAGGTTATCGCTCAGAACAAACGATTCCGACGCAGCCTGTCAAGTATATATAGCTCACCGACACCTACGTGCCCAAAGGTAGCATGCACTGCAGTCTCGGCTTACCTCGAGAAGAGATGGCCAGGGACCTCAAGGAGCTCGTGCACGACATCGTCGAGGCAAACTCGCAGGATCTCTGGGAATTGAGCCGGTTCATCTGGGAGCATCCGGAGCTCGCGCTTAACGAGGTGCAATGCCACGACTGGCTCACGGACTTTCTGGAACGGCGTGGCTTCAACGTGAAGCGTCGTTACCTCCTGGACACTGCTTTTAGAGCGGAATTCGACGCTCCTGGAGGGACAGAAGGTAGGAGCGACACGGGTTTTTCGTCTTTACTTGGGCGCATGTGTGATTGACCGCACTTTTTTTTTCTTTGGTTGCATGTTATTAACCAGGAATATGCACTTAAATGTTTAAGGTAAACATGCCTCGAGATTAATTAAATTTGTCACCCCTTCGTGTATCTGAGTAAAACTGTGGGAAGGCAAAAGAAAACGAAAGCACAGTGACCGTCATTTTAGTTACGACACCTTTATTGAGCTTCCGCTTTAATTTGAGCAAACCCACCGTGGTGGATCAACGGTTACGGCACTCTGCTGCTGAGCGCAATGTGGTGGATTCGATTCTCCGTCCCCTACAGTCCGCATTTAGATCGGGGCGAACTGTGAAAACGCACGTTTACTCAGCTTTAAGTACACGTTAAAGAATCCCGGGCACTCCCGAATTCTTCCGGGTCCCTCCACTACGGTGTCACGATAACCAGTTCAGCAGTTTCGGGACGTTAAGCACCTCAATTCAACCTTATCGTTTCAGCCTGCTCCATCCAAAAGCAGCCATGTCGAGGCTTAGACTACGATTCAGGAAGAACATTAAAAAAAAAATAAGTCGCTACAGTCTAAGAAATATTTTCAGAAAAAGTATTGGAAAGAACGAGCCCAGATGGCGAGTTTTCTGGTTGCACAGAATTTTCTGCTTAAGCTTTTGCAATCTCACCCACGCGTTTTGTCTTCACAGGCGCTCGGTAATATGCTTCAACCGAATAAGATTACTGTCACTTTCTGCAGCAATTGGGGGAGGGGGGGGGGTTGAACTCATACTTAGCATACTAGTGGAAAATGTTCAATGTTGTGATTTGCAGAGGAGGAACAACTAAACTAAGCCACGCACGTGCAGACGCGTGGCACGCAACAACCAAACCTTCCATGAAACACGCCACATTTTGCTGGCCCTTTATGTAACCTTCATCACACATGTGCCTGCTTTACTTTAGACCTAATACGGCGTATAAAGGGTCTGGTCTTTGTCGGTCACTTTCAAATAATGCTGATTTTACAGTGAAATCTCTACAATGCTTCGAGATGCAGCCTGTAAGTGTTTTTGTATAACCTACAAAAAAGATGTAAAATATTTTTTCTTCTTGTTTTCTCACAGACATTTCTTAGAGCTCAGTTTATTGTCGTCATTCGCGTTGCCTTCAGAACACGAATCGCGGGTACATTAGGTAGCCATCGTTTGTTTCCATAAGTTAGTGATTAATTGAGTGGTTGAATGAATGAATCGTCGACAATGAACAAATGGCGCTTGCAAAGAGTGTCACGAGGCCCGGCCGCGGCGGCCGCATTTCAACTTTCCCCGGGTAGTCAAAATTAATCCAGAGAACTTCATCAATGTCCATCATAGCCCAAGTACAGGGTCGACCACATCTAAGGTGAACACCTCATTAGTATTCAAGATATCATAGAAGCTGATGTTCAGTACATGATTCAAAAATCATTATTGTGTTTATCGGCACCATGATTGCACATCGTATAACGAACATTTCCCTCGTGAAGTAGAATAAACGCTGTAGTTTTACCGGCTTGAATACTAATGAGGTGTTCACCTTAGATGTGGTCGACCCTGTACATTGTAGCTTTGTAACTTTATTCACTTCATAATATTTAATATTATTATGTACTGCCGTACTAATGAACAACCTCCTCAGTCCCGAAGCCCGCTTAGGGGCATGGTAACTTTTGAAACCGGTTATTATTACCGACTGGTATATTTTGAACTTGAAAACAATATCCCATTTGAATACCCCGGTTAGTTATTGGAGGCAGCATCTCCATGAATATGGAGAAAGTAACCGTCTCCTTAGGATTACTGTCATGAAAAACGTTTTTATTGGCCAAAAGACAAAGATGTAGATCTAACATCGCGAGGAACATTGGCTTATTGATTTCACTTCTGTATTTTTGTGAACTCGCAGTAATCGCGAGGTACTTGATGGTTGCCTTTTAGTGTCTGTGATGACACAACGGCCTAGACCGAATTGGTAGGAATTTTTACAAAAGCTTACAGCAGTAATGTGCTTAAACCACTTTCACACAGTTCCACAGGCTTCAAACTTTAAATCGGAGTTGAATATTTTACTTTATTGCAGCTGAGATAATCCTGAAAAGGAATAAATGCAACGTACCCAATTGGCTACTATGGGACTGAGGAGGATGATACTATAATATTATTATTACTACTACTACTATTATTTTTATTGTTATTAATTTAGTGCGAATGTTAGGTAGCCTGAGAAGTGTACCCAACTAGGCGCTTGAAAATATGCTTTTGGCCTATAAAACGTTCATCTGCAAAAAAAAAAAAAAAAAAAACGCAGTGAGGTTTGTCTGCAGCATATGTGAGACTTGTTCTATATCGCCTAAAGGGCGCTTCTTGAAGACGACCAACTGGAAAGTCTGCAGCTGCGAAGGAAACAGGGTATTTAGTGAGATACATGAAAAGAAATAACCTTATTTTCAGAGGGCTATTTGTGCGAGCCGTCAATGCCGGTATCATTTTATCATGAAGTGCTTTTGGGTTGGGAAATTCCTCGGATGTGCTGAATGTGCTGCACGAAGAATCGCCACTGCATGGAGAGGGCGAATTCGGGGGAGGCGGCTCGGAATTTGTCCACACGAATAAAATTTCGGCAGCATGTTACACTCCTAAAACACGTGAAGGCGAAAGCCTGCTGCACACTTGGCAATGCACCGTCTCGCATCGTCGCGTGTGTGCTTTCGCAGTTCGGCTTCTTCGGCTGTTTTCGATGCTTAGCTGCGGCTTCGCGCCCGCGTATAGCGCGATCAGACTCGTGACGTTTCTCTTCGACGTTAAGTTGCATCCTCCCAGCAGGGGATTTAAACGTATGCTGTTCGGTGTGTTGTATGGGTGATCTTAATGAAAGTATGCACTGTTCGCTTCACTTTGCTGAGCGCTTGTAGCCTCAACCTTATGGGGGTATGAGACATTGTATTTTTAAATGCGAAGCATTTCTTGTCGGCGGCTCTGTCCGTCCCTCCCGCGTACCACCACACCCCCACAGCGCATGCGCGTCCCAATCCCCCTCTATATCCTATCTTACGCTTCCCCCTTTCTATCCTCTAGGAATCCTGTACGGAGCGGCGCCCGCGTCCCACACCCCCACAGCACATGCGCGTCCCTTCCCCCCTCTCTCCTCTCCTACGCTCCCCCCTTTCTCTCCTCTAGGAATCCGGAGCGGCGCGCGCGACAGGTGGTGCGACAGCTGCATACTCCGCTGGGGGCGCCACGGAGCGCACGCGCCTCATTCTCTCTCCTGTGCAGCGCCGCGATGAGCGCTCGGGCCGCTGCCGCGAAACCATCTCCCGCTCAAGCTAACTATCTCCCCGCTGCTTCGCATCCACACATTGTTCCCTTAAGCGGGAGATGGAGTACTTTTTTTTGCTTACTTACTGGGGTATGAGCCATTGAGAAGGCCACGTGTTTTTTTTTAACACGAAAGTGTTTTATGCCGGGGTCCACCAAGACTTCACTGACGTATTTCCGTCACGGAAATACGTCACACGAACATACACGAACATAATACAAAGAAAGAAACCAGAAGAAAAAGTTCCACAAACATGCAAAATTTGGAAATTGAACCCACGACCTCTCGGTCCGCGACGATAGATCGCCGAACGTTTAACCCATTGCGCCACAAACGCATTAGCAGAGAGCTACACAGACGCGCCTTATATATCTAACACTCCTCCGTGTACCCGCGCTCTTGCTCGGGGCGGTGCCGCCGCCTACGAGCAGAAAAGAGAAGTACTTCATTATGACACTAACGCGCACCGACAGTGAACGCTTCGGTGGTCTCAGCACTACGACGCCTCGATGCCAGCATTCGAAGGGACGCGGGCATCAAGAAGCACTAGACAGTTTTAGTTTAGCGTGGTTACCGGAATAGCGGGCGTACCGGAATAGCGGGATCGAAGTGCGCATGCGCAGAACGCTAACCGACCCATACCGTTTACCGTGCGCACGCTATTTCTCAGAGTTAACGTTACCGTGTTAGCGTGGTGTACGTAGTGTACGTAAAACATGGCGGCGGTCCCGGTCGCCCGCTTCGAACTGAATTTGGCGTTGTTTTTGTAGAATTCACTTCGTTCGTAGCAAATGACTGCGTAAACGGCTTTTGCTCAGTCTCATGCCGCTTCGCCGAGAGAGTGTTATGGCTAATCTTGAGGAATTTTCGAGATCGCTTCTCGTTTCGAACGCACCTAAACCTAACGAGAGAAATTTTTTCTGAGATGCGAGCGCCATCTGTCGCTAAAGTCGGAAGATAGGCGCGACGACAGCATATGGCCTCTGAGAGGGGAGGATGTCGGAGGCTATGGTAGACAGCTTGTACTGCTTGTCTGTTTCGTTGCAGATCGACGGACATGTGAAGTAAAAATACAACGCGCTCCTGGCTTCCATTGCGCTGCCTATCGTACTTTCCGGACGCACACACACATAGAATTAGGTGCCCTGTGTATGCGAAATTCAAAGCGTAATGGAATAGCGTCCCGCACGTAAACTACGCTATCACGCTATACTAAAACTCTCTTTCTGCAAAGTTCGTTTGCGGAACGGTAACGCTATTTCCCGTAACCCCGCTATTACGCTAACGCTAAACTAAAACTGTCTACTACCAACGCCACCCAGGTGGCGTTCACCGTACTCAGCACAGCGGAGCGTGGCCTCCGCAATTAGCTCTGAAAATGTTTCTGAAGTTGATCGTGGAGGCTGCAATTACGACGCGCTGTACGCGCTGATTTGACTCGGTGACGATTCAGTTACGTGCTTTGTCTTGCGCGTTATATTAGTGTGTCAGTTACGTGCTTCGTCTTTCGCGTTGTGCTAGCGTGTGCAGCGTAGTGCAGCTTCCATATGCACGACGGTTGCTCATGGTCATCGACGTTGGTAGTCGTGATGGAGGAGACGTGCCACCAGGCGTCAGCGTGGGTGCATCAACGCCTAAGGGCGCTTTAGCCACAAAACACCAATAGACATTATATATCAATGTGCAATAAACATTACACTACTTCTGTGAAGACACGTTTCACTTTTGTGTTCTATACCGATTCCTATATAAGAGGGATCAACCACATTATTTTTACCACTCGACTAGATGCCGCGTTTCTGTACGTTGTATGCGTGATTCCAATGAATGTACGTACTGGTCGCTTCACTTTACTGAGTGCTTGTAGCCTCAGCATTACGAGAGGGATGAGCCATTGCATTTATGCTTGCTTAGGGGGGGTATGAGCAACTGCTGGTGATGACAATTTTTGTACCACTGGACCGGACGACGTGTTTTTTCAAGGCCATTAGGAGTATGAGTCACTTAAGGCTTTCGCCTCCAAATACTACTATTAGTATATTAGTTTATGATAAAAAAAACACACACAGTAAAGAAGAGGCAGAGAGAGCTCCATATATGTAGCCACCTACACAACATACTGTGTCAGAAAATGAATCGAGGACAGCTGCAACGGCGAGTGAGAAAATAAAAAAAGAAGGCGTGAAAACATGATCCTATATATATATAGCATGTGCGGTATTCAGCAATTGAAACGCGATACTCCGAGCAGCGCGTGGCTGCTTGACCATTTTTTTGCCACCGACAGGCGCTAGGGAACACGGATCTGATGCATTTTTGTTAATAATAAACGCGAGAGTGTTTGTGGTGCATTTTAAAATGCATTCGGCATCTCAGCGATCACCCGGCGTGCCCCCGTAACGCAAAAAGCGCTGGCCGCCATGCGGTCCGAGTATCGCGTTTCAGTCGCTGAGCACTGTACAGTTGAGACAAAAATCACGCTAGGATAGATAGGATAGAGCTCGTCAATTAAGATAATCTCTTGAAGGAATGAGATTAGGGAATTAGGGAAGGCACGTGACTTAATATGCTATAGCTGTGGTGGCGCGCAGAAAGCAGATGCCCTTTATACTGAAATAACGAGTCTTTTCATCTGTAAGCCGATTATATCAACAAAGGAGCAAGTTCACAGATCTCGTTATTGGCCGTACTACCCGCTGCAATATTAACAATAAATGTATTTAGAAACGCTGCAGTAAAATAGAGCGCTTTAGAAAGCTCCTGCTCTACCTGCTCTTTTATTGCGATAGCAATTATATGGACACTCAAAAGCAGATTTCTGCCGTCGGCGTCGCCGTCGCCGTGAGGTTCCGTATGACGTCAATGGAGATGAAATCGTCGCCGGTGTAGTAGGTAAGTGGTTCTTGAGGGAAAGGGAAAGGTTGGCGCTATCTTCTGCAGCCCTTGAGGGAGCACGGCTCAGCGCCAATTCGCCGAACGCTGCAGGTGCCAGTGAAAGGGCGCGAGGGGCGCGCGCTTTCACGGGGAGTGAACGCACGGAGGAGAACAAACGCGCGCTCTGCGCCGTGCTCGCTTAAGGGCTGCAGAAGTAAGCGTCTCTTTCCTCCTTTACAATCACCATATATGTAGAGCAAACGCGCCTTCTTCCGACGCGCGAGAGGCCGTGGGGGAGGGGGAGGGGGAGAGGGGTAGGGAAGGGAGGCGACGTTTAGCTGCGGCACCAAGTGCCTATTTATATCAGAGGCTCCGGCAACAGTCACCAACGCCGCACGCATTTTGAGCGAACGCGGGCAAAACGCCGACGGCGTCGACAATAGTGCTGCGTGTTGCCGGTGCTGCTGCATGTCCAAGTTTATACAGCTGATAAAGCTAATATAATTACTCCGTATAGCTCTCTACAAATTTGCTATCGCAATTGATGCTTCGCCTTTCAGGTGAAACTGCGACAACTTGTTTTTTTTTTACATAACGAATAAAATAAGCTACTAATTCGTATAATTAAAAGCGCGTGCCCATTCAATCTTACGTGTTTTATCAAAAAAATGTCTTAGTATCTACTCGGTCAGACACGATTTACGCCTTCCGGGCCCATCTCCACGCAGGTACGCAGTTAAGGGGCTAAGCTATATTGCACATCGCTTTGTCATTACAGTTTCGTATGCATAGTCCGGCGGCCGTCGTCACTTGTGTCGTACGAAGCTCCGGCTACCTTATCCCGAGTGTCGTAGCTTTTGTCTTGAATCTTTGTTTCGCACTTTATCTTATCAACAACCCATTCTCTTTTCTTGATCTGGCTATATTATAGCGTCTCTACCATGTTACTTTTTATGTCTCCACTCCCGGCTAAACTCTCGATTAGAGATTGGCAGTACTCATGACACAAATGAATCTACGAGCATCTTCTGAGCCAGCTCAAGAGGGGCAGGCGAACCGATTGAATCGTCAATGTTATCGCTGAAGGCGCTGACCCATTGCGATGCGTGTCTTCTATCGTTTTATGTTATCTTATCTTTACGCAGGGCCTTGCGTGACCTTGCTGTGTGAGTACGACGCACTGCCCGATATCGGCCACGCTTGCGGCCACAACCTGATCGCCGAGGCCTCCGTGGGCGCGGCGCTGGCTGTGAGCGAGGCCATGAAGAACCACCGGGACATTCGCGGCAAAGTATGACAACGCTTGTTGTCATCGGCAAGGGATTGTTGTCAAAATTAATGAAACTGTCTGTATACCGGCAAAGCATGAAACTGTGGTGAAGTGACAAAGTAGCGGTGGCGAAGTACAGAAGTAATTGTTGTGGCACACATTGGCCACCGGAGTGCTTGTTGAGGAGGCAAGCTTATTGGTTTACAAAGTGTGGAATTGCTTGTGGTTGTGTGAAATAATATTGATAATAAAATAGCGCTCGTTTATAGATTTTCGAGTGCACGGTAAAAATAGCCTTAGGTGGCAAAAATAATTCCGGAGCCGGCCCTTGGCGTTGATTACGTTGAATTCTACGTGAACCACTTACTGAACCTACTGACCTTTTTCACCGACTAGACTGTTGCGCAGCCAGCAGGCGCACACAAAAAAAGTTGTAATTATGATTTTCAATGTAAGCAAATAGCCTAACGCTTCGAGAAAGCTATTCGCTATTTTCTTCTTCGTGTAGAATTATTGCGAAGAGCTATAACAACGGTAAGAAAATATTGCGGCTTGTGAGCGTCGGTAATTCATTCCGAAGCGCCGTCCGTTTTAGCTTTGAAGTGAGCCGGAAAAGGCCTAGCGACGATATCGGCGCAGTCGAGCGATATCGTCGCTAGGCCCGGTCTCATCCTCTCTACGGCAAGGAAATCTCCCCGTTCGCGAGGAAAACCGCCGTCGAACGGCGGCCCGCGAATGACAAACGGCATGCGGCGAGTTACCGTGCCGGCAACGTGGACGTGGACTCAGCGCTTCTCGGCTACCCGCTGTTGCTGCGGTGACGGCCCGTGTTCATGCAAAGCGTGCCGCTATGGACCCTCTGTTGCGCGCTCATCTAGAAAGGCCAACAATGTCGCACTCTGTTCGCGCAGATAATCAGACCGCTAAGCATGACTGTGTTGGAACACGAGCGATTTGGAACTTGCGTTGCGGGCTTTAATTACCGATTCGCAAGGGCGCACAAGCGAGCAACACGACAAGGAAGAACAGGGAGCGCGCGTACCTGCTAGCAGACAAACCGGAAGTCGTAGATTCTTGTTCGACCAATGGGCATCGTCATCGCCACTGACATCACCAGATTCACCCTGCTGACATCGTGACGACCGCTGGGGATGCCGGAAAAGCCAGGAGAGGAGGATGGCATTGTTTTTTGGACTTTGTGGCGCGCCCGTGGCGCGTAGCGCTGCAGCGTTTGGCATCGTTGATCGTGACGGCATTCTGAACTCGATGCGCGTGTTTTACTTGAAATGTTCAAAAATATCTGAGGTGGTTTAGGGGCCCTTTAATACATGCGCACTCTTCGACAGCTCGTCGTACTGGGCACGCCGGCGGAGGAAACCAGCGGTGGTAAGGAGCTGCTGATACGAAAGGGAGCCCTGGCGGGAGTCGACGCGGCGCTCATGGCGCACCCCTGTCCAGAGGACATCTTGATGATCGACTACGCTGCAACGCAGGAGGTAGGTGTTTGCGCAGGCGTGTCGAATCTACAGACACGTGCCGATCAGTGCACCGCAACACTATGAGATGTTTACTGTGTTTTCGGGAACTAAATTTTGCAACATGTTTATGTAAACCCGCTATAAGTTCCGGCTGATACATCGCTTTCTCGGAACTCGCCACAAGTATGCTAGTGCGAAGGAAATACTGCTTATTCAAGGGCAAAAAGAAAACAAGAACTATTCGCAGATTTACACCAATCTAAGAAACTCATACATCAAAGCCAGTGAAATTGTATATAGGAGTTCTCAAGCCCCTCGAAAATACTGGGGACTCGCCACGGTAGCTTAGTGCCTATATGACATTTCTCTATCCAGATAGAGGCCGCGTGTTTGAACCACTCCGCGCCGGCCGTATTTCGAGTGGAGCGGTATGCCAAAACGCTAATGCACTTGTGGCTAAGTGCACGTTAAAGAACTCCAGGTGGTAAGAAAAATGTCGCAGTTTCACCCGAAAGGCGAAGCATCAATTGCGATAGCAACTTAGTAGAGAGTCACACGGAGTAAGGATAGTAGTTTTATCAGCTGTATAAACTTGGACATGAAGCAGCACCAGCAACGCGCAGAACTGTTGTCGACGCCGTCGCCGTTTTGCCCGAGTTCGCACCGAACGCGCGCGACGTTGGTGACTGTTGCCAGAGCCTCTGGGGGCGGGTCGGAGGTTTTCGACGAGATCAGCACGGGAAACTCGTCGAGCAGCGTCGGAAGTCTTTACCACATTCTCGCCTCGCAACGTTTTTATATAAATAGGCATTTGGTGCCGCAGCTAAACGTCGCCTCCCCTAAACGTCGCCACCAACGACCGTGCGCTCCGATAGCGCATGGTCGTTGGTACGGGGCAAGGCGGTCGCGAGTGATTGCCTGTGTGCACTGTAGCGAGGACAACGGCGAAGATGAAATCTGTAGCTTTCTCACTGCCATATTCGTTAAAATCAGCATTGCCATTAATTCCGATGCGGAAAGCAAATCATTTTGTCAAAGCTACGATGACGACCCACAGTCCGCAAAAGGCCGTTGTCTCGGTTCCGGGTCGCCCAGTGGGAGGACTGAACGCCAGAGTTCAACGGACTGAGGCAGGTACACACCGCGAGAGGATGTGCCACGAGCATGAAACGCTGTGGCAGTGCTATTCACGCTGACTGGGACCATCGCAAACCACATGCTAGTTGTACAGCGCTGTGATTATCTTCGTTGTTCATGTGGCCCTCAACGGTCTCAGCTTCAGTGGTTGTCTATGGCTAGGTTCGGAAACCAAATAGCTATGATTGTTTTACCTTTCAATTTTCAATGTATTGCATTGTTTGAGAAAACAGGACGTATGCAAGTAGTTTGCATACAACAGACGTAAGAGATATAGGATAGTTATTCAGTTCTTTTTATCCCGTGTTTTACATATACGGAGACCACACACGCCAATTTCCAGTCCTTTGGAACTTCACCAGTAAAATTCCAGATTTTCCTCATATCACCACGGATGACAGTATGAGGACGTCAGCAGCAGCTGATAAATATGAACGCACATCTACCGGTGTTTGTTGACAAAATACCTGGTTCTGTTGTAGAGATTCCTAGTTGTCAAGTTTATGCTCATTCTTTGTGATTTTGGTCAATTTTTAGCATAAGCGTTAGCACCTATATTAAAATTTTGTGACTGTTACTCGCTCGAGTATGACCACGTATTTCGAATGGAAACAATGTCTTTCGAATAAGTGCGCCGACTGCCTAAGCACGCCTTTTCTGTGTATTTTTTACTCATTGGAATAGAGAAGTCCGTTATAAAGCATGTTCTTCAGGTATAAGCAAGCTGTTGTTTTTGTAGTGGCCTCAAGTCCTGGCCCATACCCTTGAATGCGATCGGCCACACTGGATATAATGAAAAGTGCACACAACGAATGACTAAAGGGAACAAAATAGAAACAATGAAAAATGAGACCTTATCCAATAGAAGCACACAAAAAAGAATTGGAAGGGATTATTCCCAAAAAATGGAAAATATAAAGTGCCCTACCATCGGCACCCCTAGCACGGTAATCTTCAGGACGCTTCAACGAACCTATGCTGAGCAGTTATAATAGACCCGTGGCTTATAGCTAAGTGAAAGGCATCAAAGGACAACAGGTCTGATGTTGATAGAGTTAAGCCCAGATTGCCAGTCTAAAGTACGAGAAACATTCTGCATAGGGAAGAGAAGCGGTGGTACGAAAGAAGAAAATAATCAATTGTATCTGGTTTGGTACAAAAAGGGCAGAGGTTAGCTATGAAGAAACCAGATCTAATGAACGTAAACACTTCGACGCGTAACTCTACAGTGGACGCTTGATTGTCGTGAAAGAGATTTTGTCGTGTTCCACGGGATATAGGTGTCAGAAATCCGTCCGAGGAAATCCGGGATGATTTATTAGATTTTAGAAACAAAAGGCGTTTAATTCAAGGTCCTGTAATAGAAGGAACATTTGGAAGAACATTTAAAACCGAACCATTTAGTGACGACGATGCTAGCGAGTCAGCGGACACATTTAAGAAGATTCCACTGTCTACGGGGACTCTACTGTGTACGGAAACTTACTGTGTACGGAAACTGTGTACGGAAACTGTACGGCACAAGTGTCAGAAATATATTCAGCAGATGCGGCACCCTGCCAGACATTCTGCCACAAATATTGGGTTGTAATCAGGTAGACAGAGAGTGAGAGACCAGCTAAGCGGGGTGGAAAAGAGGGCAATTGTTGTTCTCTCTGCACATTGAGTTGCATCCGTAGAAATACCCGTGTGACAAGAAAATTTAACAGGTATACCTTGAAGGAGATCTTCAAGAACACGCGATGTTAGACATTTTTCATGCTTTGGAAAACTTCATCACAAAAAATCAACTTGACTAGTAATGAATTTGTACTTGGAGAAATTAACCACGCAAAATAATTTGAACTTCTTATATCAGCGACTGGACACAAATAACCCCAGGCCATCGATAACGCCACCAATGTATTATGAAAAAGAATGGGGCGAAGTGATGCAAACGGACTGCGAACGGGACAGAGGTGTGCCGTAGAGCTTTAGAAAAGTCATGACAATGTATGCAACCGCTTAGTATAGAAGCTTATTTAAGCTAAATGTGTAGACGACAAAAGAGCACCTGTAAGAAGTATTACTTTAGATTTCTGAGGACCCAGTACTGGAATGGCCGAGATAATTGACATAAACTGTGCGTGCTGAGCTTCTTCCTTTTTCTTTGACCTACTGCAGCTGGTAGTGCGCTTCAAAGGCAAAGCAGCTCATGCCGGTTCGACGCCGTGGCAAGGGCTGAGCGCTTTGGACGCTGCCGTCTCTGCGTACGTCAATGTCAGCCTCCTCCGACAGCAGCTGAAGCCAACCGCCAGGATTCACGGTGCGTACGGTGTTGCGGCCATGCACTTTGACATCACTATTTACAGCGTGGCTTGGAAATCGATCCTGGCATATATTTGCTGCATCCCATGTTCTGTTAAAAGGGCACACGTCAGTGGAGGGATCGTTCCTGATTTCTTTGCATCCTTTCTCATGCATCAGTACTGTTCACCTTCCATATTAACGCAGAAACGTATATATATTCCTTTTAAAGAAAAAAGTTGTCGCAGTTTCACCTGAAAGGCGAAGCATCAATTGCGATAGCAAATTTGAAGACTGCTATACGGAGTAATGATATTAGCTTTATCAGCTGTATAAACTTGGACATGCAGCAGCACCGGCAACACGCAGAACTATTGTCGACGCCGTCGGCGTTTTGCCCGCGTTCGCTGAAAATGCGTGTGGCGTTGGTGACTGTTGCCGGAGCCTCTGATATAAATAGGCACTTGGTGCCGCAGCTAAACGTCACCTCACTTCCCCCCCTCCCCCCCTCTCCCTCCCCCACGGCCTCTCGCGCGTCGGAAGAAGGCGCGTTTGCTCTACATATATGGTGATTGTAAAGGAGGAAAGAGACGCTTACTTCTGCAGCCCTTAAATTGGCGCTGAGCCGTGCTCCCTCAAGGGCTGCAGAAGATAGCGCCAACCTTTCTCTTTCCCTCAAGAACCACTTATCATCATCATCTTATCATCCCTTAAGCGAGCACGGCGCAGAACGCGCGTTTGTTCTCCGCCGATGATAAGTGGTTCTTGAGGGAAAGGGAAAGGTTGGCGCTATCTTCTGCAGCCCTTGAGGGAGCACGGCTCAGCGCCGTGCGTTCACTCCCCGTGAAAGCGCGCGCCCCTCGCGCCCTTTCACTCGCACATGCAGCGTTCGGCGCGCGGCGACGATTTCATCTCCATTGACGTCATACGGAACCTCACGGCGACGGCGACGGCGACGGCAGAAATCTGCTTTTGAGTGTCCATATAATTGCTATCGCAATAAAAAAAAAAAAAAAAAAAAACTAAGCAAAACTGAAACACAACCTCATCGTGTAGCACGGAGCGCTCCTTATCGCGATGTGCAGGGTCACTTTAGAGCAAGTGTGCGTCGTGAACAAGAGCGTTAGTAACGACAACTTGAAACCACTGTGCTTCTCAAATATATTCCATCCCAAACGTCCTTGCGTCGTACGAGCTCTTTTCCTGGTGGAAAAAAAAATTGCGTAGCTTGCACTGGAGGTGCAATGCAAGGGAGGCGACGTTTAGCTGCGGCACCAAGTGCCTATTTATATCAGAGGCTCCGGCAACAGTCACCAACGCCGCACGCATTTTGTGCGAACGCGGGCAAAAGGCCGACGGCGTCGACAACAGTTCTGCGTGTTGCCGGTGCTGCTGCATGTCGAAGTTTATACAGCTGATAAAGCTACTATCATTACTCCGTATAGCTCTCTACAAATTTGCTCTCGCAATTCATGCTTCGCCTTTCAGGTGAAACTGCGACCACTTTTTTTTTGCAGCGCCCTCCGTAAGAGCGCCCACCGATAGCAGCCACCCGCTATCACTTGCGCAACGCAGCTCTTGAAGTGGGCAGAAAGGGCCACTCGTAAAGTTCACCTACTAATAATAGTTGCAATACGCGCCTCTCACATGTTGTGTTGCTTTGCTTGTCGACGTTTGTCTGAATTTGGTGACGCGTGTAGTTGCATTGTTTCTTAACCTGTTCAGTCAAAAGTAGTGAGTTGCGACCGCCAGATAATTGTTCACTTTAGTTGTTTTCGTGGCACAGCTCTGGCCGCCGGACTTGGCGTCCGACGAAAGGACGAGCACTCTACGCCCAAAGCGTTCGTCGGCCTCCAAACAAAGTATGTTCAGCGCAAGGGTGCGGTTTCGGCACCCGTATGGCTGAACATTTTCTTGCACCGTTTTCCGCGCTGAAAGCTCGAAACGCCCATCACGTCGAATGGCGGGGCATTTGAATATACAGCCCTAATGGTAGGCCCCCGAAAACAAATTTCACGCCTTTGAGAAGAAAATGTCGTCACTTCTGTTTTTTAACGGATATGGCGTCACATTATTTTTTCTTCCGCCGGAAGTGTTCCTTCCTCATACAGATGGCGCTAAGCCCCATGAACCGCTAGGGAGCCTACATACAAGCGCTGTTTTAGGGTGGTGACAGCCTTTGTAAGGGCACTTTCCGCCGCCAGCTAAATTGGCGGGTTAAATCTGGGGCACAAAATGGCGAAATACCAGCTGACAGACCACATTTCCCGCAACCCGTGGTTACGTGAAATTAATTAACTTCTTGTAATAAACTTTGGCCTCAGCAACCAGAGACAAATGGCGCGTCTGAGGGCCGTACACGGCACGTCTACGTTTTAGTTAAACAGACTAGTAAGCACAGTCTTATTATTACAGCGCACTTCGAAAAACACGCTTTATATATTATGTACAACTGGAACGCAACGACAATGCTTAATGCAGTTCACATTCTTGGCGTGAGATAATACTACCACGAGCACGCCATCGTGCCTTATAACTTGTTGCTTTATATATGTCGCACGACATGCAATAGAAAAGTAAGTTTGATGTCTTCAAATAAAAGGAAAAGGCAACTAGTATATTAAAGATGTACGCAGGTTTCTTGTGCGCACTGGCGGAAAACTAAATTAAAGAAATTTAATACATCGCGTGCCAACGTGAGTACATCAGAGCGTGACAAAAAAAGGCAGAAAGACTGGGGACCAAACTGGTTGCCCACCAAATTTGGCGGTAAATAGTGGTCAAAATTTTGGTGTTGTCATTCCCCTAAAACAGCGCTTGCATGTAGGCCCCCTAATGAACCGCCGATGAACCACCATGTTTTGAACGTATGGGCTTCTATGGAAGCTTCGCTACCAGGCGTATTTACCTTGCTATCGCCTTCGACATATCGCGTGACTGAGCACCGGACGCGTCGGCGTATACGGCCGACAGCGTTTCTGGTTCTGAGCAAAGCTCGTTGCTCGTTTCCACACAGTGCCAGGAACGGTGCCAGACACTTCTGTGCATCCGGTACGGAATCACGCGAAATCTCTAGAACGGGACAGTATCTCCGAAAGTGAATACCTCGCGAGAATACCGCCATTGGCCAGCGCGTCTCGCAGAGTGAATCGGGATAGCCCGTCCATCCATGATGCTTCCATTCAACCGGCATCGTACACCAGGGGATTAGCGACAGGCGATGGGCGAGTCCTTTAACGGGTTATCAATTAACGAGAAGCCCCCTCCGATGAACGCGCACTAAAAGTGATAGTCTGGAAAGTCGTCGATCAAGAATGCTGCCCCCGTACACGCATATATGGGATGCGTAAGGTCTGCCGTTTGGCATTTAAAGGAAGGGTGGCGCTCGTGATCCTGTGTAGGCTACTGAGCTAATCAACCGTCCAACGGAGTAACTCTCTGGGCCAAGTTTCGCCAAGTCATGCCTACATCGACGCACGGTCGCGCGTGCCGTCTTGCGCTTTAGGTGCGAATCTGCTTTGTAGCTGCACCGTGTGGATGGGCTCGCTAAGGATAGCTAGGAGCCATATTTTGCATTGACCACTCTCACTTGACGTGCCGTCAGGCGCGTGCCCAACTGCGCGTTAGGTTGGCAAATCAAAGTCCAAGGAAGGTGATGTCACCAGGAAGTGATCAGCCGGAATGCGGCACCACGCTCGCGATTCGGCAATAGCTCGAGTGTTTCATGTCATATAAAGCCGTGTAGATATAGCGACGTTAAATCAGTGTAGCGCTGGGTAGCTTCACTGCGAAGTAAATGTAACGGTCAAGGAGCTGGCTCAAGAGATGTAACTTCTCTGTGATTCTGCTGCACTAAAGTCAATGGCAGCCCAAGAATACACAGATTATTTGCTCTCCAACTTCTTGTTTGTATTTGTATATAGAATTTGTTATTTTACAAGCACCAGCCACTCAGCTTGCTCATTTCTCTCACGTGATGGCGTGGGAGGACATCTTCGGACAGTTCTAATTTGGGCTGGCAGGTACGGAATTTTCGGAAAGGAAACTACAACAGCACGGAAACAGAGAACAGAGTATGTAGACACACGCAGCGCTGACTACAGCCATAGAGATTTATTCCAAGAATCGCCGAATATAAGCTGAAATCCCTGCAATAAATCTTTGCCGAAATGGTCGACAGTCCGCCTCATATGCGTTAGGTACTTGGATAGAATATCGTTGTAAGTCAGTGCTGCGTATGTGTCACCTTACTGTTGAGATTCTTGCAATAAAGAATATGGTTGTTAGCGCTTCGTTCGGCATTCCTGTTGCCGACACGGACCCAAGCCGCCCAGGAAACCCCCCGCAGGAACGCATGCGGCGATTCATACGGATAGAGGTAAACAGCTTCGCCGTCAAAAAAAGAAAAAAAAAGGACAAAATTGGAGGACGCTTAAGATTCGCCTTTAAGAGTAGAACGCCATAGCGTTATGGGGACCCGTTCGTATCGAAACGCGCGGCTGTAGGTTTGGTAGAAATGCTGGAAAAGGAGTTTCTGTTTGAGTTTCCTTGTTGCAGAATTGGGTTTTCTCGTACATTAAAATTACAATCTGACGCCGATTGGTAAACAATCCGAAGGCGAATCCAACGCCGAATGGTAAAGTCGTACTTTACCATTTTCCGGACGGATTTCACTGTGAGAAATTAAATTTTTGGTCACCAACACCTAGCACCACGTGGAGGGCCTGCGTGGTCGGGGTTGGGGATGATTTTCTCCGCCACCCGCATCGCACGCCGACGCTGGTTGCCGACGCCGGATTTTCTGCGACACGGGGCATTTCAATATCGAGGCAAAGAGGCATTTCAATATCGACGTCTCTCTGGAACTGTGTTTTGGAGGGCGGATGTGATGCTGTAGTACGCAGCTTGTACGGATTTTTTTAATTGTATCGTGTACCCGGTATCAAATCAAAGGGAAAGTACTCGATTCGCTTCTAAACTTTCTTTTTAGCCTCATAAGTTAAGCTGAAAGACTTACGATTTCGGCCTCGCAGGCATCATCACTGAAGGCGGCAAGTACCCGAACATGATCCCCGAGAGCACGGATATGTGCTTCAGCATCCGGGCTCCGAGCACAGAGGAGCTGGTCGAACTCCGGCGGAAGGCGGAGGCCTGCTTCCGGGCAGCTGCTGACGCCACGGGTTGCACCCTGGACATCGAGAGGCGGACGGCGTACATGAACGTCGCGCACAACACCACCATTGCGGAGACCTACCGGAAGCACGCCCACGCTTTCGGTATAACCTCTTTTTCGGTGTTGAGTATGTCTGACTGGGCCCAAATTTCGAACGACTGGCCCGCGTTTGGTAGCCAACCACGTATTTGCTGAAACGTTTTACATCACAGTTTATCATCCTTCATTCGCTTAGCAATTTAGTGTTGTAGCGAAGCCTGTGAATTGCTACACTCGTTGCTTACATCCGCAGTCAGTCAGTCGGTTGGTCGGTCGGTCGGTTCATAAAGAAATCAACAAATCAATCAATCAATTAATTCGCGAGCAGGAAAGGTTTGGATACAACTGGTGTCCTGAAAAAATAACAGAATTGGCACACTAATATTAGTAAACATTTGTCAAGTACCGCTTTCTCCAGTTTTGCTGATGTCTGTCACAGATGCAGGCACAAGCCCGGCGCTGCGAGGCGTTTGAGCATCTTAGTATGTGAACTGCGTGGTGGCCGACAAGGACACAAACGGGATGAAGACGAGTGCTGTCTTCGTCCCGTCCGGGTCTTTCTCTGTCTATGCGCTCTTCATTTACTAAGATGAGCCACCAATTAACTCAATCAAGAGCGTTTGAGCATTTGTGCTCTCACAGCGTTGCGGTTGTTGTCGTGCCAGTTGTCGCCATTCATAACACTGCTGTCTTCCACCCTGCTGTCATTGTTTCTTTGAGTGGCTGACTGCGGATACAGCTTGAAATCAAATTTCTTGGTCCGCAGTTGTAAGTGTGACGAACGCAGTGCTCCTCCCCAGTGCTCGTTCCACACCAAAATCGAGAGGTAATTCTCAATATTTTTCTCGGATTGGAATTTCGTAATTACCCAAACGAGAGCCAAACACTCACGTTCTGTGATGAAGTAATGTGACAATGCTAGAAACCAGACAATCATGCACAGCTATTAATGCACCACCACCTTACCTCAAGTTAACATCTCAGCGGTTAAACGTGTAAGTAGATTCACATTCAAGAAGGAAGGAAGGAAGCAAGAGAAAGGCAGAAGGCAGGGAGGTTAACCAGAATGACGTCCGGTTGGCTACCCTACACCGGGGAAATGGGAAAGGGGACGCAAAGATGATAGGGAGAGAGAGGAGGGAAGGAAAGAAGGGAAATGAGCGGTTAGTTCTCTGACGCGTGTGTTAGTGCACTAATAGTCATAGACGTCAACGTCTTCACATTCAAATATTTCATCGTCAGCTATATCGCTAGAGAACCAGGTCTCGGTCAGACTGACGACGTCTGCAATGAACGTGTCAATGACAGCGGACAGGTCATCGCGTTTATTATACACTCCGTACATCGGAAAAGACGACAGAAATGGTTTTAAGCATGAAATGCTTTTAGCTCCCGTTGTTAGTGACCTTCAAGTGACCTTGAGCCAAAAGTCAGAGCTGTTATCCGGGCACTCAAGCGCGAACATCCGGGCATCGTTGCGATAACAAAACGAGATCATCCGGGCGACCAATCAAAAATCAACAAAATGCGGCCTCTGGCACCCAACCCTTTGTACAGGACCTTTGTACAGGATCGCATTACACACGCTAGTTATTGCCAAAACAAGTTACAAAACATATTGCTTCCGAGTTCTTCCTAATGTTTGCTCACAATATCAGTGAAGCTGTAACTTCTGGTACGTTGAAGTTTTACTTGTCATTTCCAAAAGCGACGTTCAAAAGACAGGTCATCATCATCATCGTAATCATCATCAGCCTATATTTATGTCCACCGCAGGTAGAAGGTCTCACCCAGCGATGTCCAATTACCCTTGTCTTGCGCTAGCTGATTCCAACTTGCGCCTAGGCAGATACAGGGCACCATACGCTTGATTGTCATCTTTTGGCGCTGACACAGGGTTGCCTGCACTCTTTTTAACGCCAGCGGTCCGCGAGTTCCGCGGCGCAGGTTTTGCGCCGGCTCGAGAGATGGCGCCACGCTGCGTGACCAAGCGAGCAGCGTTCTGCGCGCCGCGGGTGGCTGTTTGGCCGAGACGAGACTTGCAATGAGGGTATTTCTGTGACAGGAAACTATTGCGTCCATATGGACCAGTGCACTATAATCGTGAGCAGTGTGGTGCGGTGTGGTGTGCCGTTGCGAACATGCACTGCACCCATTTTAAGATTGTGGCTAATATGATCTCCAACCAATCTGGTTTGCCGGTAGCCATTTCATTCCTACACCTTCTCTCGATTACGGGAGAGCCAGCATTGGATTTCTTGCTCTAGGAATTTTCGGTTGCTTATGTATCCGGTACATAAGGGAAGGGTCAGTCGGTCGGTCGGTCGGTCGGTCGGTCGGTCGGTCCGTCCGTCCGTCCGTCCGTGAATTACCTCAGGGGAATACCATTTTGATAAAACATTCTGCCCTGTTTTTTACCATAGGCGTATCCTTCGTGGACGACGTTGTGAAGAATTTGCCGCCATCGGGAGGTGCCACGGACTGTGGCAACGTGTCGCACCGGGTTCCCGCCATCCATCCGCTGTTCGCCGTCCAAGCTGCCGAGGGATCGGCGAACCACACGCAAGGTTTCGCCGCCGTAGCTAACGCCGCAGACTCTCAGGCGCCCACGCTGAGGGTGGCCAAGGTCCTGGCGTTGACGGCGCTCGATCTGCTCACGGACGCCGAGTTACTGCGCGCAGCGAAGCGGGAGTTTTCCGCTCTGCAACTACCGTCGGAAGAGGAGCTGCAGTCCGCGCTTTCATGAAATGAAAGTTTTAGTGACGACGCATATGTTTTAGCGTAACAACGTTTGACGAAAACAACTGCAGTGCACGCAGCACTACTTATGCTGGGAGGTTTATGAATATACGTGCTTTCTTCTGATGTTTCAGTCAATATTATAGAAATCCATTTCTGGAGCTCCTAAAGGTTGAGCACATGTGTGCCATCAGTGTCATCGGTGTCATCCATGAGTCCATGCTTATGAAGTTTAATGCGTTGCTGGGAACATTTTTGAAAACGTGGCAGTGATTGAAGCTTTGAAAAATGACTGTCGGGAAGATGGTTTAGCTCTGTTCAGAAAGAGCCGCCCTCCATGAGCTTGAACATGGTGTTGGCAGAATTTGCGGAGTTTAAGAATCAACAACAACGCGAATGACTACCCAGCTGTATGCCTCAACAAAAGAGGTGACGGCCTTCAACCAAGCAAACAAGTCCCTTCCACCGAGCTCATGGGAGAGATGGCAGAGTTTTTTAAATGAGAAGCATTTCTTGGGGAACATTTGCTACTTTGACACTATCTATCTATCTATCTATCTATCTATCTATCTATCTATCTATCTATCTATCTATCTATCTATCTATCTATCTATCTATCTATCTATCTATCTATCTATCTATCTATCTATCTATCTATCTATCTATCTATCTATCTATCTATCTATCTATCTATCTATCTATCTATCTATCTATCTATCTATCTATCTATCTATCTAGCCGCCTAGGTCTTAGTGCTCTCATGGTCGTTTCGTTAACTTGGTATGTACCAAAACTGGTATAGTGTGACAGGAGTCTATGACGAATGTAAGTGCTAGGTCATGACAAATGTCATGACATGCGTGTCATGTAGGTCATGACAGTGATCCAGTGAGAAATATTAACACTAAAAGCCACTGAAATGGGTTCTGACGTCCGTACTAACTGAAGGAATCACTAAAGGATGATGGTAGTAGTCATAGTCATGAGCATGACTGAGCCAAAATGACAATGACTCAGCGAAAAAAGATTAACACTCAAAAACCGCAGCAATTCATTCGGACATGGACACTAAGTGAAGGAAACACTAAAGGATGATCGTAGAAATCATAGTCGTGAGCATGACTCAGCAAAAATGACAATGACTCAGTGAAAAAAGATTAACACTCAAAATCCACTGAAATGGGTTCTGACGTGGCCACTAAGTAAAGGACCCGCCGCCGCGGCTCAGTCAGCTAAGGCTGCTGAACACGAGATCGCCGGATTGAATCCCGGCGTCAGCAGCCGCATTTCGATGGAGGCGAAATGCAAAAACGCCCGTGTGCCTGCGTTGTAGTGCGCGTTAAAGAACCCCAGGTGATCAAAATTAATCCGGAGCCCTCCACTACGGTGGGCCTCATAATCAAAACTGATTTTGGCACGTAAAACCCCAGAAAGAAGAAGAAATACTAAAGGATGATGGTAGAAGTCATGACCATGACTACCCAAATCTGACAATGACTCAGCGAAAAAATATTAACACTCAAAAGCCACTGAAATGGGTTCGGACGTGGGTACTAAGTACTACATTAAACATTAAACTACTACTACATTAAAGAATGGCGGTAGGTTAATAGTCATGAGCATGACTAAGCGAAAATGATAACGACTCAGCGAAGAAGATGAATGCCCAAAAACCACTGAACTGGGTTCGGACGTGGGCACTAAGTGAACGAAACACTAAATGATTATGGTAGAAGTCAATCATGGGCATGTCTCACGAAGAATGAGAATGACTCAGCGAAATAAGATGAACACTCAAAAACCAATGGAATGGGTTCGGATGTGGTACTAAGTGAAGGAAAAGGTTGGTGGTTGAAATCATAGTCATGAGCATGACTAAGGCTATTGCTTTAAGGTATCTTAGGTATAGCTAAAGGGATTCATGAGGACTCATGACATGTGCGACTGTGCGTCATGTGGGTCATGAAAGAGCCGCCTAGGTCTTGGTTCTCTCATGGTCGTTTCGTTAACTTGGTAGGCTCCGCACACTACTTCGAATAACATCGATTTCCACAGGGCGTGGGATCTGCCGGCTTTTTTATATGTTGGTATAAGCGTGCGCACATATTCAAAATTTTAAACACGAACTGAATAGTCCTCGCGATTCGATTCCTATTCGGTACGAGAATTCACTATTTAAAACATGTTCAGTATTCGTTTCTTCTCAAATACAAGGGATTCTCGACTCTCGAGGGAAAGAGATCGGGGCAATTGAGGACTGTTCCAATTTATGATAATGATGATCACAGAGGTGACAAAATCAAAGGCACTCACTACGGTGAGGGGGTCCGTCATAATAGTCCATCCACTTTTTTTGTCGGGCCCCCTCTCCGTACTGTTGCTAAATTGAGGGGCCATCGGCGGGCGCCACACTTTATTCCATCGTATGTTTTGTGTACAGAAATTTGCTAGGCAGTGGATAAGGGGGTGCTTTCTCTGGGGCGCGCAGCAACAACGTAACAACGCATAATTATTAATTGGTCTGTGGGCGCTGAATAAGAAACACCCCACAACGCAATTCGAACCCTGGACCCTATAAACACAAGCTCGACGCTTTTCTGCGGCGCCATGAAACTTTTTTATTATCCTGTTAGCAACAGTACGTACACACGTACAAAGCAGACCACTCGGTGCTGAACAAACTCCGGGGCTACCAGCGATTTCAAAAGACTGTAGGTTGTCGGGCCTATCATGCTCAGGAGTGTATGCACTCTGTCGCCTTCAGGAATCCAGTTGGCGATCGGGAATGATGTTAGCCGTTTTTCGTATGACGTCCAGTCATTAGCGGTAACGTCGAATGGTTCCATTAGGCCCAGTTGACCGGCGAACTGCGTCGAAACTGTACCAGCTTCGTTCATGTCATCAGACAGCGCAACATCAGCACTTTTCAAATGTCGACTTCGAACAGAGGCTGAGGCTATCGCACATCCTTGACGATGTGCGATACTTTCTAAATCCCATCTTGGGCCGGTATTTTGTAGCGATACCTTTAATGTCATAATGCCTTTTCGCGCTTATCGCGCTTTGTCAGTGGTCAGAGCGACGGTCCGCTCGCGTTATCAACGTTGATGTCGTGAGCGGACCGTCGCTCTGACCACTGACAAAGCGCGATAAGCGAGAAAAGTCATTATTACTTTAAAGGCATCGCTACAAAATAGCGGCCTTGGTCTCCAGTTACGTTTCCATCAGCCGTGACGAAGGAGCAGACAAGTTCCCGGTAGAACGACGTTTATTGACCCAAGCTTATGGGCTCATGACTCGGACGACAAAAGACGCCGCTAGGAAGCTGCGCTCGGTAAAGCCCCTATATTTATAAAAGTAGCGCCATTCTTAGATCTTGCCGCCACCGCGCTCACCCCGGCGCTTCCTCCTCGCCCTCTCTTAGCCGCCTCCTGTCGCCCCAGCCTCCTCCGCTCCCCCATTGGCCAATCCGTGTCACGTGGAAGTTCGCGTCGCGCTTTTGTATATTTTTTTCTTTCCAGCGCGCTCCGACTGCCATTCTCGGGCCTGTGCGATGAAAGTGCTGTACGCACAAACGGATCAAACGTGTTAGGGACAAGAACTTCGTTGTGATGGCATGCTGCTGCGCCTTAAGTTACCGCAACCGACAAGGCAAGGGCAAA
Organism: Dermacentor silvarum; assembly: GCF_013339745.2. Lineage (NCBI taxonomy): Eukaryota > Metazoa > Arthropoda > Arachnida > Ixodida > Ixodidae > Dermacentor > Dermacentor silvarum. The sequence continues at coordinate 64,528,573 of NC_051160.1, read as the reverse complement.
AGGCTTTTTTTGTTTACCATCCGGCGTGCGCAAACGCTTGCTGCACACTTGATATTTGCGCCGTCTCGCATCGTCGCGTTGCTACTTCCAAAACGGCATTATTAAGACCAGTTACTGACTGACGAAGCAAAATCGCGCCTCAAAAACGTCTCCGCAGGGCGCGATCGAAGTTTTCCTCGGATTTCCTCTGGTAGCACGTTAGCTGTCGTCTGCCACGGCAGGCCCGACGCAGGCGGCGCCACTGTCGATATCGCGCCTCGATCGCGCTGGTCGCGCCGAGCGCGATAATGGAACGGAGGAGGAGGGAAGTGGATGGCGCTACTTTTATAAATATAGGGGCTTTAGCGCTCGGCTTTTAATAGTCTGCGTCGCTTGTCCGTCTGTCTATCTGTCTGCGGCGCAGACACACTTCGCAGAGTGCCTTTTTATCAGGGGCCGCGCTATCAGACACAACACTTCTTCCCCTTTTACGTCCCCTTACGTCCCCTCCCATCTACGTCATCAACCAAGAGGGACCTCTACTGCTGGGCCGGGAGTGGCTTCAATAAATTCGACTGGAGTGGAACAAGATGTGCAGCGTTCATCGGCTGCCAAAGTAAGATGCTTCCATGTCTTGTCGTTTAGAGGAAAGGCTACACGCTCTGCTCGCAAAGTACGACTGGCTTTTCAAAGATGAGTTGGGCACGATCACAGAAGAAAGGGCCGAACTGCACTTCAAGCCCAATCAGCACCCTAAGTTTCTAAAAGCAAGAAACGTCCCGTTCGCGTTGCAGAAAGCTGTTGAGACTGAGCTGTCCAAGATGGGAAAAATGGGCATAACACCGGTCGTCACAGCAGACTGCGACACCGGTTGTACCTGTAATCAAGAGTGACGGTGGCATACGCATCTGTGGCGATTATAAGGGGACCGTGAATCCTTGCCTTGATGTCACGCGGTATCCGCTACCGAAGGTCGGTGATTTGTTTGCTGCGCTTTCTGGGGGCGTAGATTTTTCAAAAATCGAGCTGAACCGCGCTTAACAGCAGGTAGTTATGTCACAGGCGTCGAAACAATACCTAACATTGAATACACACAAGTAACTGTTTGTCATCAACCAACTACCTTTTGGAATTTCTTCCGCGCTTGGGATTCTCCAAAATATTTATGCACACGATGCTAAAGGGACTCCATGGTGTGTGCTGCGCTACCTGGACGACATTCCGGTCATGAGCAAAACAGCAGACGACCATTTAGCCAATCTGGAAGCATAATTATAGCGTCTTCTACACCGTCGCGTAAGAGTGAAAAAAGAGAAATGCTCATTTTTTTTTTCGAACGAACGTCACTACCTGGGCCAGAAAATCAGCGCTGACAGTGTCTCTCCAGTATCAGATAAAGCCGACGCACTGTTCCAGGCACCGGAGCCGAAGCCAAAGAAACAGCTCCAATCTTTATTGTCAAGCTGTCATGCGACGCGTCACAGTATGGCGTAGGGGGCAGTTCTTTTTCATGTTTGAGAGGATGGGAAGGCACGGCCCATCGCTCACGCTTCAAGAACATTATCTGAGGCGGAGCGGAAATACAGTAAACTTGTGAAAGAAGCGTTAGCTATCATCTTTGGAATAAAGAAATTCCACTACTACGTATACGATTGCTCCTTTACCTTTGTCAGGGACCACAAGCCCCTTCAGACAATCTTGGTCCCGACAACCGGAATTCGAACGATCGCGGCTGCTCGTTTGCAACGTTGGGCCATGACGTTGTTAGCGTACTCGTACAGAGGTCAACAGACATGTCTAGAACACACCCCTGAGCAAAAATGCAGCTACCAAAGCTTGAGCCGACCACACGGTCGAGAGAAATAAAAAGGAACTGTAAATTTAGTCACGCAGCCTCACATACAGCCGGTTTAGCGTCATATATCATCTTCAAACATCGCCTGTGCAGTCCTGCGAACGTGGTTTGCGCGTTCTAGAGATGTGTGTTGACTTCTGTACAATCTTATCTTCAAGAAATCGAGCGAGAACGCGGAAGCTGATTTCCGCTCGCGTCTGCCGCTACCGCATGTTGAAGATCAGACACAGGCTACTTAGGAAACATTTTACTCTTTACGATTAGAGTCGCTGCCGGTTTCTAGCCGTGATATCGCGAGCGGCACAAGTAAAGACCAAATTCTTTGTCAAGTGAAGGAATTCACGAGTGTCGGGTGGCCTGCGTCTGTCACTGTCAAAGATATTGACAGTTGACAAGAACTTTATTGAATGGTCATAAGAAAGAAGATTGGGGGAGCCGAAGGCACCCCAATCAAGTTGGTGGCTCTGCCCAGACGGAACCAGGAGCTGGTGGCTCTCGGCGACGTCGCGGGCCCTCTGGACGGCCTGTCGTTGAAACCTTTTTTTCATCGGCGCAACGAACGTAGTGCACCAAGGATGCGTCATGCTTGGCACAAGGGTGGTTGTCCCTGGAAAGCTGCAAAGTTAATTCTGGGCCGGTATTTTGTAGCGATGCGTTATGCTTTATTCTATACTAGTCTTATCATCTACCGCTCACGGCCGGTTGATCTCGTTGATAACGTGAGCGAACCATCGCTCTGACCACACTGACCAAGGGCGAAAAGCGCGAAAAGGCATTAGTATAGGAAACGAAGCGCTACAAAATACCGGCCCTGGACGAACTTCACGACGGCCATCCCGGCATTGTACGCAGCAATGAACTATAGCGCGTAGTTACGTGTGGTGGCCATCGCTTGAGGCAGACCTGGAACGCCGCGTTAGAAGTTGCGTCAGTTGTCAAGAGCAACGTTACGCTCCGGTGAACGCACCCCTTCACCCGTGGTCATGGCCAACATCGCCTTGGCAACGTGTGCACATCAACTTTGCCGGGCCTTTTAAGCAATCAATGTTTCTAGTGGTGGTAGGCGCGTCTTCGAAGGGGCCAGAGGTTTTGGAAATTCGATAGACAACTCCGGAAATCACGATTCGTTTTCAGACGGAGCTTTTCGCTTGTTTCGGATTTCCGGAAACAATTGTTTCTGATAATATACCGCACTTTATTTCATAGGACTTCAGGCGCTTCATGCAGGCAATGGGCTCGCGGCTCGTCCTCCATAAAGTCCCTAGACTCCCTGCTCTTTTTTAAGTAGCAACATCTAATCCGTCAGCCGCCATTATCTTCCTAAATACTGTGGGACCGCCAACGGCCGCTATCCACGCTGCTCGCAGCAGCGTGCAAGTGACTGCGGGGGAACAGCGTTAGGAAGAACATGGCTGCCGGAATGAGCGCCCCCCAATGAGATTCGTCGGCGGTGCTTTAAAGCTTGTCGCTACTTAAAGAGAGTAAAAAAAAATATATCTGGGGACTTTAATCCTCACGGCTCCCTATTACCCGAGCTCCAATGGTCTCGCAGAACGCTTCATTCAAACCCTCAAGAACGCCTTATGTAAAGGCGGCGCAGGAGAGACACTGCAGGTAAAGCTGCATAAATTTTTGCTCTCATATCGCAGCTCGCCTCATGCTACTACCCATGAGTCAGCAGCGGCATTGCTTCTGGAGAGACGTTTGCGCGGTCGGCTAGATGCCGTGAAACCTGCGGTGGGAGAAAGAGCAGCCCACAAACAGTTCACCCAAGCGCTAACTCGCCCGTATCGCGAGCGGTACTACGCCGTGGGTGACAGAGTATTTTCACGTAATTATTCGTGGAAGCCCAAGTGGGTTCCCGCTTTGATTGTTGCTCAAACGGGACCTGTCTCTTTCCAAGTTCGTGCAACCACTCTCACGGGCACCTTCACCTGGCGTCGCCACCAGGACCAGCCTCGGCGAAGCGATGCAGAGGATGCTCTTCCTGTTCGTGGAACTACTGGCGAAGCCGATGCCAGTGAGTTCCTGGCTTTCCCTACGACTGGCTGCGCACAAGCTCCTCCCAGGTCACCACCGTCTATGGCCACTTTGGGTATGCCTCTAGCAAGTCAAGCACCCGGGCCAAGACGCTAGCCCGCACGAGATCGGCAACCGCCAGACAGATTCCAAGCCGGTCTCTAATTGGGCTGTGTATAATTAAAAGGGGAGGAAGTGTTGCGTTTGATGGCGCGCCCCTGACAAAAATGCACTCTGTGATGTGCGCATGCGCGGCAGATTATTAAAAGCTGAGCGCCGTTTCCTAGCGGCGTCTTTTGTCACCCGAGTCATGAGCCCATAGGCTTGGGTCTGTAAACGTCGTTCTACCAGAAACTTGTCTGCTCCTTCGTCACGGCTGATGGAAACGTAACACATTCCAGCTGTGATGGAAACGACAGACTTGCCGGTTTCCAGTTGGGCCCAGGATCCGTTTAATAATGACACGGCAGACGGGAGCTTGCTACACGAAACACAGACTTTATACAGACACGCTAAACGATACAGACTATTTACATGCACATGTACGTGGGCTATTGTTCGCGAATCGTTTGTCCTAAATAAACATGTGCCTAGCACTCATGCGTCACCACTCGCCCTACTGCCTCGTCGTTGCGGTGCCCATGACGGTGGTTGTGCCGGTGGAGCGTCGTTGTGGCTAGGTCGCTGCTGTCGCGCCGCACCTTGTCGCGACGTGGCAGCAGGAAGAAACAGCAGGCCGGTAGAACACCAGGCCACTGCTGTAGCTGGCCAGTAACGCCTGGCCTGTCACGCCTCGGCCGCTATAACGTCGGGCTCGGTCGGCGGACAGGTAGCTCAGGCGCCCCGGTGGCCAGCAGGAAGCACTGCACCAGGCCGCTATCACAGCAGGCCGCTGGTACACAAGAGAGCAGAGCCACGGGCGGGATCCACGACCAGGTCCGCACGGTAGCAGGACGCCCGGTCGCCAGTCCTCGGGCTCGCTCAGCAGGCAGGTAGCTCAGGCGTCCCGGTCCAAGCAGGAAGCACTGCACCAGGCCGCTATCACAGCAGGCCGCTGGCGCGCAGGAAAGCCCAGCCACGAGCTGGATCTCCGACCAGGTCCGCACGGTAGCTGGACACCCGGTCGCCGGTACCCGAGCCTGGAGCCGCCGTTTTTCGAGCTTTCGTTCGAAGCTGCCGCTCGCTCTCACGCTCTGCGTGCTCTCGTCCACTTCTTTGTTCGTGGCACGTGGTGGTCTTTTTCCATTGTCATCATCAGCAATCCTCTTCTTGGTGCTGCCATACAATCACCATCACTTCAAGCTGACTTGTCACGCACTTTGGCTTGGCACCGCACGCCACTATCCACATCATCACAAGGGCCCCCCACTTAAGATAGTTGCCCGCAACTATTCTAAACAACACAGGAGGAGGGGTGCATGAGTGCAGGCACGTGCGAATAGTTCAAGAAAAGTTCGTGGTTTTCAAACAATTCATGTTTACACACTGATGACAAAACACGTGGAGACTTCGGAACACAAGCCAAAGTTCTCACAAGAAAATTGAAAGTTATAACACAATTCAAAGTTCTAATAAAAAAAAACTGCAGTACTGTGCGCGACAATCACGATGGCACAAAGTAATAGTGTCCAAGAAACAAGAAAAACCATATCATTGTCAGAGTCCGGATTAGAGCATGCCGGTGCAGGTACACTGAATTATGTTACCCGCTCCCAGATCAACCGAACCGCGGATGTCTCAATCCTACTTATCAGTCTTTCATGTGTTGACCGCGCACGCCAAGGAACGCCAGATGTGCTGCGTCGTGTGAGGTCAGCCGCTCCTGTGTGTGTGGTATAACCTTGCACAAAAAGATTGTCTGGTATCCCTAATCTTGTTGGGATCTTAGAATGCAAATGAGCTGTTGAATTCCCTGAGTTAACTTTCTCATGATTCAGTGGAAGGTTCGGAACATTCGTCTGGTCGTCTCTGTTCACATTTGAAGGTGAGTGAGTACGCGCTTCCGTATGTCTTACAGGTGGTTTCTTGTTAGATCTTGGGTTCACCTGGCAAGCTGCAGCTAGTATACGCTGGTGAAATAGGTTGATCACGCTTACGTCATGTACCAGTGGAGTCACTGCCTGGTTACTAGGCATTTGCTTAGAACTCATGGATGAGTCCACTCTCCTAGATTGAGAGACATTGGCTGGGTGAGTTTGCTGGCAATCACTATCGCTGGTTATGCCAGAGTACAAAGCTGCGTCTTGTTTAGTGCCATGGAGGATGGGGCTCACATGAACTTTCGTTTGCGGAGCAGCCTCCTCGACTGAAGTGCATGAATCCAACAAAGAACCAAAATCAGAAGACTGCTTTCGTGCTGAGTCACAATTCCACTCTTGTGATTTATCTTTGTGGGCAGTTTTTGCATTAGCTTTTTCGACGTTGCCAGCTCTGTGACCATGCAAAACATACGTTTGCTCACGCGACAAGCAACCTTCAGCCGCCTCATCGCCTGTTTGCAAACCCAAAGACTTGGCTGCGGGAGGCGGGGAAGACAAGGCAATAACTCCATTCTGAGCTTCACCATCGGATGGAGTCATGCTGCCGAAAGTCTTAGCGCTAGTGAACGCTTCACGAGCTGAGATCTGCAATTTGAGGACGCATAGCTCTTCTTCATGACGCACTCGCTCAGCTTGAAGCTGCACTGCATGGCGAGCTTTTTCCATTTCTCTTTCAGCAGCACGCCTCTCACACTCCAATGACCGCTGATGTTCCACCCAGTCTCTCAACTCCGCTTTCTCTAGTCCCATGCTCTCGCCTATCTCGATTAATTCTTTTATATGCATTGCCTTTCTGTCCTTATTTGCAAGCTTACAACCTGCCTCGTACTCTCCAGTGGCTACGCGTTCGAACCTTTGGAGATTCGCGTGGAGGTCATCACGTCGTTCGTCGAACAGTGGCAGTAACTTCTGGGGGTTGAAGCAGGGTAGCTTTGGTGACGATACGGGCGCGGCTGGGGCGGATATCTCGCTCTGCGCTCCTTCTTGAAGTTTGAGCTTCAGCTGCAAGATTTGTCGCTGCCTTTCGTCGGCTAACCGCTGACTTTCTGCTGCTGCTTTGGCTGCCTCTAGCTCAGCTACTCGTTCGTCCCTCTGCCTAGCCTGTTCTTTTTCAATCCATTCGCAAAGTTCTGCGCAAGACAAGCCTAACTGTGCTGCAGTGGCGGCTAACTTGTCTAAATCCATATCGGATGTCTAGTGCTGCGTGTATACACCCGAATGCCGGTCTCCGCGTTTGGGATGTTACTGGCGGATCCTGGCAAGCTCGCCAGATTGTGATGAGGAAACACAACGACAAACTCGCCGGTGTTTCCAGTTGGGCCCAGGATCCGTTTAATAATGACACGGCAGACGGGAGCTTGCTACACGAAACACAGACTTTATACAGACACGCTAAACGATACAGACTATTTACATGCACATGTACGTGGGCTATTGTTCGCGAATCGTTTGTCCTAAATAAACATGTGCCTAGCACTCATGCGTCACCACTCGCCTTACTGCCTCGTCGTTGCGGTGCCCATGACGGTGGTTGTGCCGGTGGAGCGTCGTTGTGGCTAGGTCGCTGCTGTCGCGCCGCACCTTGTCGCGACGTGGCAGCAGGAAGAAACAGCAGGCCGGTAGAACACCAGGCCACTGCTGTAGCTGGCCAGTAACGCCTGGCCTGTCACGCCTCGGCCGCTATAACGTCGGGCTCGGTCGGCGGACAGGTAGCTCAGGCGCCCCGGTGGCCAGCAGGAAGCACTGCACCAGGCCGCTATCACAGCAGGCCGCTGGTACACAAGAGAGCAGAGCCACGGGCGGGATCCACGACCAGGTCCGCACGGTAGCAGGACGCCCGGTCGCCAGTCCTCGGGCTCGCTCAGCAGGCAGGTAGCTCAGGCGTCCCGGTCCAAGCAGGAAGCACTGCACCAGGCCGCTATCACAGCAGGCCGCTGGCGCGCAGGAAAGCCCAGCCACGAGCTGGATCTCCGACCAGGTCCGCACGGTAGCTGGACACCCGGTCGCCGGTACCCGAGCCTGGAGCCGCCGTTTTTCGAGCTTTGATGATGATGATGATGATGATGATCCTTCACCATGGCTCGCACCCACTGAGGGGGATAGGCCAAGAATCGGGCGGCAGTAGGTAGCTAAAAAAAAAATTCTTTTTGACAATGAGATACGCAAAGTAAAGAAGGCACAATCAAAAACAAAGAAAATTTTGTATACCTAGAGTATTGTGCCAACGAGCAGTCAGACTAACCGAAAGGTGAAAAATATAGTTATTATCAAGGTCAGAAAAAATACAATGTTACTAACGAATTTGGAGAAACAAATTTCAGTGAAATGAATACTGATCTGATAGGTAGAATAAGGTTACTATAATTAACAGGGTAATCGTCTTGTTTCTGTTAAAAATTGAAAGACTGCGCAACAAACGTCTCTGTGACAATAGCCGAGGGAGGAGGCCCCAAATGATAATAATACTGGTGTACTTAATCTTAATCCAATTTTGCAGAGTGGAGCTTCGAGTAATTTCGTTCGCTGGTTTGAATAACGTCGGCATGATAAAAAGTAGTGGTCTATTGTTTCAATTTCCTTACAATTTTGGCACAGAGGGGACATCGTCAGACCAGCTCTGTGTAAATAGAAATTCAATTCCGGGATGCGACAACGTAATTTGGAGAATGTAACTTCTAACTGCCGAGAAGGACACCACTGATTATTCCAGCCAAAACCGAGATGCTGAAAGTCTGTAGATGGGATCAGCGATAATTTGATTAAGTCATTTCGTAGGCTAAACGTTCTGAATCTCGATGCAGTGACGTAAGCTGTATCCGGTAAAATATGAAGCACAGGTCCATTTAAAGATGTTCTGGCTAATAAATCTGCCATTTCGTTTATGTATAAACCGCAGTGTCCAGGAACCCAGAGTAAATTAATTTTTTGTAACGTTGTAGGGATTAAATTTTGAAACACATTTAAGATAGTTGAATTCGTTGCCGAGGAAAGCGACACACATACCGACCGAGAGTCTGTTACTACGACAGCTGATAATTGATTCGGGGGTAGTTTGCGCAGTGCTAAAACAATCGCCAATAATTCTGCTATGAAAATAGTCGTGTAATCCGGAAGGCGAATAGAAAAGGACCAACTAAGAGAAGGAGAAAAGATGCCTACGCCAGCCTTTTCGTTTAACATTGAAGCGTCCGTGGCTATTATATTGTTTGTTTCCTGGTGAGAGAGGTAATCTTGTAATTGGTCATTTAAATATTGGAATGGCATTAGTTTAGCATTCGAGGGGAAGATATCGTCAAATTCAATTTGGAGGATTTTCTTGGATTGACTTATTGGGTGAATACATTGAATTTGTACATTCAGTGGTGATAGCTGTGCCTGTACGAATACGATCTGAGGGGTGTGCAGTCGCGACCAATGAGTATTAAAAAACGTACTTGGTTCATTAATGAAAACATACATTGATCTTCTTTGGGGAGAATCGTAAAACTTTAGGTACGTTTGGACAGTAAGGATTTGGAATCTACTAATTAAACATGGTAGTCGCGCTTCCATATACAGAACGTTGTTTGCAACAAACTTAGGGAGTCCAAGGCACAAACGCAGAGCTTCCTTTTCTAATAGTACCAAAGGTTTAATTTTATAAGCTGGACACCCAGAAAATAAGACACAGCCAAATTCCATGATTGGTCGGACATACATTTTATATATCATAATTAATGTGTTTCTTCGCAGCCCGTATCGTCGGTTACTGATTTTACGCAACCATCCTACAGCCCGAGTTGCCTTAAACGCGACGTTATCAATGTGGCTTTTCCAGTTTAGTGTTCCATCATATGTAATTCCCAGATATTTAAGAGAATCCACCTGAGGAATGAACTCTTGACGATACATCAGTGAAATGTGAACGGGAACATCTAAAGGAAAGAGAAGGAGTGCACTTTTACTAACGTTCAGAGACATATGTATGGTTTCAATCCAAGTTTCAAGCATAGATAAGTAATTTTGTAACATTTGATAAAGTGAATGTAGATCAGCATTCGATGCAAAAAAAGCGATGTCATCAGCATAAACGTACACATGAATGTCCTGGAGCAGCGGGATGGAGCTTAAAAATATATTAAATAAAACAGGAGATAATACTGATCCTTGTGGTACTCCCCTCTGTTGCTTATACCTAGACGATGAACATCCGTTTTGAAAACAGTAGAACTCTCTTTCCCTTAAAAATTCTGACAACCACGCCGTGATGTATTTCGGAAACCTGTAATTCTCTAATTGCTTTATCAGTATGCTATGTTCCACGGAATCATAAGCTTTTGCTAGATCCAGGGTCACTAATGCTGAATATTCTCTTCGGCGACGAGCAAGTTTTATGCGACTCTCTAAATCTACGTGCGCACACCAAATCGAGCACCCTGATCTAAAACCAATTTGACAGGGGCTAAGTATTAAGTTTTCAGAAATGTAGGTCGTAATTCGACAATTTAAAATTCGTTCAATTAGTTTAACTAAGTTTGATGTTAGGGAAATTGGTCTAATATTATCTAAATCATATCGACCTCCCTGTTTTTTAAGTATCGGAATTACCTTAGCAAGTTTCCATTCTGAAGGTACCCACGCATTTTTTAAAGAGTAATTTACCATATTCAAAATTTCTTCTGGGGACAATTCATACAGAATTTTTATCACGGCTGTGGTAACTCCATCTGGTCCTGGCGCTGAAGAAGGCAGATAGCGAACAACATCCGCCAGTTCTTGTGTTGTGACTTCCCTAAATTCCTCTAGTGGTAACGGTTTCACTATGTACGGTGGAATGATTGAAGTGAACCTATCTTTCAGTCCTTTTCCAATATTTTCTAATAATTCGGATAATTCACGTGGCGAAAGCACGGAAGAGTCAATATTTGCTGGAACTGGAATCATTTTTCGAGAGCGTAAAAACCTAAAAAGGGCTTTTTTGTTTTTTGATTTAGACAGATGATTGTATTTATTCATATCATACTCCTCTTTGGCTTTACCTATCGTACGCTTGAATGTTGCAGCAACAAATTGGTAATCACTCCAATTCTTTGGACATTGATTACAAAGAAGTTGCTTCCAGGCAGCTTTTCGTTTTCGGTGGGCCCTCGCGCAATCTGAATTCCACCACGGAATTTCGAGCTTTCCACCACGGAATTTCGAGCTTTCGTTCGAAGCTGCCGCTCGCTCTCACGCTCTGCGTGCTCTCGTCCACTTCTTTGTTCGTGGCACGTGGTGGTCTTTTTCCATTGTCATCATCAGCAATCCTCTTCTTGGTGCTGCCATACAATCACCATCACTTCAAGCTGACTTGTCACGCACTTTGGCTTGGCACCGCACGCCACTATCCACATCATCACACCAGCATAGAATTTCACTGCTGTCGTCGTAATGGGGAGGCCGCGTTTACGGGGGTATGATGCATTGCTCAACGGGTATTAAGCCATTCATTGGCTTGCGTAATGAACAAATCTAATTTTGAAGCAATTTTATGGAAATCCATCCAGAATGAACGCTCTCGGGAAAGGGTTCGTCGTCGACGTGCCGATTCTAGCGTGAGGGCTTCCGAAGCCCAGAGGAAACGTCAGCGAAGAGCCGCGGAACCCGAGTTGAGGAGCGCGATGTTGACGCGTCGTCTAGCCGTCCAGGAACCCGACAACGGTGGTGCGCGCCTCGGAAACACTAGCGCAGACTTCCCCGGTGCGACAACCAGGTTTCAACGCGACTTTCTCAACCGGAACTTCGCAGCCAGCTGCAGTGCGTGTGATCGGTTGTGGTTCGAGCACAAAGTGGTACTCGCCAGTGAAATTCGTTCCGAGGAACACCGAAGAAACACACAAGCTTCGCTTACCCCATTTCCTCGACAAGGGAGGAGCTACTGTTTTTTTTAAAGCTTTCCCTTGAGTTAGTCTCACTGCTCGCTCGCATAAGAGTGTAGTTATTCTGGTATCTCCTTTTGTTGACCTTTTAATTTGCGCTTCTTCTCTTCAAATACGAATTTTTACGTTACCACCTGCCGCACGATTCTGATATTATCCCCCCTTAGTGGGTAGGAGCCTAAAAAGGATCATCATTATTACAGCGTACCGCAGTCACAAAGTTACGAGGGAAGCCTCGGTCAACAAGTCCCCCCCCCCCCCCCCCTCTATTTCTGTTGGTTTTGCTTGCTGCACGCATAACGCTGGACTTACCAGTGACATTATGCGCCCACTCGCTTCACTCTGCACCGTGTTGATACGCAGCTTTGATTCGCGCCATGTTCCGTAACACGCATTACATCGACACAACACCAATTCAGAAGCGCCACCATGCAGGTTTTAATAGGTGTCCACCACTTAATTCAATACCCCTGTCGAGAAAGGCCAGTATCCACCGCAGCAGCCTCGGCAGCCGTCGACACGCTGTCATGTGGGACGCTCCCGCTGCTGGGGGTACGTCCGGTACCGCGTGACCACTGGCTGCGTACCACCCGGCCATTGCGGCGCACCCAGCAACGCTTCGGCGCCTCTGTAGAGGTTCACGTTGCTGTAGCTTGCGGCTGCCTGCTGATAAAACTGTCCGGGCAGGCTCGTCATCACTCCTGAGGGGCTTACGGGGGAGGAGACTTGCGAGAGCACAGCTTGAGAGGGAAACGCAACGGGCGTCGTCATCATGGGAAGCAGCATCCTAGATCTTCGGTGGTGGATACATGGGGCGGGCGGGGACGGCGGGAGAACGAAAATGGGAGGTGGCATCGGCGGCTGGGGACGTCGCCGGTGGCGCTTCGAACGCACCATGACGGGAACAGGAACTGGAACTTCGATGCGTTCGGGTTCGGGAGGCGGAGGTGGCGGAGGTGGTGGCGGCGGTGGGGGAGGTGGTGGAGAGGGTGGCGGCGGTGGGGTGGGCGGCTTCTCTTCCTTTTTCTTTTTCCGCCTCTTGACAATTCGTTTGCGCACAACCTTCTTGACTTTCTTCTTTTTCTTCTCGCCGACGGCCAAGAATATGATGGTGATGACGCACGCCGCGAGCGAGCTCAGGAGGCCGAATACGACGGCGATCGCGAGCGCCATCCAGTGGGCCACCAGATCATCCGTAAATAGCGGGCACGCCGCCTTCATGTCCGTGTCGATAATCTTATACGGGTAGAAGCAGTCGCCGATAGTTTTTGCTGGCGCGGCGGCTGCGGGTGGCGCCGGTTTTCCCGGCTGTTGCGGCTTCGGCTGCAGAAGAACCTGAGACGCCGCAAAAGCGACGTCCTCCAGCAGCGTCTTGCCTTTCTTAGCGCCCGGGCACGCCTTGAGCTCCTTGATGGAAGTCTTGCCTTTGGCTGAGCACTTTGGGTGCACCGCGCTTGGAACGAGCCTGCAAAAGGGCTCCGGCCTGTTGGCCAGCGGCCACAACCTGGTAACGCCATCGTCCAGTATGCCGTAGGCGCCGCCTCGGTACGGGGCGCACAGGTACGTTTCCGCCAGCACGCAGACGTTCAGCCAGCGCGCGACCATGGGCAGAGCGATGAGCAGGTGACTCAGCAGCAGGATGGCGCCAACCATGAGGACCAGCGCCACGAAGACTGGACTCTTGCCGCCGGCTTCGAGGTTCCTCCTGCGCCTGCTCCAGGCGCCGCAAGCCAGCAGTGCCGACGCCACGGCGACGGCCAGGGCGCATCCCAGAATCGCCATCTGGCCCACGGCGAGCGGCCCGGTGAGCATGTGCATTAGGTTCGCGTACCCGGAGAAGCTGTTTTCCCAGGCCGACAGGTTGCCCTGGAGCCACTTGATGCTGCTCGTGGTGAGCGTGAGGGCCTTGTCAATGTCTTTACCCGCTGGGTCCTTGGCCTCCTTTAGCTGCAGCGCCGTGAGCGCGGTGTAGTTGCGCAGCAGCTCGAATGTCCATGCGTAGGCTTGCGGCGACTTCTCGTTCAGGCCGTCGCTCATGCCGTACCAGGTGCTGATCATGGACAGGAGACTTACCAGCTGGATGCCGGCGCAGCTCAGGAGTATGAACTCGCAGATGAGCCACGGCAGCAGGCCTATGGATGACGTGTTGCGTCGCATGGTGAACGCGCACAGCGGCAGCGCTAGCAACAGCACGAGCAGCACCAGGCCCACCAGGATGTAGCAGACGAGGCCGACGCGGCTCACCGAGGGCTGCTCCGTGTCCAGGAAGCCGATGAGCGCAGCCATAGTGCCGTCGAGCGCCAGCTCGCTGAACAGGCCAGCGTTCTCCGGATCGGTGGTCAAGCTGGCCACCATCGAGCGGCCCTTGCTGTTGAACCAGGGGCTCGAACCGCCCTCACTGAAGTCCATGTCCAGCTGGACCAGCACCGGCTTCTTGGCCGCGGCGGCAGGGGCAGGGCCGGCTGCAGGGGCGGCCATGGAGGTTCGGAGGGTGGACCACTCGCTCGAGTATCTAAAGAGCGATCTCGGACGCCGTTTCTCGGTCAGTCTTCGCGGAGAGCGCCTTCTTCTTCTTTTGAAGCGAACGCGCTATACGCGCCCAGTGTTCTTCTTCTTTGGCGCGAGACGCGTGTCTCGAAAATGGTTGCTTGCTTGCTTGCTTGCCTTCAAAAGTGGCTCGTACTCGAGAATGGTTGTTCCTCATGTTTCTTTGTCGTCCAAACGTACTCAAGGTAGACTGCCTGCCCTTCACTCTCAGATTGGGTCGGTTTGTTGCCCATGGGAATGACCCAACCCACTATTGGGGACGGCCGTGAATTGGGTGGCAGTGTGGAAAAAATGAAGAAAACATATATGAAATTTTGAAAATTGAGAATAATATAAAAGAATACTAATCGTTAATATAAATTTTAAGGCTATATTATTTTGAGATTTAAAGTTGATATTCTTGTTTTCATGTTCAGGAAAAAGTCGTTAAAATAATATGGCAGTCTTTGCTTCACTTAAAAAATAAATATGGCATAACATACCTTCCTATTGCAGTATCCTAGGGCCGACGACCCAAGAGAGAGTATTGCAGGAAGCGTTGTGGCCATCTAGGTCTACGTGTGCGCACCAGATTGACATCGCTGGCCTAAATCCAATTTCCCAGGGGCCCAATATTTCTTACTGAGGATCACTTGATTGAAGTGATCCTCATGTCCTCATTTATAAATATATATATATATATATATATATATATACGTATTTTCTTTTTTTAGGTGTTCTATTAGAATGACTGCTTATTGAATCATCTTCGATTTTACTTGCTTTAATTTATTCAACAAAATTATGAACTTCTAAATTTATTCGCTTAGCATATATGTGAACTTTGCACAACTATTGGACAATCCCCGTGAGTGGGTATGTGCCAAATAGTTTAACGTGATCATCATCATCATCAAGCCATCGAATGCCAGTGTACGTTTGTCATTCTTTATCAATTTCTTGAACTCCCTTTCGTTATCCTGAGTTTTCTTTTCGTGTTCAAAATTTTGCTATAGCTTTGAGTGCTAGAGTTTGGCCATAGCGGCAGTGTTATTTGTAATGCGCTTCATAAATTTACATAACCGTATACGCAGCCAGGGGTGCCGGCTGTGTTGCGAGTTCTTTTTTCACGTTTTTTCCCAATTATTACACTTAAAGATCCTGTATATGTCCTCAATAAATATTTTTATTTACTTGCTTTTTCCGACTTTTTTTATTTAAAACTATCGATTTCACTTGTCGTTTCTGGGACAAATCGTAGTCGTGGGTAAGTTTCATGGCGAATTTATTCCACATCAACCAATGTTACCAGCAACGAAGAAGCCGTTAAGAAGGATAGCGATGCACGAAAGGGGTGAGGCATGTGGTGTAGCTTTTCCTAATTCCATCCCATTATTTGCCAATCCCTTGTAGTATATATATATATATATATATATATATATATATATATATATATATATATATATATATATATATCTATGCGCACTATTCAGAAGGAAATCAAATCAAACTACAGCATGGCAGCAGGACGCTGATGCACAAACTGCAGCTTACATTAGTTTCTCCACGACACCAGCAGAATACTTTACATTTTGCCAAACTATTACCCTTTTAGACATTATTTCTCCTTCTAGGTCCTGTCAGAAACCCTGCTGTAGCCTTATTCATTTAACGTTTTGAAAGCCATTGCATGGACTCGGGTAAGTTATTTATGAAGCAATAATTTTTTACTGGCTTATAGTTCAAACATAATTCAATGTCTACCCACGTGGACCACGGAAGCAGTGGCACAGAAAAAAAAAGATGAACGATTTTCCAGTATACACGTTGCCATTCTTCCTAACAGTTTCAAGGACTATTTTGTATTTTTTTTTTCATTTTGGCAGGTTACTATGGCAACTTTGTCCCCCTAGGACAGCGAAAGCGAGCAGCCTCTAGCTACACGTGCCAAAATAACATTCAACTATGCAGGCTAAAATTCAAGACACGCTAAAGAGATCAAAATCAGGGGTACCAATCTAGGCTTCCAGTGTGCACCATTGTGGGCATCTATTTTTAGTAGGTAGCAGAAAAAAAAAAGAAAAAGGACACAGTTGCGTCGTCTGCCAAGAAGAAAAAGTGCTCGCGTTCAGCTCAGTTATTGCAAAAACGCAATGCAGCGTGTTTAGTTGATCTGCGAGTCATGTGAACAATGCAATAGTCGTACCTGCCGTAAAACATGTTCGCACTCTAAGCGGCTGTCTCACGTCAGGCCGTTCAGTTACGCCCTATTTGTTACATACTCAGCCAGATGGGGGCACAGACTTCTAAACAGCAATGGACGAGTGTTCAAGGCGCTTGGCAGCACCGTTTGTTTTCTAATAAGTCTTTTAAGAAATCTTCCCACAGGTGGACTCCAGGTCTCACGAGGTTATTGTCTTCGTGAAACGAGTGCCATCAGTGACACCAGTTCCGTTTCATTACGCTTGACAGAAGTGGCTTGAAGAGCTGGGCGCTTGTTTTATGACGTTCTGTGATTTTCTATTGTTCTAACTCTTGTGTCGACAGGCAGGTCTCAGAAATAACGGCGGCGCAGCAGCCTCCCAGGCTGGCTCCAAACTAATGACGTCTGGCGAAAGCAATGAAAAACTGAAATGGTGTCGTAAAATGACCTCCGGGGCTCACCTTTTCTAATGCTCCATTTCATCAAATATCGATCCCAGCGACAACGGCAGCGCGGCCGCTTCCGAGTTACATCGGAGCCAATGGCGATATGCGAAAATATTGCAAAATGAAATGCAACGTGGCAAAATACCTCATTCAAGGCCACCATCGTGTGAAATTTAACTTTCCAATTAACTTATCATGCGCCGCGCCGAGTGACGTATGTAAGCGATAACGTAAAGAGCGAGTGAGAGAGAGGGATTCAGTCGAGAAGGTGAGCTGAGAGGTCGAGCTGGACCGGTATTTTGTAGCGATGCCTTTCCGGTGCTAATGCCTGTTCGCGCTTATCGCGCTTTGTCAGTGGTCAGAGCGACGGTCCGCTCGCTTTATCAACGGGATCAGTCGGCCGTGATCGGTGGATGATAAGAGTAGTATAGAATAAATCATAAGGCATCGCTACAAAATACGGGCCCTGTTCTACTAAGTTCTCGCGTGCTACTGGGCGTTTGGAAAGGTGGGAAGGAAAACAAAAGTTGAATGATAACGCGATCAGGCTCAGCGACGGGCGAGCCTCGTCCGAGCTCGTAATCAATTGGGAAAAGACAGCCCCTCACAAAAGAATGCTTCTGCGCTAAAAAGCGATGACAGTGCAGGATCGTTAACTAACTTGTGCGTAACCCTCTGGACGCAATAGAAGCTGTGAAAAGGGAAGCAATTGGTTCTGTCAGTGACGGGCACTCAGGTGCCCTTCAATGTTGACAGCGATTATCTCTCATAAATGGTAAGCGAACAAGAGCAGCGCTGCAAAATTTCAAGGCAAGTTACCATTGTTTATTACCCACACAAGTGAATGTCCTGCAATGACGTTAGGACTTGCGTTCGAATTCTACTCGGTGGTAAATTTTGTTTTAAACTCAGCGACTTTTACATAAATTGCCTAAATGGAGGATCTTCAATATAAGTGGTGAGCCGACTGCCGCTATGATAATCGATCCAAGAATCATTGTAATTACCGGCAAACTCATCAGTCAGCTGGTTTAAAAAAAATTAATGTTTAGAGAAGTTCTTAAAAACTGGTTGTCTAGACCATTATAACACATAAACGGAGGGTTTGTAGAAGTGCACATATAAATCAAATTTAATCTGAGATCTCTTTTAGACATTTCATTTTTTTGTAAAGATGTTTAGAGAAGTTCTTAAACGGCTCTTGTGACTCATGAGAACACCGCTCGAGGAATAGTGCTCTCTAGTCGCAAGCGCAATCACAATATATAGATATGAATGACATGACTTAAATGTCATTACATGAATGACATGCGTGTCATGACATGAGTGCCATGAATTGCATCACAAGTCATGCACCTCATGACATGACAATAATGACAAATCATGCAGAAGCACGTCACGCCACGTCATTCTCGTCATGTCATGCACGTATGTCTCGTCACACATACAGGGTGTTTCATTTTAGCTGCACCAAATCTTTTAAAATAGCCTGCAGCAGATAGCACAATTGTAATCCTTGATCTGAACTACGCGATAAGGCGGCCATTACTTCCACGAGAAACCAAAACGCCTAATTGAGTAATTAGCATAATTACGCTAATTAACTTTTTCATTTATGATTTTACGGCACATCTTTCAATCTACGAATTATAGCCGCTGAGTTCGCAAGGCGTATCCACTTGGAACCAATTCTCAGGACCTAACCAGTTTCGAGATAATAATTTTCAAAGTGTCCGACGAAATGCATGGGCGTTCCAGTTAACTTTGGGCTTCAATGCATAAAACAGCGTTTTCCTCAAAAAGTTAACTGGAACGCCCATACATTTCGTCGGACACGTTAAAAATTAATATCTCGAAACTGGTTAGGTCCTGAGAATTCGTTCCAAGCGGATACGCCTTGCGAACTCAGCGGCTATAATTCGGTGATTGAAACATGTGCCGTAAAATCATTAATTAAAAAATTAAATAGCGTAATTATGCTAATTACTCAATTAGGCGTTTTGATTTCTCGTGGAAGTAATGGCCGCCTCATCGAGTAGTTTAGATCAAGGATTATAATTGTGCTATCTGCCACAGGTAATTTCTAAAAATTTGGTGCAGCTAAAATGAAACACCCTGTATACTGATACGTATCCAGTTAAAAGAGCAGAAAATTGGGCAATTTGGTTTACATTAAGCATGGGCTTAAGTAGCGCTAACTTGAAGAAACAGAAGAACGAAGAAGGGAGACACAAACCAAGTGTTACAACTTTCAACCGAAATTTATTGGAAGAAAACAATAAACTTTAGCATACAATCAGTGGAACCAGTCAGAAAGTCAACATTGACACATACATTACCACGAGGTGTGCATGAAATCCATCTCTTCTGTCAAGAATTCTACAGATGTCTGGCTTACACACCTGTCAACACTAGAATGATAGCCGAAGCTTATTGCATTGTTACGAACACGCAGTCTTCACTCCTTGTTAGAGTTGGCCCATTCCGGCGGTTTTCGCGGAATTGACGGCGCGTTCGACATGCTCCTCTAACGTCTAGCGCTTAGACGTTGCCTTCGCGCTTCACTTAATGTGTCGCATCAAAAGAAGAACGTCCCCGCATTGTAGTCTCTGCAATAACAGCGAAACTTTAGTGGAGCATATTGTCACAGAATGTACCCAATACGACCTACCGTAGATTCATCTGCTTGACCGTTTGAACATCCTTGATAGAGTACCTTTCATAGTGATCAAAGTGCTTGGACCGTGGTCATGCTCTGATAAACAGAGTCATGCTGTAAGTGCATCTCGCGAGACGGCCTGTAAGTGACATTACAGTTTCGTCGTCTACATTGTGCTTCTTTTTAATGAGCTAATGTCGTGGTGGCGTTGTCTTTAAACACATATCAATACACTTTTATGTGGGCTCTGTGTAATGAGTGACCATCCTCTAGTGACAGAATGTGCTTTTTGTGCTGGTGCTCGTAGAGGAGACAATCTATGTACGCTTCTGTTCATTTGTGTGTTGTGCTTTTTAGATTATTATTAATTTGTTACCGTTTTTATTGTTGCTTGACTAACAAATCTGGGATTGCAGGATGGCCGGCTCTGACGTAGCCTACCTTCCTATATGTCTACATCAAAACAAAAATGAATCAGTGGTGATGTAGCGGTAAAGGCGTGAGAAACGCGTTAGCATTCTGTCGCGGCTGTTTAAGGTCCTGGGTCCATAATATATATATATATATATATATATATATATATATATGCATTCAAGCTCTTCTAACCTTTCCAATTCCTACTCTACCTCTACCATCGCGACCGCGGCTTCCCACACTTCCAACATAAACACGTTTTTCCATTTTGAGACTCAATGCTAAGGCATGAAAAAAGCTACATAAAAAATCTGGAAATGATATAGGTCCGGCGTCATGCGATCCTGAACCACAAGTGGATCTTGCCACAATATCGCACGAATCCACTGAGGCAGTTTGTTTATTGTGTTTTGGAGTTCAATTACGTAATGTTTTATAGTCTTGCAACGTTTACTTAGAGGAGTCAAGCATTTTATGCTCACATCTATATTTTCTATGTAATTTTTTAGCGCATAATAAAAGAAAGTCGCTATGATTTTGAGCATGCCTATCGATAAATCTGGATGAAAGGTTAGGCAAGTATGCGCACATCATAGGTAATAAATGTGTTTTCTAAGCAGTTTTTTTTGTCCTTACTATTGCAACGCATCGTTTGGTAGGAATTAGTGGCGAGATTAAATAAAGAGGCCAATCTTTCATGTTGCAGTTTATTCACAGTTTATTTGTTTACTTGCGCATTTTTCTCTGAATTTGCCAACGAAAGCTTCCTAGCTCATTGCCGTTTCTGCTTTATTTCCTTTAATTTATTTTCTCTCAAGCCCGAGGCATTACAGAGAGGAGTGGGTAGTATCAACACACACGCACAAAAAGACAAGCACATTTTAGCTTCTCAAGCATTTGGTAGGTATGCTTACCAATTTGTATCTATGAGCCATTGGAACAGTTTAAATATTTTGGGTTTGGTGCTGAGACTCCCAAACGCCACAGCGTGTCTACGAGGGACATTTAATAAAGATTTCCCCTGACCCACTTTGTCTGGGCTGAGAGCACGAATGTTGGCATACTTATTTTTGTTTCTCTACATAGCCGTCACCAAGAGCCACATATTCCTGGACCATTGTTTTACCCAGCTGCAGATACCACTGTTGTCGAAGTCCTCAGGTTGGCCTTCTAGCCATGACTTGACTTTGGCGATGAGCGTGACATCATCGCGAAACTGTCCGCTTAAAAAAAAAACAACTTAATAGATAGAAAAGGTGGAAATTTGAAGGCACAAGGTAGCGGGAGTATGGCGTACGGCGAAGAATTTCATATTCACAGGAGTTTGCTTCCATTTGTGTAACATGCCAGTTCTGAGCAGGAGCACTTTCTTGCAAGAGCAAGACACCTTTTGACCGCATGCCACGCCTGCTGATTTTGATAGCTTCTCCTAGTTTTGTCAGCAAGTTAGCATAACGGTTCCCCAATGTGGTGGAACCTTTCGGCAGGAAACCTGTCATCGCCACTCATTGCTAATCCCCAAAACTGTCAGCGTCACCTTGCTAGCTGAGGTTCGCGCACGTATCTTTTCGTAAGTTGTAGTGCTTTCATTGTTTACACTGGCATTTAGGTTCTAGGTCATAATGTTGAACCCATGTTTCAACCAGTGCAATCAATGTTGCATAAATGTCATTTTGTTTTTTAAGGTACGTGGTCAAACGTTCATGGCTGCCAGTCACCCGGCTTTCCTTGTGAAAACAGAAGGCAAGCCTGGAACCCCGAGCGCTGACACCTATTGCACGGGCAGATGTTTCGTAATAATATCTTATGTAGACCCTACATTGACCTCGACCTTTTGAGATAGTTCTTGAAATGCTATGCGCCGATCTTCCGTTATAGCATCCTCCATTTTTGTGAAAGTGTCCCCATATATGGCTGAGTAAAGTTGACCACGAATTGGTGCCGTTTCAACCGCGTTCCGTTCATACTGGAATTGCCGATGCCAGTACTTAGCAGCGTCATACGACAGGGCATCTGCGCCAGACACTTTCGTAATTTTTTGAAAATTCTTTTACGTTGTATTGCCTATGAGAAGGAAAAACTTAATCACTACCCCGTGCTCCAATCGCTTGAAGCTCACACGCTCCTCAGCTTCAGACCTCTAAGACATAAATATCTACTAGGAAAGAGCTGAATGCTTCTTTCTGGAGTATAGAGATGCACGTCTAGCACTGTTTGAAATTTCTTTTATGCATGCTAAGTGGGTCAGGGGAAATCTTTATTGAACGGCAACGTATATGACGTTTTCTACTGGAAGCAATGTATTTTGTTTACAGCGAAGCGTTTACGGGCTAGTTCCCCCTGGATCGTGTCCGCGTGTAGAAAAAACTATCATCATCAGTATTTAGGCCCCATGTGCATGGGGGTCTGGCTCCATGTGCGTTGCGGTTTCTTGCCAGTTGTGCCTTAGCACAGGTGTCAAAACGGATGACTAACATGGTTGATAGGTCATGACATCAATAACATCACATGCTCGTCAGTTACGTTATGATTAACGATAATAAAATCACGTGTGGCGCATTCCTGCATTGGATATGCGGGTAGAGCCAGGGGCAAGAAAGAAGGAAGAAAGGAAGGAAGGAAAGAAAGAAATCACGTGTGGGCTCATACCCACGTTGGATATGTTGGTCTGAGCCGCCGAGAGCAGATAACTTTTTTTACATCTCTTTTCTGTTATCTTTTAATCCCCTTGCAGCCTTTCCCCAGCACAGGGTAGCCAGCCGGCTAACCTCCCTGTCTTTGCGTATATTCCTCCTTCTTTCAGTGCAGAATAGTAAAAATTTCAACTAAACTTTTGTTTGGTCATTCAGATCGACGTGTCAGCTCCAAAGTTCCAGTTTAATGACATGTTTTCCCCACTTATGCTTCGTCAAAAAGGTGGTTGCGAGTTTCTGACTCTTTCGCCACTGCCACATCGTTTTCCAGCTCTTTACGGCTTTATCACATTTGTTTTTCTTCATGCAAGTTAATTTATTCATTTATCCATTTATATATACAGGTACCTCACGTGTGCCACGTGCGAACATTGTGCGAGGGGGGGAGCACATATTTTTGTTCCTACAAAGAGTGACCAAGACAATATAAAATAGAAGAAAAGAAGGACAAACTCTTGGTTGTAAGAAATACGAAACGTAAACAGAAATAAAACATTTGTACAATGTTAAGGACGACGCATAAGGCTAAGGATCTGGGAATACCAAACTCTTAGTTATAAGAAATACAACATGTACACGGAAATAAAAGATTATACAATGTTAAGGACGACGCATAAGGCTATGAATCTATATAAACAGTTCCGTAGTCTTTCTGCATAAGCTGTTCTGTAAAAGCTGTACAAACAGTTGCGTAGTCTTTCTTGAATTACGTCTCAACACCTTGATTTTCGTCACTGAAGTCCCGTTGATATCTGAGTTCGTAGCGACTTGTAAAATGTCACACACTATAGGTCCTGGCAGATTCGCAATCGTCCCCAGGCCTCACAACTTGCGCACCGAACCCATGAACAAAAGCATGTCTGGCTCGATGCTCCTGATGAGAAACATGAAGGGATGATCAACGACAAAAGGTGTCACTCGACCTGGCGAAGAAATGGCACTCCCGACCGCAACTGTCGCCGTAGCCGCGGCAGGCTCAGTGCCTTCCTCGTCCACTTGAAGCAACACCTTGTGTACCATGTCAGACAAGGCCGTCATTACTTCTTCGAAGATTCCCGACAGGTCTCCTTCGTCTTCCTCGAACAAGTTTTTAGCGCCCATAGCCCTGAGGGTGTCCTTCATGGATTGACCGACCTCGAGCTTGAGCTTGGGAACGGTCAACTGCACGTCATTGTCCAAGGTGAGATTTCCGAGTAGCGAGCCTAGGCTTGACTCCGACAGTTTCTCTTCCAAAAGAGACAGTCCTTCCACGTCGTCTGGGAGGATGATTACCATCGAACATTTGCCTCCTTTGTACAACATTTCTACAGCTCTGGACTTTAATTCCTCAGAACGGCCGACCTTGAAGCTTCCCATCTGGTTCATCATTTTCACTGTCACACTCCTGCTGGAGTCCAGATGGAACGCCTGTGGCCTCGAAAGCGTCTGCTGGAATGGGAATTCCCAGAAACCCTTAAAATAAATGGCGTTCATCACGACGAGCGTGGTCATCGTACTGAAGCTCCCGGGAGGCAGCAAATTCTTGATTTTGTACCTAGTGTGCTTCGAGACCCAGGCGTTGGCATCGATGCGAACGCCTTCGGCTCTCTCTTTGAAGTCCACCAACCGCACGGATGTGTTGTAGTAATCCTCCAGAAGCGACATGTACTCTTGCTGGACCTTATACCGATAGTCACTTAGCATTCGGCTCGCCACGTAGAAAGTGACGTTTGGAGCGTAACTTCCGACATCACTGAGAAACTTCTTAAAGTGCTCGTGTAAGTTGTAATGGTACTGGAACATGTCGGAGATCTCGCGCTCGGTTATTCTGCGGGCGCCATCCCGAATCAGGGAAAGTGCGATGCCTAGGCTGTACGGTGAGAAAAGGACATTGTCGTCATTGTGCTCGGTATGTAGTTGTGCGTATAGGCTGAGGGAGAGCTTCAGCAGACAGGTTCCGAGTACTTGTGACGGCGTCATGGCTTCACTGTTTCTGGAAATACACACACACACACATACGAGAAACACGTTAACGTTTGAAACTGAACTTGACAATATTTATTTTGCTGCAATAGAAGTCGAGAGACATTTTCAACACGAGCACTAACGACCAATGGCATCTTCACCCATGTTGGCTACTCACGGCTTGTTGTGGGGTTCCAGGGAAATTGATGGTAATTATACTCAGTCTCAGACATCAAGTGCAATGCTGTGGAGGCTAGAGATACTTTTTCACTGGATGCGTTTGCACTTATAAATAGTTCAAAGTTTTTTGACCGCCATTGTGTGAAACTGTTCTTTATGTAGGCTCAGTATTGAATAAAAAATGTTAATCCTTAGAAACAAACAAACTGTGGCTTACGGCTGATAATCCGTTGTTTTATGTCAATTTGCTTTTTGTTGTTTTTCTTTTCGGATTTTTGTTTGGAGCCCGTCGCGGCAGCCTCACGTGCATATTCGCGCGAGCAAAACGCCATTGGCACGCAGGCAGGCGTGGATGGAACGCGCAGTGAAGCACTGACGGAACCCGGGGAGTGGTACATTTTGTTGACCGAAGTTCTCGCATAGCTTCCACAGCGTCGCACCTGGTGTCTGAAACGGAGTATGCAAAACCGCAGTGGAGACGAGCTGGTAAAACAGAGCTTCTCTCCAGAAAAATGTGAACCGCTTTATGGTAGAAAACGACTAATGATCCTAGCTTTTTAAATCAGTTATTATAAAGTTGTGCTGACCTGTCGCAATGGAGTAGCCTTCCAAAACAGGCCAGTGTTGCTGCGACAGAGCTTTTCAAACAGGTGGTATTGTTGATAAGTATCAGGGTACATTGTATGTTCATGAAAGTGAATTCAACTTCAACGAATTGTGCATGCATTATGGCGACGCTGGCTGCATGGAAGTGCCGCTGTGCCGCCATCATCACCATCGCGGCCTGGCTCATGTGCCCGTGCCACGCGCAACCAGCCTGGGGCCGGAGCGGCGATCAGGAAGCTGCTCAGGTCGTCTGGGGCTTCGGGCAGTAAAGGTTGTCCAATGGGTTGTCTTTCAGGTGCGAAGCACCTTTACGCGCCCGGGCTGTCGGCGTCTCCTGTCGTAGTCACGATAAGCAAGCGGCATGCGCAGGTGCCACTGCTCATGCGTTCGTCGTCGTTGTCGTCTTCCATAGCAAGCGGCTCGTGCTCGCGCTCGGCACGCGCTCGTGCCAGTGCTCGCGCGTTCGTCGTTGTCGTTGTCTTCCACAGCTGGCTGCGTTGCCGCTCGTCATTCCAGCGTAGAATTTCACTTCTCCGCTGTCGTCATAATGGGGACGTCGCGTTTACGGGGTTATGAGCTATTGTTTAAGGCAGTATGAGCCCATTGTCGCGGCATTACTGTATGCTTTGCATTTCGCTCAATGGGTCATTTTACAGTTACGCATTGAATTTATTTCACCGCTGAAACCGAGCCTACCAATTAACTCGTGCTAACTGTAATAACTAATAAGAACTAAAACAGTAAGAAAGGCGTCCATAATGGCCAAATTGCTGAGGGATTTAAATAAAACAATGATGGATGCTTGTTAACAGTGAGATAGTATCTGTTTTACTTGATGTCAACCTCAGCGACACATATTTCCAGACATGTCTAGGTTCTTTAGGAAGATCATTTTAGAATGAGTTAATGTAGCTGTGATCATGGTCGTACAGTTTGTTACAGAGATATCGGTACTATTGTATTCGGCCTTCGATTTCTCAGATCCGCTGTTCGCTCTTTTGTGGACGTGCTCTTTGCATTTCAGTGATTTGCGGAGCTCAGTCGAAAACCTAAATGGGTCGAGTGAAGGGTGACATCGTTTTAGGGGAACGTACATGCGCATTCCCTCTTGCAGAATGCCAGTGAAATGTCTAACTTTAATGATTTGCTTCATCTGACGTTAATACAGGGGACCAGTGTGCACTAAAAAGATAGGAATAGAAACTTACGCAATCATCAGCGGCGAAATTATACTGCGGAGAGTCTGACGCTTTTGTTGGATTTTCGTTGAAGGCTTGTCTCAGTGCTGTCGCAATTGATAGAGAAAGGTGACGCTCGTCTGCTCTAACCTGTTTTCTGTCATCATGGGACGCAGACACGCTTTCCATGCTTCACAAACATAAATCCAATATGTTACCATGGGAGTATGGCACGTTTTTTAATTGCAAAATGTTGTTGAAATAAATGAAATCAAGGGTAGTTAATACTCTATGTGAAATCTAGTTGTTAAGGTCAGGTATCAGTAGGTTGTCGGATGGTATGCCAGGTACGTTAATATATCCATGTACTATAAATTAATGCTTAAGGTTGTGGTGCGCAGTGATAATATTCTCCATTGATTGTAGGCGCTCATGAAATAAGGAGAGATTCGTCGAGGGTGATATGTAAAATGCACCTAATAGAATGCGTGCCTCTTCCCTCCTTCCCTCAGATTCAGGCACAGATTCCAAGTCCTCGCGCCGCATGCAGGCAAGCGTACTATAAACATCGATCAGGGCTCCTCCCTCGATGCTCTCGCCATCATTGCTGTCACAGTCGCGGCGGTAGACGTTATAGTTAGGCGGAAAACAATCTGTTGAGGCTATATCTGAAGCGAATCACGTCTGTTTTAATACTAATATAGAAGGGGATGCAAAAAAAAAAATTGCAACGAAATTCATTAGGTTTGGTCCTAACACCGCGAACATTTTTATGTTAAAAATGATTTCTATTCGTGATCATCATTGGAAAGGCTCTCTAATTCGCTTGCGTGAAGCAGACTTTTGCGTAGAAGTCCGTAGAGGTCCGATCTCACTCGATGAGCGTGGACACTCACTGTCAAAATGCTGGCGTGAGCATGAACGGCAGCAGTAGCGAGTGAATTCGTGTTGTCTCTCGCTTCAACGCGAACTAATCCGCGAAAACACATTGCACATGAAGCTATAAGCCCTCGGCGCAGCTGGACTCTATACTCATCGCACATTGCTTCCAAGATTGGGAGCGTGGCCATGCTCAGCCGCGCCATGCGCAGCCGCGGCCGGAGTTCAGCAAGAAATCCATACCCGATGCGGTTATTCAGGTAAATACTACTACTCGATGCACTCTGTTCCATGTTATGGCCTTATTAAAGCGTTATTGTAATGAGAATCCATTCCTTGACAGCAACAGTGCTGTGCTGCTTTCACAGGTGTGCAAAATAAGTCCTCAATTGAGCTACATTGATAGGCATTTCATTGAAGATGGCAGGAATATAACACTGACGCAACTACTTTGCATAACGTTTCAAGCAGAACGCCATATTGAATAGAACCTGTTGTGTCAGCGACGCCATAGACGAATCCGATGGCCACAAAAAATATCCGATGGCCACACACTGTAACAAAAGGCAGGTGCGCACAAAGCTGCTTTAATGCGAAGCGTTAATAGAAAGCTCGCAGCAAGGTCACTAAAGGTCATTTTAAGTTTTTCGGTCCACCTTAAAAAATTTAAATTTGCGGCAAAATAATGCTGCCGTCCTAAAGTATGCCCAATAACATCGGTAGTATACCAACATCATGTGGATATGTGCCGTAGGTAATTAATGAAATCTTAAATAAAACTCAACTGAACGACCGAATCCTTGGTTTTGTGAGGAGTATGGAGTGATAAGTAAACTTAGGAGATTGAAACATCCAATCTGTATTATCTATGTAGTAATGATTGATTTAAGGTGAGTAACGGGGCCATACGATAATTTGAGGGGCTTGGGTGCTCTAGGAACGAAGGCCACATCACCCGCCAAGTCCGAAGCTACGCCCCGTTTCAGGCGCTACAGGCGCAGCTACCGCGCAGCTGGCCCGCCCTCCTTTGTGCAAAGATTGGACAATAGGAAGGAGGAGGGCAGCAGAGGGCTATATTTACCCGAGCACTGCTCGCCACTCTTCACAGCTGCTCCTGCTCTCGGACTGCGAACATGCCTCGACCAACGCAGTATATAGTTACGATATATTGATGATACCACTTGATCCTTCCATATGTCATTTTGGTCATTCAAATAGAAAGCCGCTATTTAATGCTTCGCATCACGATAATTCCACTTAAGCCAATTTTTTTTTTTTTTTTTTTCGCCTGAAACTGCGTGTCGTACTTCCTACAGTATTCAGAACACTGCATGAAGTCTCTGACCAATATAGCCAACCTGAGAATCGCAGGCTGGGTGAGACTATCTCCATATAACACATGGTATTTCACAGAACGCACATGAAAACCCTAATGTAGTTGCTGACCTTGCTGAACAATTAGTGATAGCTGTGTGTACAAGCTTTTCTTGCTTTCTGTGTGAAGAACGGCATGAAGTTGAGCGAGTTCGTAAGGACTAATGATTTGAAAAAGGAGGCGCAACCGAAATAAAAAGAAACAAATACGCAAAAGCAACCAAAAGACTAATATAAACACCTGCAATGGTGGTGTTCGTGCGTTTCTACTATGTCCGTGTTGTTTACGCCTTGTTTTCGAAATCATGAATTTTTAGTGACATTTTTGTATACTATTGAAACAACAATGCTTTGTTGATTCCTCATTTTTTTTCGTATCGCAAGGGTATCGCGTAGATCACTCGGGTGCAGAAGGTGACTGCCGGTCGCTAACTAGAAATGAAGTATATATGGAGGGGGGGGGGGGGTCATTTTCGAATCGACATCTTTCGGCGAAAAGTCGAGACTTGAAAGACACGTACGACACCCAGTTATTTTTATTGCCTAAGTGACTGATTCTCTAGTACGAATCTCGAGGTCGCTTAATTTCGCCTTTAAGAGTGGAACGCGATAGCATTGAAAGATCCCTGGCTGCTTATCAGGCTTCCCGGCAACTGCAGCTTTTTTGTCCAACTTCGCCTCCGCGCGTCGCTGCCGAGAAGATGAGCACCATTTGGGCGGTGTTTTTTTAAAGAAAAAACCGCGGCGCGCCGCTCTATGCATTGTAAAAATGCTGAAAAAGATTTGCGTTTGAGTTTCGGCGTAAGAGAATTATGTTTTCTCGTATATTAAAAATTACAATCCGACGCTATCGTGTGTGTAGGTTGTGGTTAAGTCGTACTTTGCGATTTTTCTGACGGATTTTATTTTGAGAAATTCAATTTTGTTCATTAACGCCTGGCGCCACGCGGAGCGCCTGCGCGGTCGGGGTGGTTCGGGATGATTATTTCCGCCAACGACACCGGCACGCCCGCGTCCACGACGACACCAACGCCTTTGCCGGATTTTCTGCGTCACGGGGCCCTTCACGCTATGGCACTAAAACAGCCTACTCACGGGAACTTTCCCTAATATCACAATGGCAGCTTTTGTTAGTACTACAACGGGCTGCACCATTTAGTGACCCTGTGAATTTGGATGAAAGACGAGAACGTTTCTGCTCCCTTAACCTCGGTATTCATCGTTTAGTTAAGTGTTCTTCGTCTACTGGTATATTATAGGTGAATAGACATCCAATTTATTTCTGGAGAAGAAGGGTTTGGGGTTTGTTGCGAAGGCTTGAATTTCGACAAAAGCGTTACATGATTTCGGCCAAGCCATGTTCAAGCCAAACCGTATCTTCAATATTCCGACATTCCCACGGTTTCGTAGCGGCCCTTAAGAAACTCGCGTAGGCAGTGGCGTCAGATGTGGATCAAGACAGTATCGGAGGAAATTCATTGCTTCCGATAGCGACTAACCCTTCCTGCAGGAGGATTAGTCACTCGCACAGCAATCGTACGTTTATACAAAAGAGTGGGAGCGTTATAATCTTGCTTCCCGTTGACTCATTGTTATTGCCACATCAATGAGCCTGATAATAGCTGCACCTGTAGAGTCACGCATCTCCCACTATACGCCCATCTGACTCCATACACTCTCCTTATTCGAACGAGGCCCCTGTTCCATAGAGTCGATCTTGTTCCTGGAGAGGAGCATTCCGGTCACCGCTTATTTCACCTCTCGGCGGTGCAAAACAACGGAAATTGCTTTGTGTGCACGATTAGGCAACTCGTGTACAACGACAGGGCGCCAATAAGCGCGGTGAGAGCGCTATCGGTCGCCCAGTGGCAGCGGCACGCCGGCCTGTACTAGACCATGCGCCGAATGAAGGCATTAAAAGTTCTGAAGCCCTCATATATTCTATACCCTGAGATCTATCCCGACAGCACCTGCAAGGTCTGCGACATAGAACCTGCTACACTAAACCACATGCTCTGGGAATGTGAGGCAAATACTAAAGGCATTAATCCCGATGGTATCTCGGCGAGGTGGGCCGATGCCCTGCACAGCTGCAAGCTCGCCGACCAAATATGGGCAGTCCAGCAGGCCCGCGAAGAGGCAAGGCCTGGACATCCCGACGTCGGAGACCTGAGCCCGGGTCATCAATCTGCAGGACACTTATTAAAAGTTTTTACCAACAAATCCCAATGACATACAATGGGCAAACATTTTCGAGAGCTTGTAGGCATTTTTAAGCGAAGCTTTATAGGCTGACTTGTGTCGGAGTCGGTGTACGCGTACGCGGTATTATCAGCATTGGCTCGAGCGCCATCGTCTTCTTCCGCAGCTGGCTCGCTGGCGCCCCTCGGGCTGCACTCGCGCTCGTGCTCGGCACACGCTCGTGCCCCTGCTCCCGCGTTCGCCATCATCGTCGTTTTCCACAGCTGGCTCCTTTGTCACTCATCATTCTAGCGTAGAATTTCACTTCTCTTCTGCCGTCGTAATGGGGAGGCCACGTTTACGGGGGTATGAGCCATTCATTGCCTTACGTGTCTTACTGATTTAATTTTCAAGCAATTTAATTTCGAAGAATCGCAAGCGGTAATGGCGGGTGAGTGCTGCTAAGTACGCCGCCGAGCAAACTCGAGACATCGAACGCAAGCGACAATGGCGGACTTAGTCCAAAGTTGTCGACATGTCCATAGACGTGCCGACCGGACCGTGAAGGCTTCCGTAGCCACGGCTCGAAAATCGCACGAAAGGGAAGGAAAAGTAGGAGGAAAGGGAAGACCAAGTAGTACGGAAGGGAACGAGAAGTAGTAGGGAAGGGAAGGAAAAGTAGTAGGTCAGGTACACACACGACAAGCTTCGCTTACCCCCATTATGTCGACAGGGGAAGGGCTGTTGATTTTTCCTAATTACTTTATGGCACATGTGTCAGTTTACGAATTGTATCCGATGAGGTCGCAAGGCATATCGACTTGAAACGAATGCTCAGGATGACACCAGTTTCGATGTAATTCTCAATGTGCGTGACCAAATACGCATGGCGTCGGACCTACCGACCGACCAGCCAACCAACCAACCAGCCTAGCATTTCAATCATTTCCACGCAGATATGAACTTACATTGAGCTGCTATAATGGTTCCATAGGCCCATATGCCCCCCTTATACGAGCCCACATATGCGAACTTGAACATTTAGATCGGCAACTGCGGAGTGGAAGATTGACTTTCGCATTGTTGCGAAATGAACCTGCTCGTATTCTATAAAAACTGCAGGAGTCGAAAATCATCGAAGGAAATTATATGGGTCGATGGTTCAGAGCAATTCATAAATCTAAAATCGAGCGCCTTTCTTAAAGGAAAATGTGGGAATAATACCTAAGGAGACTTGCAGATGTAAATTTTGTCTTTTTTTTTACTTGGTTTCATTTCATGCACTAACAACGATTGCTACAGCGAAATTTTGAAATGAAACAGAAAAATTCAGAGCGCTTCCAGTACTGTGAAGATGGAAGCCAGCGAATCTGTAACCATAGTGGGTCTGCCATAGTAAATATTGCTATAGTGAATTTATATATTATCATTATTGACTATATGGAGCGTCTTCGGCATGTTCGTCAAAGAGCAAGGACATCGGTGTCTTGTTTTCGCCCGGCGCGATGGCCAAGTAGTGCGTTTGCTGCGCCAAGACTAGTGCGTTTGACGCGCCAGGACGTTTGTTGCGCCCCATCGCCATAAATTAGCATATGAGCCACGGCGTTCATAGCCGCGGCACACTGCACGGCATCGTCAGGATCCTGACGTCAGGATCCTGGAAGATGTGGTTAAACGAGCGTCCGTACTATAGCGAGTCCAAAGTGCAACTGCTGATAACAGCACTAGCGCGATCTTTACGTCTAGGGACAAAGGGACACAGCGATTGGTGGGAGGTGCCGCCGTCGAGCATCGCGACAATCTTGAAATGGGCATCGGCGGTGGCTAAGGGTATAACAATGGGTCATCCAACACCCGTTTTGACACCTGTGCTGGCGAAAACCGCCACGCACATGGAGCCAACCCACCACAGACATGGAATCGAAAATTGTTGATCTACTTTCGGTCTATCTATCTACTTTCGTTGCCGGACGGTGATCTCCTGGGACCTAGCCTATAGCCGCTTAGCTGTAATAATATATTTAAAATATGGCTCCAGGCCTACGTGGGGAAGTTGATAAGGGGAAAGGAACTACATGTGGCTCACTATTTAATCTTCACATGCGTAGCTTTTTTGACGTTAGCCTGTAGTCGAACCCAGTACTCAAAGGACTATCAGTCCATGTGGCATGCAGCATTTGATCACATATTACCTAGGAGTTGCCAAACTACGACCTGCCGGCAGCAAGCAGCTCTGTATTATGTCTATTTGCGGTTCGCGATTGGCTGTTTGGCCAGGCATTGTCCGTTCCGATTTAAATATATGAAATAATTAAGATTGTTTTCGTCGAATTAGGTACCTTTCTCGAAATTTTGCGCCTACCATTCTCAAAAGCTATAGACACGCGTTTTTTAGCAGATAGGATAAATAATCAAAAGACAGTATATTGTCAGGGGTAACACCACAAGCGACTTTGAAACCGACGCTGCTACAAAGTTACATCATCTCCTCCTTCATCAGCGAGTAACAAAATAATTGGTTGCTTGCGCCACCTAACGCTTATCCACTCGTGTTTTCAGCTTGTTTCATGTCCATGTATTTACATTTGAGGAAGTGTTTTAAAATTTGCGGATAGCAGGAAGAGCGACGTAATCTGGTACAGTGAGAGCTCAGACGGAAATTGTGTGCGATAAAATGTTTTAGAGGTTTCTAAATATTTGACCTTACAAATATGAATTCGAATAGCTGTCTTACAAATCAAAGTGTTCGTTTCGAAAGTTTGTTACTCGATGCTTCCGAATATTCAATTATGTCCAAATGTTTACGTTGCTAGTAGGTTTCTTTAAACCTGATTGCACGGAAAAGAATCCATGCAATGTTCCAGCGAGCACCATACCAAAATGGTGATCCCCTTTCGCTTTACCTATAAAATCTTTTTATTTACAACCAGCCCATTCAAACGAACTTTCCAACAGCTTTGCGGGAATAACGGGAAATAAGTTTTGCGTTTATACCCTTGCCACGGCTCCTTTTTTTATACTTTTAAAAGAGAAGCATTTGCTATTATAGTCGATATTTGCAGACCATTTCTTTGCAAGTATTCGAATTGAGTTAAATATATTACTTTGTTAAACCGCTACCATAAAACGCAACGTACCTGCGCCGGTCCGATACTGGAGACTTGAGGTATGCTTCGGCGCTTGATGAAACCAAGGCCTTACTGCGCATGCGCCAAGTTCTTGCATGAGTGTTTCTATTCACTCTTTGTCTACAGCCCAGAGCGCTACACAGGAACCCCCGGGATACATCTGTTATACAAAATTTATTGAGCTCTTGTGTTCTTGCTGAAAAGAAGGTTTCGGGACGAGGCCGAGGTGAAAGATGCGAACCATTTCAAACTTTGAAAGAAAAAACGGTACTTGCAGAGAGTGGCCTCGAGGTTTTACGAGGCATACTTGTTATTCTTCAAGGAAGCTAATCATCTAACGAAAAAACAGGACAAAGAAAGAAGATTTACATTTGTTTCTTTGCCACACCCGCAAGGGTAAAAGCTATGAATCGTGCAATAGTGTGAAGTAGCGAGTGCTTTTGGATAGCGAAAATATGATCTGTGGGGAATTACTGTTACCATGGATATTAACGTGCTCTAGTAAAAGAGAAGTACGGAGTGGCAGCGGTTACAGTAACCCTGCCAGATGAGCTCTTCTCCATTTACAGGAGTGGTATGATTGCAAAATAACGCCCTTCAATAAAAAATTGCGACAGACATCACCTCACGATAACTCTCGACGGTAGTGGGATTAGCATTCGAGCTATCAAGCGACACATCGTATTTGGGAAGTCACGTTTATAACATCTGTAGTGGTCATTCTGAAACTTGTGTTGCTTCAGCTATGTGTGACAAAGTCCGGTATCGTCCCACTTTGCTATGGCACTTACATGCCAAGACCACGCATGATCATGGCAGGAGGATGACGACTGTGTGACGTCGATGCCAGGACGACGAAGGAATGACGTCGATGGAATGGCAAAGGCGATATGACGATGATGACACAACGACAATGATAGGACGATTCCTAAATGATTACGATGGCTCAACGACGACAACGTTATGGCAACGTTATGAGTACAATGGTATGATGAGTACATGGCGACGTTGGCTTGGTGATGACTATATAGCTACAAAGGGTTAAAAGTTCTAATAACGATGATGTCACGACCGCGTTGTCATGACGACGACGGCATGGCAACGGATGCAGGATAGCGACTGTCCGATGAAAAGCTATTGACTACAATGGCATGAAAACGGCGGCATACTTACCAGAATAAAGAACGCGAAGCACTGCACCTAGCGCGATCGCTTGGAGCTTACATTTTAAGGCGAAAGCCTTTAATGGCTCATACTCGCGGCGTCCGACCGTCCGTCCGTCCGTGCCCTGGAACGGTGCCCAGCTGTGGCCTCTCCCCCTCACAATCTCTCAGCAATCACGTGATGGCACAGCGGCGCATAGCAACAGTTGCGCCACCACAGCTGTGGCCTCTCCCCCTTACACTCTTTCAGCAATCCCTTCCACTGGGAGTGTCATGCACAAAAAAAAAAAAAGACATGGCATAGTCAGTCGAATGGCCACAGGCTTTCTTTCTAAAGATGAAGCGCCAACAGTGACAACACACTACGAAGGAACAAAGACAGGACAAAAACTGGTATGTTTTTGTCCTTAGGCAACCGGCTCGAGCCTCAAATAGCAAGGCACTGCCCTTTGTGTTATCGTACAGATTTTCCATTCTAGTTCCTTTCCTCTCATTCTTGAAAATATCCATGGTCATTTTTGCTTTCGATCTTTCTATCCAATTCACTGCCTCTATTTTTCTCATTTCTTATCTCATAGCGGGATGCGTAGGGAGCCTACATGCGTCGTTGCATGCAGTTGCATGCGGTAAGTCGGGCATCTATCGAGGAAGCGTTAATGCATTCATTAATAATTCCTGAGAACATTACTTCAGTGTCATGGGATTTATTAAAAGGCTCATCGCTTAAAATTTTTCAATCGACGAAGGTAGGGCCAGACACGTCTCTGCATCGCGCAGGAGCTGAATGATATCCTTCGACGTATGAGGATAGTTCAAGAAGGCGGAGTTAGTTCGTTATCGCAAGATATATATATAAAAAATAATTTTGGCACTTCGAATTCGGAGTTGATGTCCGCGAGATTTGACACAGGCGCGTTGGGCAAAGTTTGCATCGGAAATGTGCGATGAGAATGCTGTCTTTTCGTAGAAAGGGTGATTCTTCGAAATGACGCCTCCGTACGTGACTGAGTTATTGTTAGACATGAATTTCAACGACAAGTTACGCCGTTATTTACACCACAGCATGGCTGTAATGTCCAATACCTTCATCATCGCATGCACGCCCCTTGCGGTGCGTCTTCCGTAAGAGAATGTATGTTGTGGACCAGTGGATGGTCACAGAAAAGGTTGATCTGCACGCTGTCACCGATGATTAAGAGATCAGTGCCCAGATCTGATGGATTAATGGCATCAATTTGCTCCTAGGATTTTGAAATAATCAGGGAAAGTGTAATAGCACTCGTTAACTTGTTTTTTGTTGTAGGTGTAACACCATCGTCCATTAAGAAAGACCGCGTCCTTCCGTTAAGAAAATACAATTCGCTACCCGGTTCATGGTGTCCAATAACACTTGTCAATACGGATAAAAAATTGGAACTACTTCCGACGTAAACGTTTCGGTTTTTTTCTCAAGTATTTAATAAACCCGTACGAAACAACTGCTTTAGCTGAACGAACAATATTTACATCAAATCTCTCTCCCTAAATATCTTGCCTATGCTAGCGCGAAGTCTTTATGTGGAGTCTTTGTATCAGTTGAATATTCTAAGGCCTTTGATCGCGTTAAGCCTCAGTTTTGCAGAGCATTAGCTTCCCAGTTGAATTCAATGATAAGATAAGATATTCGTACTCGCAAATCAGAAGTGAATTTGTTTCAAATGACAAAAAAGAAAATAATGTGGGCAGGTTGCACTAGTGGTGCAAGGCTGGAGTAAACAGCGGAGCTGGTGATCGACCTAGCTTCTTCCAGGTTGTACTAGGCTTGGCTAAGTTTTGCTTGGAAATGATAAGTGCTGCTGTGCACGGTATTCCGAATCGGCTCTGCGCGTTTCTTAGACACTTCTTTCATATATTGCATATTGTCGATAAAAGTTTCCTTCGTTCACGTTAAATGTTAATCTGCATTTCGAACACGCATTCTCGCTTTCTACAGACTGTATGCATTATAATATCATATGGTACACCCCCTTTGTACTCAACTGGTAGAAAGCGGATACGACAGGGTGTAATTGGCAGATCCGTGTTGATCGTTTTTCGCTGTATATGCCAGCGAAAGGAGACGTTCGGACAGTCTATAATAACATGCTCCACACAGGCGCGGATCCAGGGGGGATGTCCGGATGTCCTGACCCCCCCCTCAGATTTCTGCATCGCCTCCTCGCTGACAGAGGTATGGCCCTGTCGCAAAAAGTATGGCCACCAGCATTCTTCAAAAGTATTTTTCGCAAGTACCAGTGATATCAGCCATGTAGAAGTAAAGCTAGCTCGCTCACAAGCTTAGTTATATTCCGTCGGGGTGTGGTGTCGCGAAGTTGCCGTAGTTTTTCTCATGAACACCTTGGACCTCCTGGCGCCGGCGGTGCCTTAGTCGTTCCGTCGGTGGCGTCGAATGAACGAGGGGACGTCCCTTTTGCCAAGCACGCCGATGTCCGCGCGAGCGCCTTCGCGCCTGATCAACTTAGTTGCCCCTTGGGGTGTAATCGGTTGCCTCATGGGCTGTCATCGGTTCCGCCACCAACCTGCCTAATGAAAGAGATCACTTGCTGAAGTGTTCATATACAGGGTTTGTCCGAAAAGTAATGTCAGTGATTATATTGTGAAGCGACTATACGTCGCAGCGCGCTAAGACCAGTTGGGATAGGTGGAGGGGGAAGTTAGCTTACGCACGCGCGGTCGCTCAGTCGTCTGCGACCATCTGGAGAGTAAGGACAAGGTTTTTCGTCACCTCATTTTCATTTACAGCGCAAGCCGTAATGCAGCGCTCGTTGGAACAAAGGATTGCCATAGAGTTTTGTGTGAAACTCGGCAAGTCTGCAATGGAAACTTTTCGTATGATAAAGACAGCTTTTGGTGATAATTGAGAATGTCAAGTTTACCGGGGGCACAAGGTCTTTTTAGAAGGCTGTGAAAAGGTCAGCGATGAAGCCCGCACTGTACCGCCATCAACGACCATCACCGACGAAAATATGACGTGCGCGAGAGATCTTTTGTACTAAGACCCTTGTTTGAGTGTCCGTTCAGTGGCACAGACAGTAAACATTCCAAAAAGTACCGTTCACGAGATTTTGACGAATAATTTTCAGATGCGAAAAGTGTGCGCGAATATCTTGCGCAAAATGTTAATAGACGACCAACAATAGAGCCGAGTTGAAACGTGCCAGGACGTTTGGGACTTGTGCGAAAGTGACCCCCACGTTTGGACAATGTCATCACAGGTGACAAGACCTTGTCACCTGTGATGACCTGTGACAACTTGGTGTTTGAATACGACCCCGAAACAAAAAGGCGAAGTGCCAAGTGGCACAGCTTGGCGTCCCCTCGCCCCAAGAAGGCCAGAATTAGCAAGTCAAAGGTCAAGACCATGCTGATTGTGTTCTTTGACATCAGTGGTCTTGTCCACCATGAGTTTGGCACAACCGTCAACGCCAAATTCTACGTGAAAGTGCTCAAGCGACTCAAACGAAGGATTCATCGCACCCGGCCTGATATCGGGCCCGATTGGAAACTTCACCATGACAACGCACCATGCAGCCTGCACCGCCTTCCTCGTGACTCGCTTCCTGGCCGATTGAAATATCCCAACGGTTCCCCAGCCGCCCTACAGTCCTGACGTGGTTCTCCCAGGCTTCTTCTTCTTTCTGCGCTTGAAAATTCCCATGAAACGACATCATTTCGCGACAGTTGGCAAAGTCGAAAAGGTTTGCACCAAGGCTCTAAAGGACATTCCTAAGGAGGCCTACCGTGACGCCTTCGATGGTTGGAAATCTCGCTAGAAGCAATGTAACGACGCAGGAGGAGCCTATTTTGAAACATTTTATAGTGTTGTACCGATCTGATCAATAATTTCTTTTTAATCGACTCACTGATATTACTTTTCGGACAAACCCTGTTTAAATAATAACAACTAACAGCAAAGCATGGGCAACTTTTTTTAACTGTGGCCCTGAATGTGATCACAGTTACACGTTGACAATATCTAGTACGAGCACAGTACCGTTCGTACGCTACAAGTTTTTCATTGTAACTTCGCAGTTTTATTGCCGTACGTATAGTAGGGTCAAAGCCGCTGGATCTGTTTATCTGAGTGGGCGTTCTCGCGAAGCGGGGCGAAGTCTCGAGTAGCGGCTGCGAAGTGGGGGAGCGTGACTTAGCGGCCAACGCCAGCGCGTGGGCCAAGGATGGCGTCGCGTGGTTAGAGAAACGGGAGCAGATGCGCGCCTTGTGTAAAAGGATGGCGTGGCGTCGGAAACAAAACATGAGGACGCTGGCTCGCGCTCTCGGCTACTACACCACATCGTTCTTCTTGTAGGTGGTGTCGTGAGTCTTCATACGCGGTGATTCGCATATCGTGAACAACCAGCGTAGTGGTTGCTGCGTTGGAGCTCCAAAGCAAACGAAGGTGTCTCAGCCGAACACAAATAATCTCCTTAAGGAAAACAAGGTGTCCTAACAGAACTCCAACGACGGGCCCGTGCTGACGCATTTATAACGAACCTGCAACAGATCATCCCAAATTTTATTTTAAGAAACAATACAGGCTAGATATACCGGGTGTTCAAAATTAAGCATTATTATTTTCTTAAAATTAGGCCCTGGGAGGCACGTGATGACCACCTGCACAAATAAGTTATGTGGCCAAGGGGACACAAAGTGAGACGATAATTATCGCTGTCAGCAGCCGAATTGATAAGATTGAATAATTAACTTTTTATTGACTGCAGTAAGAAACACGACTGCCTCTAAGTTTTCAATGCAAACATACCCACTTATTATAACCGACAAAAAATAATCGTTCAATTTTAGTTAATTGGGCTGCTCACAGCGATAATTATCATCTCACTTTGTGCCCCCCTGGCTACATAACTTATTTGCATAGGTGGTCATCGCGCGCCTCCCAGTGCCTAATTTTAAGAAAAGCATAAAGCGTAGTTTTGAACACCCTGTATTATCAGGCACAGCCGCCAAGCACATGGCTGTATTGGGTAACGTCCTCTTCCTATAAGCTCGGAGAAACCGATATATGGCTTCGCTACAGGTCTTTCTTCCTTTTTCTGGGGTTTTATGTGCCAAAACCAGTTCTGATTATGAGGCACGCCGCAGTGGAAGGCTCCGGATTAATTTTAACCACCGGAGGTTCTTTAACGTGCACTACAACGCAAGCACACTGGCGTTTTTGCATTTCGCCTCCATCGAAATGCGGCCGCCGCGGATGGGATTCGATCCCGCGATCTTGTGCTCAGCAGCGCAACGCCTGAGCTGACTGAGCCACCACGGTGGACTGCATGTGTTGCTCTAGACGTATCAAACGTTGGTTTATGGTGAGCAGAAACGGTGAATTTCGGTAAATAAGAAATGCTACTATCATCATCATCATCATCATCATCATCATTGACAGAAGCTGACCCCCCCTCAGAAAAAACCTGGATCCACCCCTGGCTCCACATACTCTGTCTTTTTTTTTATGCACCGCAAACAGTTATTGCCCTTGGTACGAATATGCCTCTTTCACTAAGCCATTTTCTAACGGGCAAGGTTTTCCTGTGTAAACATAATTATTCGACTGATAGCCAATTCAGACTAGTGACCGGTGCAATTAAATCAGCATTGACAGGTCAGTCACAGGAAAGAACTGAACATATAGAAGACTACAGAGCTATCGAAAATTCCACATTCACAATTTCGCAATCGGGAAGTGATAAACAAAAACCCATTTGCAAGCACTCATGACAAATCGTGACAAGTTTTGTAGTGGAATCAGTGAAAACTGCGCATAAAGTGAATGATTTCATGATTATTCTACAAAAGCAGCAAGCTCCAACCCGCGTATAACACGCGGGAGTTCTCGCACTACTGGAAGTTCATACAAAGAATACCGGTATAGATCAGTGTGTATAGTGGAGATAAGTGAAAAATAATAACGTGAACTCTTGCGCGAGTATGAAGCAGCTGTTGCCCGTCACTTGCACAACAAAAACGCCACGAGTGCGAAGGCCCAGCTACGCCCCTTCGCGTCGCGAGGTACCTAGCCCAATCCCCAGGACTCCCTAAGGCCGGCGTTCCCTAGGAGACAGCCCGTATTAACCGCGTCGCCTCGACCGTGCAAAAATCGACTACGAGATTCCCAGGCAGGCTGTTCAGCCTGCCTGGGAATGGTGGCGACTGCCCACCATTCCCATGAAAGCTGAACAGCCGTACTTGATGCTTAAACTTCGTCTTTGTAACTATGATCGAACCTTTGGATATTCTGCTTGTTGCAGAATTTTTTGTTCTTAGGCGATTTGCTTTACTACGGTACTTAGTGTCATTTTAGCTCTACTTTCTCCACTTCAACAACTATCTAAAATTACAAGCGAAGATGATCGCTTAGAATACTAATAAAAAAATACACGGTTATTTTTGCATACCGAGCGATATCTAGACTTAGCAAGATGCATGCTCGAAACTGTTGCAATTAACTTAAGTGCTGAAAATTTGCGCACTGGAATAAATTAGCTTCAAACTTAAAGCGCTTCACTATAAGAGACAATCTCAGGGCAAACACATCTGAACCAAATCAATAATAAAGCAGCCACAACGTGCTTTGTGAACCGGTACATTCTACATCGCAGGAAAATCCATGCGCTAACCATAATCTCTACTTTGGCTGAACGACAACAGCGTGAATCCCTCTATTATACAGGTGACGCCCACTACCGCGAGAGCATAGAAAACCTCTCGTGAATAGACGTCGCCTCCGAAATGAACAGCGCTGCATCTCGTAGTCGATTTTTCCACGGTCGAGGCGACGCGGTTAATACGAGCTGGCTCCTAACGAACGCCGGCCTTGGGGAGTCCTGGGGATTGGGCTAGGTACCTCGCGGCGCAAAGGGGCGTAGCCGGGCCGCCGCACTCGTGGAATTTTTGTTGTGCAAGTGGCGGGCAACAGCTGCTTCCCCGCTCTCTGTCGCTCCGTTACTTTTCTACGTCAACGTGGCGGTGAAAGGACTGACGCGCTAGTCTTATCTCGCAGGGTGCAACGCATTCCTCTCAGGACATGCCCAACAGTTGGTACGGTACTACGCGCATCGGCGCTGAGCAATAATGCCTGAAATCGGTGGAGTCCGGAGATAACGACTGCCCGACAGCTTATTCGCAGTGGAGTTTGCCGGTGTTTCGCCAGAGCAGGAGGCATCGAAACCCGTCAACTCGCTTGCTTTCGCGTCCGTGCTGATCGTGCAGAGACGGACGTTTGGCGACAATTTGATTACGGCTCACAGGTCTGTTGGTGGTACCGATTCCCATTCTATAGCTCATATAGGTTATTGAACAGCTCTTTATAGAGAGTGCCACTGAGGACGCTAGTGTTGTAGTTCTATACATTAAGGCATATTGCCGGATTATCTAAACATCTTGATTTGAACCTTATCCCGGCCGCGGCGGCCGCATTTCGATGGAGGCGAAATGCAGAAACGCCCGTGTTTCTTTGTTGTAGTGCACGTTAAATAACTCCAGGTTAATGGGCTGAAATATTATTCTTTTTAGTCACAGGCATTGTTATTTTATTGTGTGGCTGCTCTTAGGCATCAAATGTCACAAAATGAGCCGTGAGAGGACTATCAGGAAACTTCACCACTTACGTAAGATTCCTCAAGCTCGTATCATTACTTTGTGTTGGAATTCACGCGAGGCCGATTTGTAGGGATCCGACGAAACGGCTGTTTTGTTTACGCTTGCATTAGGCACAAAAACTATCCTTCCTTGTCAGCGAGAAAAGAACGTGCACCTACACAGATTTAAAAGACGCAGATAAATAGACAGATAAATACCGGCATGAGAATTAACCATTCAGTCGAGAACAACTCTGATCCCGACAGAACGCTCTCGCAATTTTGTGCTAGTTTCATGGTAACATGGTTTACCAACGTGCTCGACAATGCACTCCACCGAACTTAAACGGCCTGCTCCGTGCTTTGTTTAGAACATCCTAAAGGCCGCCATCAGTGTTTTACCTTCGTTGGGAGGACAAAAAGCTTTTTTTTTGAACTGTTGTTCCTGAGCGACACTGGGCAAGGAAGGGTTCACACAGAGACCATCCTTTCTTTGTTAAACAATAGGTTACTCACAAACGTACTTCGTTCCCTTTGCTTAAAACTACCATTGAACTTTATTCCATCTTAATTTGGTGCGCTGAATGGGCATTCCGCTCAACATGACCACGTGTGAGGCTTTGGCAAACATCA
Organism: Dermacentor silvarum; assembly: GCF_013339745.2. Taxonomy (NCBI): domain Eukaryota; kingdom Metazoa; phylum Arthropoda; class Arachnida; order Ixodida; family Ixodidae; genus Dermacentor; species Dermacentor silvarum. The sequence goes on along the minus strand of NC_051160.1, from coordinate 64,484,952 downwards.
AAAAGTTCTAGCCGAAACGAAACTTGAGGGTTCGTGATTGAATAAGCACCACTGGGCATTTACTGCCACGTCACCTTAAAAATAGCTTCCATGGACATTCAGAAGACGTGCTGGTCGATGGTAGGACAATAAATTCTGCTCTAAGTAATAAGGTGGATCTGTAGCACAAAAGGAACAAATCAGAAATAACGTTTCTTTCGTGTAATTATTTAAAGCGCAATGTGGTATTTCTACGCCAACAGGTTCTAAACATGATGGCTAGCACGAACTTGGCAACAAATCATGGATCGCACCGGCATCGCACACTGTGGCGAAATGAAAATGAAAGGGCTTGTTGCAGTGAATAGTACCTTGGACTTTTAGTATTTCGGTTCATGGCAGTATACCTGATCTGTGTTAATATTGACTCTCAAAGATTTGCAACAGTTTTGCTTACAGTGACGTGGTGTCCCTGCGCACGTGCGCCAATACAACGCGACCTTATTTTGTCTTTTTTGATCGTGTTGCAACCTATTAGACGCTAATGATGAAGTAATTCATGGAGTTTAGAATCCCAAGCTGTACACAGGCCATGAGAGACGCCATTGTACGAGGCTACGGCCGGCACAATTGTGGCCATCTGGGATTTTTGAACTTGCGAGCGAGCGGTTCTGCATTCTGCCCTCACCGGAAAATGAGAATGCACCACCGTGATCGGGAACCGCACTTGCGACCTCGTGCTCATCTTTAGAACTGCGTATAGTCACTGATCCGCCACGGCATAATCCATATAGTAGGTGCACTATTTAGGATGTGTGACTAAAACGTCATATAAATCTTGACAAAGGCAGTAGCACCGCAAGCGTCAACTCTCTGTCAACCTCCTCAGTACCCGAGATGCATTTCTTATTGTGATAATGGGTTGAACGCCAACACATATGCATTAATTACAAGCACGCTATTATAAGCATTGTTGTGCCATGTGCTGTAAAGCTTTCACGACGGCATCGTTGGAACGCAAAACTTAAGTCAAGGAAAAGAAAGACGAAGTTTCAAAGCGGTGAGTCCTGTGAAGCTATTCCGCGTAGTTACCAGTTTTAGGTGACTTGGACACGCTGCGCATAATTGCATCTGCAGCCGAACTCTTCTTTCTCAATTTACAAATAATCGCACAACAAAGTTTTAAGGAACACGCTGAAAGAGTTCTTGCTTCTTACAGAGGACGCGACCATGGCCGCCAGCTCGCTCGGTGACGCTGTCCTCAATTTCTCGGTGGACGTCTACAAGCAGCTTATGCCAAAGGACCACCAGCATGGGAACATCTTCTTTTCGCCATTCAGCATCTCTGCTGCCCTTTCCATGGCACTGGGAGGCGCCCGAAGTAACACGGCGAAGGAACTGTCAGCTGTCCTCCATGTCGACGCTGACGAGGTCCACAGTCACTTTGCGAGCTTCTTTTCGAAACTTCCTGATTACGCCACTGACGTGAAGTTTCACATCGCCAACCGGATGTACGCTGAACAGACATTTCCGGTATTGTCCAGCTACGTGGCTCTCCTTCGCGACAAGTACAACGCGACGATCAAGTCCGTCGACTTCAGGAACAAGTACGAGAGCGTTCGGCAGGAAGTCAATTCCTGGGTAGAGAAGGCGACGGAATCAAAAATCAAGGACCTCCTTCCGAGCGGTAGCGTGGACAACCTGACTACTCTGATACTCGTAAACGCCATCTACTTTAAAGGCCTATGGAGCTCGCAGTTCAACTCAAATTATACGCGCACTTCCGACTTCCACCTGGACACGAAAAACAAGACGCAAGTCGAGATGATGTTTCAGGTGTCCAGCTTCTCGATGGGGCACTTCGATGACATCGAGGTTGAAGCTTTGGAAATACCATACCGCGGCAACAAAACATCCATGGTGGTGCTTCTTCCCAAGGACATTGAGGGGTTGTCCAAACTGGAGGAGCGCTTGACCGCTTCAGCACTTTCCAAACTATTGGAGAACATGCGCATATATTCCAACGTCAAGCTCTACTTACCCAAATTCAAGCTAGAACATGCCGTCAGCCTGAAGGCCACGTTAAAAGTAATGGGGATCAATGACTTCTTCGGACCAGCAGCCGATCTTTCTGCTATAAGCGATGCAGGGAAGCTATCCGCTACCGATGTGATCCACAAGGCCTTTGTGGAAGTCAACGAAGAAGGCACTGAGGCCGCAGCCGCTACCGCTGTAACCATGGTGGTCCGTTGTGCCAGGATGCCCGAAAAAGAGCGTAAATTTGTGGTGGACCGACCATTCATGTTTCTTATCCGAAGCCGTGACCCTGAGGTTGTCCTTTTTGTTGGCTCCGTTCGCCGTTTGTGAACAGAGAAGTGATGCGCAGAAATGCTTGAAGTGTGACTTTAGATATTTGCGGAACAAGAAAGGCGCGCATGTTATGGAATCTAGGTTATTCGGGCTATAACTCTGGGTGTTGAAAATAAACAAGGAGAGATGAGTCTTAAGCCTATGTGTGTCTCAGTATACCGTCCTCACGACTGGTTGAAAGTACTGGGTTGAGTGGTGACTGCCTTGGTCACAAGCAGCATGGCTGACCAAGTGTTTTACAGCGTAAGCTGTTATCGGCTCATTCTAATAGCCGTTTCGGTTCGCGATGATGCCGCCGCCGGCGTTTGGCCGTAACCGCTATCGCCGGAAATGCGAAAAAAAGTACCCGCTCTCCGCCGGGATCGAACCCAGGCTCGATGCATAGGAGTCGGATGCTTTATCACTGAGCCACGCAAACGTTCGCTATGAAGGCCGTTTCACATGCTGCGATTGGAGCGAAAAAAATCGGTGCGATCGCACGCATCGCAATGCGATTTTTTGAGGGCTCATTCACATGACTGCGATTTCAACAATGCGACTGGTGCGACGCCCAGGGTTGCTTGGTGCGAGGTTTTGTCGCACACGCCGCATAATTCCTTTATTGTAATGAAAAAGACGTGCGCGTTATAATATAATTGACGTCTCTTTATTAGGACCAAGTAATTTAAAAACGCTTCAAAGTTTAATTTGTTTTGCAGGCGCAACAGCGGTTTATGAAGTTGAATACGAGGAGGAATGGCAGACGTAAACAGCTGTTTGCAAGTGGTCGTTCAGCGCTGTGTGCTGTCTCGTGTGTGTTTTATGCCCGTGTCGTTCTTCCTGCGGTACAACAAATTACAAGAGGACCTATCAACAAGCCCCTAAAGCTGTTGTCATCGCATATGCAGTATTCGGAATTCGACTGCAGCAAAGTCGTCATGTCAACGCAGAGACCGTCATGTCAACGCTACCCGTGCTTAACGTCAGCTTCTGAAGAAAGGATGTGTGTATATTGCTCGTAATTGCGCATAAGTGGTTCCTGCTCCTTGCAATATTCTTGCACCAAACTTAGCAGCAAGCACCAACCCAAAAGCTCACGTCTGCCCCTGAAGGAAGCCGCAAATGATGTGTGTGTAATTACTGAACGTGCAATGGAATTTGTGTTGTGAACGTTAATCTTAGCACCAGCATGGTTCGTCCGTCGCGGCGCGTGTGCTGTAATTATTTATACAAGTGCTCTCTGAATATTTCGAAAGGCGTTGAAGCCGACACCACATTTTTTAGGAGCTGCAGTCACTTGTGTACGTAGTATCATATCATTCTGACGGACATGGGAGTCGTCTATTTTCTCGTCCTGTTTCTCGCGCTGTTAGTGTGCTGTGAATATGTATCAGGAAGCTTAAGTCAATATTCTGCAGCACGTAGCGCAGCCGCGTAGCCCCACGGCTAACATTAAAATACCTTGTTAGGAGTACGTTTCTTTGTTTAATAACAAAATTGAACGCTAAAATGTTGTATTCATAGTGGTAAATGTAAAGTAAGAAGCTATGGAAACTATCCGTTAATAGCATACGTGTGCTTCTACATGCTTGAGCACATTATCTTAAAAGTGAGGCTGAAAACCCCAGATAACCAAGAACATATGCAATTGGAGCAGGCACTATGGTTCCGTTCCTGGAAATAAAATCCAGCATCCCAGTCTGTTAAGCTAGTCATGTACTTAACATATATTAGACCAATGTTAGAGCATGCTAAATGGAGCCATTTCAAACTAGATTATTTCACCAAAATAAGAAAGTGCAAGGAAAGCGTCAAGGTACAATCTAATCTGCAATTCCCGCACCGATTGTATTAGCAAAACGTTATGCCTCCCTGAATGGCTGCGTTAACCCAATGCTGAAAACAGGGGAAGCCGATTTCCTTTCTTGCTGTTGAAAAGCTGCTAGAATCTCCATAACAGACTACGTATGTTCTGAGGGAAAGTGAGGGGCACTGACAATATCTCCATGCTTTTGTATGAGCTTTCACCTTGAACGAGAACGGAATAAAAATATTTACCCTTGCAAGCCTCAGGATCCAAACATTCTCAAAATTTTGAGGAGCCACATTAAATTTTTGAGATATGGACAATAAAAAGTGTGCCTAAGTACAAGTACACACTGAAAACACTTGAGTGGTTGAGTGGCCAGCTGCGAATGCAAAAGCGTCCATAGCTGCTACCTCGAGGTAACTGCTAGGTGGCACGTGTGTTTCTCCTATAGCCCATGTACCTGGCAAGGGGAATGGTTATACGTAGTCCCACTGCAGCATTGGCCTGTGCTTTTTCTTTTTTTTCAATAGGTGGTGGCTTAGCTGATTCCATCTGTTTATGTATTTATCGTTTGTGTGCATCTTATGTGCATGTGTTTGTATCATGTTCTGATTGTTATACTGGCAGTGATGCAAGCATCTTTTTTTAATATATTGCACCACAGTCATTTATTCAACTTTGTGTTGAAATCTACAAAATGTGGCCACCCAGTAATGGCCAGGACAGCCAGCAGGATTGGCGAAAAATATGATGCAGATCCAATGCACTTGCTTGAATCGACATGAGGCGAAGCTTTCACGCAACGGTCAGTTAAACTCTAGAAAACTAACTGCAGCATGTATAGTTGTCCTTATTTCACCCGATGCAACACGTACTCATATACAATGTTTCCTTATTCACCGCACAGGTCACATAATGTAATGTATAAATAGCACGGTGAACTCAAACGTCGGATCACTAAGACTTCGAACTAACCGTGAGTATGAGTTCGTGTGAGGCTGACTTAGTAGAATTTTGGTGAATACTAGTAAGAGCAAGCTTGGTTGAGTAAACGTTTAGTGAATATTGTCACATGGTAGGCAGGGCAAGCTCATCTGAGTATAATTTTGGTGAATATGAGTCAGAGCAAGCTCGGATAAGTAGAATTTTGGTGATTATGACTCTGAGCAAGCTAGACTGAGTAATGATGGGATGTGATTATACGAGTTTATGCAGTAATACATGTAATTGCAGACTCATTAGCAACATTGCCTCCATCTTTATGGGCAAGACCTATACCTCGTGATGCGTCTGCACACTTTATCAGCTGTGAACATGCAAGAACCACTCACATTTCAAAAGATGCTATCATTCACAGGAAGAAATGCAACCGGCTGACTTCAGTGCACATTTTGATCTGCTTTTGTTTAATGAGTTATCTACTGCTTGTAAAAACAAGGCGTTTGCCTGCTTTTCGCATTATTGCATGTGTTTTGCAGGAAGTAGAGACAGAGAAGCAAGAAAAGGCAAGGATGTTTATGGCGAAGTAGTTCCTTAGAGTACTGCGATATGTTACAACCAGCATAAACAAAAGTAATTCGATGCACTGAAGCAAGCGAAATATGCAATTACCTTTTAATGTGAGGGTTAATACAGATGCAGTAAGGATACAAAGTCTGCAACACACTGAAGGTTTATTGGTTTTTTGTACAGGAGAAAAATGATACATCAGAAAAACGAGAAAAAATCTGTTTAAATATTGCTCCGAAAACAAATTGACAATACTGTTTATTCCCAGTCAAAGCGTTAAATATGCTATTGTAGAACATTCATTACGATATATAGTTTCCACGTTCACTCTGCAAGCCCGATAAGCAGTCGGGTCTCGCAGCGGAAGTAACAGAACCTTGAAATGAGATAATTCATTGGGGGAAATGCGCATGAAAGCCCAAACCAACCGACTGCAACTAAATGGTCGCGCGTATGGCGTGACCTATTGACCGCAGCATTTGTCTGTAGTTGCATATTCTTTAAATTGTTCCATCCGTAAAAGCATACCTCGCTAAAACTGTGACGTTTTCGTATATCGCGAGTTGTCTCTCCAACCAGAAAATTGGGACGACATACACCTCGTAGTATTTACCAACTCGCAGCGCGTGTGAATAACGGAAAATCACGCAAAAGTACGTACTAGCACGTAATATCAGCACCGGAAGCCAACCTACAAAAAGCGTCGCGTGATTAGCAACGTAGCGTGTCAACAAACGCATAGAAATCACAGAAGCGAATTTGACCTATGAGTTTTTATCTGCACTGGTCGCGTGTCGGTGCTGATGTTACGTACCGATTGCGCAATCCAAGGCTCCACTCAATTAGTTGCACTGTTCGAGGCTTGTTGAGCCAATATTTATAGACAAAAAAGTATCTATAAACGTTGCGTTGAGCGACCGCCGCCATTTTCCAAAACAGACAGCGAAATAGCTCTCGGCGCAATTTCGACGGAAAATCGCAGCGATTGCTGCAACGTTGCGACGCTGCGACCAACCGGTTGGTCACGGCCGAAAATCGCAGAATCCGCCCTGCGACTGCGATTTTCGTCGCATGCGACGGAAATCGCACTTCCGGTGCGATGGAAATTGCACCATGTGAAACGGCCTTGAGGCAGCAGAAATATGCCCTTTAAGCGCCCTATAGGCAGGCGCGCAGGCGCAGACCTGCGCGCCTGCCTATAGGGCGCCATCTACTTAATTTGCCTGCAACCTCCGCGCGCGCAGGCGCAGACGACGAGATGCGATTCAGACGAGGCGCGCAATCAACGCTATCCCGTGTTAGATGTGCGCCACGTATTCTGGTCAGCTCTTCGGTACACGTTATGACGTCTCCTCGCACACCTGTACGAACCGCTGCTGAAGAATCCAATCGTAGAGCTACGAGCGCGGCTACAACCAGGCATCATCGGGCTCAGGAGACTGCTGTGCAGAGAGCATTACAAGCTGCAGCTCGCCGTCGGCCTTCGTTCTCGTCAAAATTGAGGCGAGTACACTTTGCCGCAAAGACCCTCTTGGACGTGGTGCCGAAATTGGAGCTACTCTTGCGCCGCTCAACCAGCTTACGCTGTGACTGTGCTGCATGTGCCGCGCAGGCCTGTGACTTTTGAATAGTATCTTCATCAGTGGTTGATGCCATTTCTTTGAGATATCTGTTAAAGTCCAATAAGTATTCAGATGTTGCTGTTCGATGCAGTATGCTAGACGAACGGTAGTCAAGCGGCATTATACGGGTCCCCTACTTCACTTTAACAGGAGCATGGTACAGAGTGCGGGGTTACTGCTTGTGACCTCTATATAAACAAAGACTGCATATGATCATCGTGGCTGAAGGAACGGCGATATGTGATGGATGGTCAGTACAGCCAGCATTGACAGCGAGATACATATGTGCTGCACACACACACACACGCACTCACGCACGCACTATACACACACACGAATACACACATGTATATTGTAAAGACGAAGTGAACTAGGACTCGTGCGCTCGGAAAGCGGGCGCTAGGGGAGAAGAGGAGGGAGCGAATAGACCAGCCGGCCCAGTGAACGGGGGCTGTCTCTGTGTCTCTCTCAGTTATTACAATGGCGCAGCCGACGACAGTCTTAAGGCGCTCCAGCCTTCAGCACCGTGCTGCGGAGGCCTTGCATCGTCCGGCATCTCGCCGTCCAGGGTCCTTCTAGCGAAGGAACGCCGTCAAAGCTTCCCTTGTCATAGATGCCGCGCCTGGGACTACCTAGACCTCCAATCCACCAAGGCATGCCGTCCACGCTGCCTTCGACACGGATCCTCGCCGTCGTACGTTCCTCCTGCGGCCAGGGAACGCTGTCCACGCTTCTCATGCCATGGATCCCTGCGCCATGATGTCATCGCCATCTCAGCCAGCTAGGGATGCTGTTCACGCTCCCCTGGCCATGCTTCCGGCTGCAGTGAGTGCGCGGCCACCCCCAACCCTGGCTCAACGGATGCCGCTCACCGCCCCTTGGTCACTGGTCTAGCTGGTCCCAGTACTACGGCCGCTGCCGCCACCCCAGGGTGTGCGGATTCCACCCCTGGCTCAATAGATGACTCAGCTGGCAGCTTGACATACGTCACGCGAGCCATCTCGTTACTGACACAACAGCTCCAGGGTATGACGAGCGCCTTCGCATCCGTCAGCGCTTGTGTCCTGCCTGGGAACGCCGTCCACGCTTCCCTGCATGCAGTCGGCGTTCGTGGACATCCCGATGTTTCGCGGCTTTCAAGTCGACGTCATCCTTTGGGTTCGCAGCATCAATGCCTTGGGTGATCGTCATGCCTGGCCAGACCACACAAGATGGCTGGTTGCAGCGAAACGACTTTGCGGTGCCGCCTACTACGCAGGTATGAAACAGGGGTCGTGGCCTGAAGGGAGTGCAGCTCTGATGGCTGCTTTCGGCCCGCTTCCTCATGCCTGCGGTGAGTCGGATAAGCGCAGTTCTGCGCGCGGCGATCTGGAGAACTCCCGCTTCGATGCTGAGGCAGGATTGCGCAGCAACGCCTCGACAGGGAGGGCCGCAGGCTGCCCCGTCGTAGACGTCGGCTCTCCGGGTGTCGCCGTCGGCTTCAACCCAGACGGTGGGAAGCGCGTGGTGACCGCCGCTCCTGCGTCGACCCACCACCGGGCGGCGCATCACCAACCGACACCTCCGGCTCCCCCACAAGCTCTGACCACGCAGCAAGCCACCACTGCTGCTTCGACCGTGGCAGTTTACGCCAGCTGAGGTGCTGCGGCGGCAACCCAGTGAAGCTCGGGAGTTGCACCATCTCGGCGCTGCAGCTGCGCCTGGCCAGGTTTTGGTAGATGAGCTCGCAGCCTGCTCCGTGGTAGACCACGGATGCGAGCCATTTTTTCCACCGCGAGGGTCCGTCTCGGCGTCAGCATCCCACACTATACTACCACTGGTAGAAACCGTGACCACTTTCCGTCCACAGCAGTCTGTGCAGCTGCTCCCGAATTCATCAATGCCGGAGCACATGGAAGCACCAACTCCTTTAGTACTTGAGCAGCTAGCACTCCAGGAACCCGATATGTCCTCGGATCGCAGCATGCCGCACCGTCCGGACCCGCCAGATGCTAAAATTTTACGCAATCATTAGTCGAATGCGTGGCTGTTCGCTGCGCACTGAGGGAGACCTCGCTGATGGAAACGAAGGTGAGTAACACGCCTGAGGCCATAATTATCGAAGACCTGCCCGTACACGAAAGACGCGCGAGTGGTGCTCAGGGACGCGTATTTCGCCCCTGAGCCTGACATTCGCGACCAGTCGCCTGGAGCGTATTTTTTCACTCCGGCCAACTTGCACAGTCCGTGCGAACAAGTGTCCAGAGTGTTGGAGATCCCTAATGCTCGACTTAGGTGTCTGCAAGTGGCACTCGCATCTCGTCGTTGGTGTACCATGGTGTAGGGCCGGAAACCGAGCTCGGAGGCGCGAGCGAACGGAACCGGCACGCAAAGAGGAGCGGGCGAGTGAGGGAAGCAGGGCGAGAAGGTCGCGACGCGCATCCCCCTAACGGACTTTCCACGCAAAATACCTTATGCGCCCCTCCGCCTACGACGTCAGAGCATGTAACGAGCGCCAGCGCGCAGTTGGCGCGAGCGAACGAGCGACGGAGCAGGTGCGCGCCGGGTGAGGAGAAGCGAGAGGAGGTAGCGACGTCACCCCTCCGATGTGTTAGGCAGGCGTTCACGCTGTGTCAGGTGATGTGTAGCTCTAATTAGCTTGTCTTTATTTTAATTAGTAATGGCGGGTACCCCTGGTTTAAGTGTGACGTCACTGACGACGGCGCTTGTGGTCTTGGAGTTTCACGGCAACCTGTACTGGTGCTGTGGATATCTAAAGTGTACGACTGTGTGCTTTGGTGTACAGCACTTGGACTTTCCTTAATTGTTTGTAATTATTCCTGAAACAGAATCAGCTCTTTACTCTACTAAAGCTGCGCTTTGATGTCATATATATCATCACAGTAAGTGGAGCCATCAATATCTACATGTTTAATATTTTTATGATTTATTTTTAATTTGATCCCTCATCACTGACAAACCGGAAGTCGGTCCCTAACCGCAAGTCACTGCGCAATAAACAAGAGTGTCACTCGGTGCTCATGCCACCAAAAAGTTGTGCTAAATTAAATGTCACTAACCATATACGTAAGTTTGTACTGGTTTCCAAAGATGCCTCTAAAAGTCCTCAAGTGATGCTCAAATTATGTACTCCATTGAGGCCCAGCTATTTATTTACGCCAATAGCTTTATTGTATCATATTTATATAGAAGGTCACCACAGCGCTCGTCTACGGCCCTCAAAGCTTACGGACCGATCCCATAAACAAGATTACGTTCCCTTCGTTTTTCCTGATAAGGAACATAAACGGATGGTCCACGACAACGCGAATGTCCGGTTTAGGATATCTTTCCGCATACTTCGTGCTTATCACCGCCGTAGCCGCCGCGGCCTCCGTGCCTTCTTCATTCACTTGAACGAACGCCTTGTGGATGACCTGCGAGACAGAAGCCTTGCCGCTCTCAAAGATACCAGAAAGGTCCGCGCTGTCGCTGAACAAGTCTTTGGCTCCGAGGGCAGACAGTGCTTCCTTCAATGAAGCAGAGTACTCGAGCTTGAACTTGGGAAGAGTAAGCTCCACGTTGCCTTTCATGGCTAGGCTATTTAGAGCCGAGCGAAGACGCGACTCCGTGAGCTGCGCTTCCAAGAAAGGCAATCCTTCTACTTCATCGGGGACGAGAATTACCATCGAAAATGTTTTACCAATGTACGGCATTTCCACTAACGTCGCCTTCAACTCCGTGGATTGGGCGACCTTGAATTGTGCCTTCCTCTTGAACATCATTTCCACTTCCACGCTGCTTCTGGAATTGAGATGAAAAGTTTGGTTTTTTGAGTCTCTCTCATAGAACCGCTGTTTCCACGTGCCCTTGAAGTAAATAGCGTTGAGTATAATGAATACGGTGCTTTGTGTCACACTACCGGGCGTAATCAGCTCTGTGATCTTTGATTTCGTTTCTGCCGAGACCCACTCGTTGGCCTCTTTTCGGACTGACTCTGGGTTTTTCTTGAAATCAACTGACTTGATGCGAGCCCTGAAGTCTTTTTCCAGAAGCGCCTGGAATTCCTTGTGGACCTTAAGCTCACGCTCGCTGTACATCAGGTTGGCCACGTGAAAGCTGTTATCAGAATCCCAGCTGTATGGTAACTGATTCAACAACTGCCCAAACTGCTCGTGTATTTTGTCGCTTTCAGTGACGTGAAGAACGGCCGCCAGTTGCTTTGCGGTGTTACCTCGTGCGCCGGCGAGGGTCATTGAAAGTGCGCTGCCTACGCTGTACGGGGAGTAGCCGATGTTGTCTTCCTTATTAAGAGAGTGTAGTTGGGTGTACAGGTCGATGGAGAGCTTGAGCAGGCAGACCCCGAGTGCGGATGACGTCATTGCGCTATGCGATATAGAAAAAGAAAAGAAAAGGACAAGATAACGTTAGAGTATTAGAGAGAAGGCCAAAATCTTAAGGAAATAAGGAATTCCCACATATCACTCATTTTGTTTAACTTCTTCAACAGCATGAAGTCATCGGAAGCTCGCAGTAAGTATGCCGACCTATGGGGTATGACTTGAGTACCAATCAGGTACTGGTGAACGGTCGAAAACCACAAACTGCAAGAATCTGCTTCAACGTTTAAGAAAATCCCACTGCCTATGTCAAATTTAACAAATGTAATTTCACGCCAACTTCTCCGGCTACGCTATACCTACATCAATGTAAGTTTAAATAACAGGTCAGCAAATACTGTCTATACCATTGCACATCTTCTTTATTTTATACTGTGTATTTCGTATTTTCAAGTTTAATTCTCATGAAATCGTAGATCTAACTGGGCATATATTCTTACAGGGAAAGAGAGGTTTAGATTATATTTACAGAATATTTACTAAGCGCCCACTGGCATACAAGGCATACGAGATGCGAAACCAGTGCGCGCGACATCAGATAGTGTCGGCGGCTTCTGTATTGTCTTCAGCGTTGTCTCGAGCATCGCTTGGTAACATCACCCCCATCGGCGAAGGCGCCGTCCCGGTGCTTGCTATATTCGTCCGAGTGGTATTAAGGCGTGTGACGCGGACGAAATCGGTGGAAGGTCCAGACGTGGTGGAATCGAGGGGCGTAATCTCATATGGGACGTCGGTCACTTGGCGTGAGACCCGGTATGGGCCAGAGTAAGGCGAAATCAATTTTTCGCAAAGGTCTACTCACCGCGACGGTGTCTAAAGAAGGACCCTGTCACCAGGGTTTAAGTGGACATCGCGGTGGCGGTCATCATAGAAGCATCGCTGTTTTCCCTTGCGAAGCGGTAAGGCAGCAGGCGTGCAGTCTGGCGGGCCTCGACGGCTCGGAAGATCGTGGCACGGGCGTATCCTGACGACGAGTCAAGAACGGCGGGAAGCAGTGTGTCAAATGGCAGCGTGGGATTTCTTCCGTACAAGAAATAAAACGTAGAAATACCCGCAGAATCATGTCGGGAGGAATTATAGGCAAATGTGACGAAGGAGCGGCGTCCCAGTCATGATGGTCGGCGGAAACATACATAGCAAGCATGTCTATGATAGTACTGTTAAGACGCTCTGTGAGGCCGTTAGTCTGAGGGTGGTACGCCGTTGTCAACTTGTGCTTCGTAGCGCAGGAGTGCTAGATGTCCTGGACAACCTTCGAAATGAAATAGCGGCGCCGGTCTGTGAGGAGCTGTCGAGCAGCGCCGTGGTGAAGTATAACGTCTTCGAGCAAGAAGTCGGCGAGTCGGTTGCACAGCTGGTTGGAAGCGTTCGAGTGATCGCGTACCGGGTCGTGTAGTCGGCAGCGACTGCTATCCACTTATTTCCGCAGAGAGAGAGAGAGCGGGAAAGGGCCAAGAAGGTCAGAGCCAACCCTAAAGAATGGCTCCGATGGTACGTCAAGGGGTTGAAGGTGGCCTGCTGGGAGTACTTCTGGTTTCTTGCAGTGCTGGCATTTTTCACAGGAAGCGACGTAACGGCAGACGGAACGGTAAATGCCGGACCAAAAGAAGCGATGTCGAACACGGTCGTACGTTCCAGCGCATCCGAGATGACCCGCGGTAGGCACATCATGTAACTGTGTGAGGACAGTTTGACGCAAGTGCGCTGGAATAACCAAGAGCAGCTGAGGACCGTCAGGGTGCATGTTGTAACGGTACAAGACGCCATCCTGCAGCGCAAACGTTCGCAGAGTAGTGGAAGGTGTCTCAGAAGTCAGCCGGAGAATGAAGTCTACAGCAAATAGGGGTCACGGCGTTGCTCATGTTCAATGTTCCGGAACACCATAAGCGACAGCAAGCAGATATACTCGCAACTGTCGGGAAGCTCCGGTGGGCCTACAGGATGGCGCGACAAGCAATCGGCATCTTCATGCAATCGGCCGCTCTTATGCACAACTGTGTATATGTATTCTTTGAGTCGTAGAGCCCACCGACCGAGACGGCCAGTAGGATCTTTTAGGGATGAAAGCCAGCATAATGCATGATAAGTAGGGGCGAGATTTACCCACTGCCCAAACGAGGGCAAGGCACTTGCGTTCAATAATGGAATAATTACGCTCTGCTTGGCACAGAAGACGGCGAGCGTACGCAATAACACGGTCGCAACCTTGCCAAAACAGAGCCGATTCCATGACCGCTGGCATGAGTTCGAACTTCCGTTGGAGCGGTGACGTCAAAATGGGCTAGAACTGGCAGTGAAGTGAGCCGCACGGTAAGCTCAGCGAACGCAGTAGCTTGTTCCGAGCCCCAGACAAAAACTGCGTCTTTCTTTACAAGTTCTGTGAGAGGACGTGCGACATTAGAGAAATTCCGTATGAACCGGCGGAAGTATGAGCAGAGGCCCACAATACTTCGAACGTCGTTGGCACAAATCGGCACGGGGAAATTCTTGACGGCGCGAACTTTCTTTCGGTCGGGGCGGATGCCGGAAAAATCGACGAGGTGTCCAAGCACCGTTAGATGCCGGCGGCCGAAGTGGCATTTTGATGAATTAAGCTGAAGCCCAGCCGTGCGGAAAACAGAAAGAATTTTCGAAAGGCGCTCGAGGTGCGTGGCAGAAGTTGGTTAAAAGACAATAACGTCATCGATGTAGCACAGGCAGATTGGCCACTTAAAACCGTGAATTAGAGCGTCCATTATACGTTCAAATGTAGCCGGGGCATTACATAACCCGAACGGCATCACTTTAAAGTGATAAGGCCATCATGTGTAATAAAAGCGGTCTTTTCACGATCCATGTTTCATTAAAAATTATCGTTCATTCTTATAAGATCGATCTTCAAGAGGAGGTGGTTTACTGAACTCCCACCATATTACATGGGGATTAAAAACAGATCCGAGTGGCAGTCGCTTATGGAACTGGTCCCAGGACAATAATCTTACGTGCGCAAACTCAGGACGACCTACTTTCGTCAGAGATCAGGCTGCTTCTGCCTTAGACTTGACTTTTGCAAGCTCAAGCATTTCTCTGGCCGCCTGGTCGAATGTTGCTCATGCCACAAATAGCGACCACATACCGGTCATTTTTGATATTTTAGGTCCAGTTACCTCCTCCCTTTCTAATACGCGTACTTTCATAAACTACAGTAAATTTCAAAAGTCCTTGCGATCCGCATTGGCTTCTCTGACTGGTGTTAGTCTCAAATCGAAAGCACTGAGCATTTGTTCTGTTTTAAACGATTCGCGGGAAAGATCTCAATTTGTTATACAATCACTTAAAACGAATTCTTCCCCTTGGTGGAATGATGACTGTTCGCGTGACTACAGCCGCAGGAAGGCAGCTGGGAAAAAACTGTTACGTAATCAATGCCCTCAAAACTCGCTGGATTACAAATTCTATGCAGGTACTTTTAGACGGACAGTGTTGAAGGTTAAAGATGAGTACGACACCCAGCATTTTGCATTGCTTTCTAATCAATAATAAACGCGCACTGTTTAGCTTTCTACGCGTCAAGAAAATGATTCCGCGACCAATAAATGCAGAACCCGCAGTTTTGTCTCAAGAAGAAATAAAGGATTCGTTGGAAGTAATCGCTAGAGGGGCTAGAACGTCGCTTTTCTTCCCAACAACCATTAGCTCCATTGCTATCCCCATCTGAGGAAGATTTCGCGGAAATTTCGAAGGCTGAATTATCAGATGTCTTACTATGCTTTCCATCAGCGGCTGCGGGCCCCGATGGAATCACTTCGACCATGTTAAACATTTTATATAAAGAATCACAAGAATGTTTATCAGACATCATCAATTTTTCCGCCAGAAAGGCATGGGTTCCATTGGAGTGGAAAATTGCCAAGGTCATTTCCTTGCTTAAAGATCCGGGTGACGGCTATATATTATACAATATCAAGCCAATCGCGTTAACTTCAAATTTCGTAAAATTGATTGAAACAGTTATCAATATTCGTGTCGTAAATCTTCTTAATGAGCGATCGATTCTGAGTCCCAAACAAATTGGTTTCAGATCACAGTGCTCTATATGGCAGGCCCATATTGACCTTGAAAGCCGTATTCAGTTGGCACGGCGCCAAAGGCAGTATGCGGCATTAGTCACTCTAGATATCTCAAAAGCATATGTCAGTGTTGAGCATGTGATATTGATCAATCAGCTTCAGAACATTAACCTTCCAAAATACCTTCAAGTATGGACTGCAGAATTTTTAAGGAACAGACAATTTTATTGCTTCCAAAGCGGCATTTCTTCGGCTAGGTACGCGCAGTCAAGAGGCGTTCCACAAGGGGCAGTACTTTCTCCAGTCTTATTTAATATTCTAATGAGTTCCATCCCATGTCCTGATGATGTACATACTTATGTGTACGCTGATGGCATAGCGTTTTTTTCATCGGCAAATGACATCCAAGAACTTTATCAAGTATTACAGACATACTTGTCTGCTATAGAACGATGGCTTGATGCGATGCATCTCTGTCTCAACGTTAACAAATGCTCAGTGCTAGCGTTTCCATTAAAGGACCCCATATATATTTCTCCTATCATCTAAATATTACCCCACAAGTAGAGACAGTCTAGTATCTTGGCGTGATATTTGACGGTTCACTGTCTTGGAAGGCGCACATTGACTATATTGCAACAAAATTTGTTCGTGCGGTTGGCTTGCTGCATAGGCTGAGCAATAGTCGATCAGGAATGCGGAGAGCAACGCTTTAACAATATACCGCATGCATGTTCGACCGGTATTGGAATTTCGATGTTTACTGTACTCTGGAGCTCCTGCATATAAACTTCGCCCCCTTGTTCTTCTGGAGAGGGCAGGCCTTGCGACAATGTTTAGGGCTACCTAAATTTGTAGCCAATCAAGTTTTACATCTGGAAGCTAGGATGCCATCTCTTGTTACGAGGTTTCGATTATTAGCTGTACGGTCATATTTAAGACTATATGAATCCCCTATAAGACGCTCACAAACAGTTTTTATCTCCCAGCCGGACATGTTTTTCGGCTTCTACTGGCGGCGATTCCACACACCACAAATCGTTTTTATTCAAACTCTCCTAGATAAAATAAGCATACAAATTCGTGAGGTGAGTCCTGTTGTTTACAATGCCAATTCCATTAAAATTCAGTATGATGATATTTTTCCTAAAAATGCAAAGGCATTATCTTACCGCATGCTAAGCTCAATCTTAAATGATTACTTTTTTGCACGTTCTGATCGAGACAATTATTGCCACTGACGCTTCCCAAAATGAAGAAAAGTGTGGAATTGGAATATTTTCCCCTATTCTTGATTGGTCGTTCTCTCTTCGCCTCCCAGACTTCGTACCTGTCTTTCTAGCGGGACTTTTAGCTGTCGTTCTAGCCCTCCGTAAACCCAATACATCAACACGTTCCACAGTGGTCGTGACGGATGCTTTATCTCTGTGCTCCTCCCTCACAGCTTCCGATAATTCCCCGGTTTTGCGAGCTTTCAGATCGTTAGTGCTCCCTCACTTAGCTTTGATTAGATTGGTGTGGGTACCAGGGCATAAGGGCCTATTTCTAAGCGAAATGGCAGAATCGTTGGCGAAAGCGTCTCTGAATGGCCCGGCAATTCAAATCCTACCGGTTTCAGCTTTCATCATAGGGGCTAAATTTCAGAGAAAAATGACGCTGCGTGAATTTCACACCCCTTCTTTAACAAACTCCTCAGATTTTCAGCACTTGTCGCATTATTGGAATAGCAAACTCGGTCAAACGCGATCACTTGAAATCGCAATCACTAGACTACGCTGCAGAATTCCATTTTTAACTTTTTGCCTACACGAGCTGGTCTGGTTCCCTCACCTAACTGTCCCCATTGTGAACAACATGAAACATTAGATCATTTTCTAATTGTCTGTGAAAGATATTCTGAATTGCGAAAAAGAACCTTAGAAACACCGTTGCGCCTTCTTAGATTAGAATTAAATGTTCAAAATTTACTATCATTGGGGGCCTCTACCCTTGGGCACAGCGACGGGAAGGTTGTAGATGCCATCCAGGATTACATTGCAGGGTCAGAAAGATTTAGATGACAAAATCAGGGCTTAGGGTTCCGAAATATCTTTACAAATTTGATGACTACTTCACTACTTCAAATTTGATGACTACTTCTTTTTTTTAGTCATCATTTATTCCTTTATTCTATTCAAGTCATTTGATATATTCTAATTATTCATTCTCAGATGCCTGTATATTCCCACATTTATGTTTGTATTGTTTTATACATCTCCTTTCTGATTGTTATTTCAAACTACCCGGTTCCTGGCCAATCCCCCAGAGTAGGGTATGTGCCAAAAACTCCAAGGCTCTACCTCTACCTCTACCTACCTATCTCCAGCTGTGCTCTGGAGACGGGAGGCAGCAGCTTCGGGGACCACGGACCCGAGACGGGGGCGTTCGTGAGTTGGCCAGCGACAACTCCAGCTCCTGAGCCCCGACTACGTCGCCCTGCAGCTATGTGCCGCGGCCCCGGTCTAGCCCCACGCTGCCATACCCGGTTGCTGTCCCGTGCCACGAAGGCAATCGCCAAGGCCATGTCAGTGGCACAACGCCCGAATGGCCCAGACCGCATCCTTTGCCACGCGGGTTTCTGCGGAAGACCGCAACCTCATCGCTTTCGACGGAGGTCGACGCCCACGCTGCGTCGGAGCCACGCAGGCCAACGTCCTTTGCCACGCTGGGCCGCAGTCCGACACGACTGGCGACGGTCAGAACGCTCCTTTGCTCGTGAGTTCGCGTCAGCTAGTCGAGCGGAGGAACAATATGTAGTTGAGAACTTGTTTGTTTTTATGTGTATAGCTAGTTTTTCGAGTGTCTGGTATGTGTCCAGTGTTTATAGTGTGTCAGGGTAGTTTACTGTTTGTTTTTCTTCATTACAATTTTTCTGTTTGAGATGAATGTTCTTTAACACATTTGCATTGTGTCTCTGTCCATTTCTGGAGCGCTGAAATTTGTGACACACCCTGCGCTCCGCCTGTTTCTGTAGGCGATCGCACGCACTGACGACGTCTGAAGGGTGCACCGGCATGCTGCCCTCAATGACTATCTTTGTGGGTGCTGGATAACTGTAGTAAAAATCACAAGGATGAGAAAAATATACTGTTTTTGATGAGGCTGCAGCTTAGGCCTCGTGTCAGGATGCCTCGTTTCATGGTGCCAGGAAACCAATGTGGGCACAGGGGGCTCGGCATTATACAAGAGGTATATAACCATTGCTCGCAGTAAAGTTAGGTGTCCTTTAGAAAAACCTTAAGGCGAGGCTTCACCACGGCAGGTTTTATCAATGTACGTTAAAATGGAGAGCACGTTTACTCCACTTCCGCTACACCAAAGTTTGTGCAGTTTGTTGTATTTGAAAGACATTTCGAAATCTCGATCGCTTGGGAGCACATGTTTTATGCCATCAATTGCTTTGAATGATCGCTCAAAATTGAGCAAGGTTTTACCAGACTGCAATGACTCCTCTGGCTCTGGGCATCATTTGCCGCGTTTACATGAGTGCGGCAGCACTACGTTGCATTTCTTAGCACATCACGGAAATACTATGCGACCGGTAATGCTACCATATATATATATATATATATATATATATATATATATATATATATATATATATAGGTGTCGAAGGTAGCCGAATAAATAGCTCGTATTGCTAGTGGTTTCTTGATGGCGATAGAGTCCTCCGTAGGTGGCCTATGATGTGATGCGGGCTCCGCGCGTATCGAACAACTGCGGACGAGCCTCAGAATTCATTTCACTTCGGTTTTCATAGCGGAAACAGATATTATTTTTCTCAAAGAATAATAATAAGTGGTAAAACCAGTCAACGTTCTCGCGTGGGAAAAAAAAAAAAAAGGTGTCTCGCTGGCCATGTCAGTGACTAAATCATCGTGCTGGCACAAAATACCGCTTAAGAAAGGCACCGCGGCGGTGCCTTAACAGCGATGCGTAAGCATGATAGCTTAGAAGGAGGAGAAGAAGAAAATACCGTGGGCTTCAGATCACCTTGTACACCCTTGGATCGACGCATGTGCCGGGAGGCTCGTTGCGGGGTGTTTTGTGGGCGCCGAGAGTTTCCGTTCTTATAGACACGGCGTTGATAGTGATAGGTTGCCATTGTATAACGCTTGTGGTTTCTTTTGTGTTCGCCTGTTGAACAGGTCCTTTAGAAAGGGTGCCGCGGACTTTTTACCCCTTATTAGGCAAGCTGAACGCTGCTCTCGATGGGCCATTAAAAAAAAATAAATAAAAAAAAAACAGCTGCACTTACAAAGCCAAGTTATGGGCAACGAAAGCATATGTTGCAAAAGGGAGCGCTCTTGAATTCAATCTGGAGCATTAACTTTAGCTACGTAGAAAAAGGCACGAACAAAATTTACAAAATGATAATGGCCATATTACGTCCTGTATCAACAATGTGGTCGTTATAGCTCTTGTTGTGGCATAGCTCTTACGCCCACAAAAAGACGCTCTTACCCTCGAGTCTGAGACGGCTACCTGAGGACAAAAAGATGCCGTACATCGTAACGGAGTACCAAGATATCCTCCTAGCAAGTCCCGTAGTTTACGTCTACCTTACAAGATTGCTGGCATTCAAAGCAGTGCAGGGGGCATTAACTGGTCAGCAGTGCAGTTAAGCAACGGACATTGTAGTATTGATGAATCAAAAGCAGGGAAGGGATCAATAGGACTGGATCTGTTACACGCATAGGTTGTTCAGGAAGTGACTAGGTACAAGGTAGATATACAGGATTTACTGAAGAGAAAATATGTAAGAGGGATAGGCAAAATGTTAGCCTGCTGTTCTATTGTACAACACTGAGTATCAAGAAAGCCGAGATCACTGTTTGTCGCTACCCCGTTAAATATTCGTTATTGTCACCCTCACTGAGTGAGGTGAGTTTAATACAGGCGCCGGAATGTCTAGAACGGTGACGGTGCGGGACGGCAGCCGTCGTGGGGTGAAGGTGACAATGGGTGACGGGGAGAAAGTGAGACTAAATACGGTGTGTTGTGATTGATCGAGAGTTACAATGTGCACTTGTTGTTATGGCATCCTAAGGCATTCTAGTAGCGCAGCACAAGCACGGGCACTAGAAGACACGAGTATACTCACGCAGCTCTAACTAGCCTAATAATAGTTTGCTTTCGCAGGATCAGGTAGTCGCACCTATACCACATGTCTGACGGTCACGCGCACAACGTTATGAAAAAATACAGAACAAAGAAAGGTTATTTATATAATCGTTGTCCCAAGCTCAAATCACCACTTGCACAGAAAATCAACCTTCTTTTTTGATAGCGCTATTGAAGGTTTGGAGATACATGCTACTTCAAAGCGCTAGATCTGTTCAGCCTTGGCTATCTATGAGCGAACTACTAACAGAAGTAGTTCGCTCGTACTTCTGCAAATAATAATCATATAAACAAATAGAGAGATATTATTTGTGCTCCTGGAATGGGAATGGGATCGAAATCGACATGGATGCTAGTGGCAACGGTTTTGGCGCCGTCCACGCCCGACGAAAACCGGGCTTCCACGAATAAGTAAGTTGTTGCTTTCGCGAACCCCGCTCGCGCTAAGTCGGAAACTAACTACTCTGTAACAGAGAAAGATTGTTTAACGATCACCTCGGCCATTATAAAATTTGCGCCATACCTGTATGACTGCACGTTCACTTTCACCACTGACCACTACGCAATTTGTCGGTAGTCCTCTCTCAGATATCCTTGCGTTGGGCTGTGCGGCTTCAAGAATACGACTACGTATTTTCTAGTGGTCAGGCCAGAAGCACGCCGACGCCGATGCTCTTTCGCGTTCATCTGTACCCGCCGGCATTGCCAGTGTATAAACCCTCGACCCATTTATACCATTAGCTGCCACCAACATGGCTTTGGAGCAGCGCCAAGACCCGTGCACTTCTGCTATGACAGTAACCTCTCCGATTCACCTGCACGCCCGCCATCTCTAGGACTACGCCGTTATGCTGCTCATTTCACTATTCGGGATGCAATCGTCTGTTACAACTACCTGTCTGGCGGCCGCAAATGGTTAATGGTCATTCCCAGACAACTGCGCGAGGAAACCGCCGCTTAGCTTGCTGCAACGGCTCGTGACGTTACCTCCTTCCTACTAAAGCATTTTGTCCTGCGTCATGGTGCATCCACAAACTCATGAGTGACTCAACCTTGAATGCCGTGTTGTTCACCTAAATACCTCAGCATACCGTCGGCTGACAAACTAACGGCCAGACAGATCTTTCCTACCTTCATCTATGCAACTCGGCACCACAGGCAACTACAGGCATTTCCTCCTACTTACTCTATGGCCGAAAAAGCTAATCTCCTACCGACACCATTCTTCATTGCCATCACGACTCATCGAAAACACAGAAACACTGATACGTTGAAGAATGTCTACAACTCGCCCACTCCCTTACGACACAAGACCAGGCGCAGCAGGAATTTCGTCATAACTGCGGGCGGCCGCACAACCAGTTTCTGCCGGACTCCTTGGTTGAATTACGGGTGCACCACTGCGCCAGGCCTCTCAACAAAGCTTACTGACAAATATCATGACCCGTACCAAGCTTTAGGGCTACTTTCTCTGGTGAATCATGTCATCGAAACTTTCACAGATTCTCCGGACCTGTGTCGCTGTGGCCGAGAAACTGCACACTAATCGTCTCGAGATTACCCGCGCCGATTAAAAAGTTTTAAGCAGCCTGGTACCGGTATTTTTGTGGGCAAGGTCGGTAGACAGCCTCTACAAGCTATTAAAAAGTCGCAGTTTTGCCCGAAAGGCGAAGCATCAATTGCGATAGCAAATTAGTAGAGAGCTATATGGAGTAAGGATTGTAGTTTAATCGGCTGCATAAACTTGGGCACATTCGCTGACTAAGTGAATTAACAAACATGGTGTCAGTGCGCACAAGCAAACATGAATAGATCATCCTCGCTGACCGCAGAAAACCCGTGTCAAAACGATGGCGTGAGCAAGCGCGGCGGCAGCAGCGAGCGAGGTCTATCGCTTCAACGGAAACTGAGCAGCGAAAGCACAGCGCATACAAAGGTAAGAGCCTTGTGGAGATCACTTTCAAGATACGGTGCGCGCGACAGCTCGCAGCCGCGCAAACAAAGTACACGTAGCAGTTGCTGGCAGAGTAGAAGCTGCAGCCCCTCCCTCCCGCGCTGCCTTCCCGCTTTCCTTCTTTCGCGTGGTAGATTGAGTCACCAGTTCCCCTTGCGCACGGTCGCAAACCGGGCTTATATGCGTTTTTGGTGGTCCGACGACAGGTGGCCACAGACCGTTGCGCAGTCCGCCGTGTGCTTCCCGGGACTGCGCAGTATCTCCGCCTACCTGTCGAACCACAAAAAGAAAAAAAAAGTCCGCATATAAGCACTTCTACGCCACGCGTCATCTCACCCCTGCAGAAGGAGCAGGTCGGGCTCCGAAACGTCGGGTTTCATATGATATGATTTGGTTAGACCTATCTCGGTCGCTAATTCAGATGCCCGTACAATGAAGATGTGTGATAACACAGCACGATGGATGATTTGAAACAGGTGCTGTCATTTTCGAAATGATCTCATTTTAAGGTCTTCTGCACCGCTTCTGCACAGCTTCTTGAAGGACCCGTATCTCAGGATCCAACAACTTCCGCGAGGCGGACGTTGGCGCACCATGTGTTCGGCCTTAAATGATGAAATAAGCCGTGTCTGAAATTGATGCAAATCGTAATGTCAAATATTTTGGGCAGTGCTCTCAGTATTGGGCGAACGTAAATGACATTCAGTCTGGAAACGCGGGAAGGCATAAAGACGACAGAAGAGCATAGGACTGGTGCTCACTGGCTCGTCATGCGTTCTTCTGTAGCGTTTTTGCCATCGCACTTTTGCTGTAACTAAATGTACACCAACTCGCAAGTTCACCTTTGTTGTATTCATCATAGACTAGATATCAACGTCACGTGCGCAAATCGCCATACCACGACGGGCGCAAAGTTATGACGATGCTATTATCCAAACAAGCATTATTGGCTGTGTCACAGGACCCGTTTAAGTTTCAGGGTGGGACCGCTCGTAATTACAAGTTCCACTTGTTTGACCCAGTACTACTATAATACTGGGTCATAGTACTATCCGTTCCTGTTGATCTAATCGCTGCGCAGTTTTGATAAATTAAACGGCACGATAACAATAAATATAAGTTGGTGTTATTTTCGAAGGACACCCAAATGGCTTTGAGTGCTGCTCAAATTATGTACTCCATCGATGCCCATGTATTTATTTACACAATAGCTTTATTGTATCATATTTATATAGAAGGTAACTGCAGGCCTCATCGACGGGCCTCAAAGCTTACGGACCGATCCCATAAACAATATTACGTTCCCCTCGTTTTTCCGGATAAGGAACATAAACGGACGATCCACGACAACGCGTGTGACCGGCTTATCACTGGGGGCAGTGGACCCTGCTCCTATCTCTGCCGTAGCAGCCGCGGCCTCCGTGCCTTCTTCGTCGACTTGAACGAACGCCTTGTGGAAGACCTGCGAGACAGAAGCCTTGCCACTCTCAAAGATACCAGAAAGGTCCGCGCTGTCGCTGAACAAGTCTTTGGCTCCGAGGGCAGACAGCACATCCTTCAATGAAGCAGAGTACTCGAGCTTGAACTTGGGAAGAGTAAGCTCCACGTTGTCTTTCATGGCGAGGCTATTTAGAGCCGAGCGAAGACGCGACTCCGTGAGCTGCTCTTCCAAGAAAGGCAGTCCTTCCACTTCATCGGGGACGAGAATTACCATCGAAAATGTTTCGTCAAAGTACGGCATTTCAACTAACGTCGCCTTAACTCCGCGGATTGGCCGACTTTGAATTGTGCGTTACTCTGGAACATCATTTCCACTTCCACACTGCTTCCGGAGTTGAGATGAAAAGTTTGGTTTTTCGAGTCTCTCTCATCGAACGGCTGGGCCCACCTGCCCTTGAAGTAAATAGCGTTGAGTATAATGAATACGGTACTTTCTGTCACACTACCGGGCGGAATGAGCTCTTTGATCTTTGATTTCGTTTCGTCCGAGACCCACTTGTTGGCCTCCTTTCGGACTGACTCTGGATTTTTCTTGAAATCAACTGACTTGATGCGAGCCCGGAAGTTACTTTCCAGAAGCGCCTCGAATTTCTTGGGGAACTTAAGCTCGCGCTCGCTGTACATCAGGTTGGCCACGTGAAAGCTGTTTTCAGAGTTCCAGCTGTATGGTAACTCATTCAACAACTGCCTAAAATGCTCGTGTATTTTGTCCCTTTCGGTGACGTGAAGAACGGCCGCCAGTTGCTTTGCTGTGTTACCTCGTGCGCCGGCGAGGGTCATTGAAAGTGCGCTGCCTACACTGTACGGGGAGTAGATGATGTTGTCTTCCTTATTAAGAGAGTGTAGTTGGGTGTACAGGTCGATGGAGAGCTTTAGCAGGCAGACCCCGAGTACGGATGACGTCATTGCGCTATACGATCTAGAAAAAAAAAAGACAAGATAACGTTAGAGTTGTAGAGATACGGCCAAACATTTGAAGGAAATAAGGAATGCCCAGATACCACTAACTTTTTTATTCCTTCAATAGCGTGATGTAATCGGACAGCTCGCAGTAAGTATGCCGACCTAAGGCATGAGCTTAGTAGCAAGCACATACTAGTGAACAGTGTAACACCCCAAACTGCAAGAACGTGCTTGAACGTTTAAGAAAATCCTATGGATATTCACGTTCAGCCCACTGCCTATGTGAAATTTAACAAGTGTCATTTTATTCGAGCTTCTCTGGCTACACTACCTACAGCATGGTAAATTTAAATAACAGGACAGCAAATACTCTCTATAGTTTTGCGCATCTTCTCTGTTTTATACTGTGTATTTCGTAGTTGCAAGTTTAATTCTCATGAGATCGTAGATCTCACTGGGCATATATAGCTTCCTACAACTGATGCTTAACTCGATTTATTATTTCATTAGAATAAAGATATTACGGCATATACAACGCGCATGTCGGAGCATGTAAGCTTTCTCGAAATATTTCAATGAAGTGCGAGTAAATAAGAGACACGCTGCGTGTAGTGTAATTTTATTTCCAAGTACGCGCAAGGAACTGTTATCAATGTTTTGCCATCGCAAAAGGTTCCTGTTGCTTGGCTTCGCGCATGTGTTGCTGTTCTGCACGGCAGTTTGCCTCCACACCGAATACGTGGCGGCCCATCATGACGGCAATACCACCAAGACCACGCGGGAAGACGATGCAACCATCATGATCCACACATCTGCTGATTGCAGTGTCTCTGGCACCGGCCAATTTTCGATTCCACCATCTCCGCAATTGATCCCGTTCAATACTACAGTCTCCTGGGACCGCTCTTTATGCGGCAAGAAACCAACAGAAAGTACGCGCCAAAATTCTGTAAGCGAAGTAGAGAAAGCTTCTTTTAAATCGAAGAGTTATGCACTTGAAGGTGTATATCTGTAAGAGGGAGGACATGCATACGTAAGCATTCTTTGGCGAGTGCCCCAGCAAAATCTGACTATCTCGCGACACGTGTAATTTGTTGTATCTGCGCTAAGATGAGCAATTTGCGAAGCTAAAACACTTCATTCTTATAATATTGCAAATGTAGATGATTGGTAGCTTTAGAAGTAATAAGGAACTATTGAAATAAAATTTTAAAAATGATCAGAGAGAAAACCGTTCTCGGTCAGGCCGCTTTGAAAGCTTATTTTCCCGCATTAGATGTGTGTGTACCGAGAAACCGGCTCTGGGGCTGCTTAGTATATATATATATATATATATATATATATATATATATATATTGTTACGGAAGGATAAAAGAAGAGAAAAGAAGAAGATCGCGAGACGCTGGCCGCTGTGTGCTGTTGCTGGTCAGCCATCTTGACCACAATAACTCTGCTTGTATATATACATGTTGCAAATGCATTCTGTCTATACTTCCAACATCCCCGTAACATATTGGTGGAGGTGCTGGGGAGCACGGCTGGAAACGGAGCTCCGCCATGGATTTCGCATCACCGTCCCCACCATGACTGACAGTGAGCACACGGGATCAACGTCGTTGCCGCCTCCAACGTCGCCGTCGCCAGCTCCATCGCTGTCCCCATCGGTTGTGGTTATGCAACCAAGGATTCCGGAACTTTCTGCGGGACCGATGACACCGACGTTGAAGAGTGGTTGGCTATGTACGAACACGTGAGTGGACTTAACAGATGGGACCATACGCTTAGACTAGCTAACGTGTTGCTGTACCTAAGAGGCATTGCAAAGGTGTGGTACCACGAAGAGGTCCTAACCAGCTGGGACCTATACAAAGAGAAGTTAAAAGAGTTGTTTGGCAAACGAGCCGGCCGTAAAATTGCCGCAAAGCAGGAACTGGCCTACCGTGCCCAATCCCCCACGGAGTCCTATGTCTCGTACATCCAGGACGTGCTGGCGCTTTGTCGTAAAGCCAATCCCGACATGACAGAAGCTGAGAAGGTCAGGCACGCGTTAAATGGAATTGCCGATGACACCTCATGTACAAAAACTGCTCTACACTTGATGTTATGATCAAAGAGTGCCGACAATTCGAACAGGCAAAAAGCCGACGCGTCCTGCAAACATTCGGCAGACTTCCCAATACTGCCGCTACATCGTCGTGTGAAGATGAGCCCTTACAGCCCATGCGTCGCCATCAGATGACGTGGTGCGAATCGTTCGACATGAACTGGAAGCGATGGCACCCGCAGCTTACCGTTCGCGAAGCCCTGATACTACTCCTCTTTCAGTTCCCCTCGTACAAGCCATGGTTCGCCAGGAACTTGAAAACGTTGGTCTCCATTCTGTATGTGCTGTCGCCAATCCCAGAGTAAACGAACCCCCTTCTACTACTTACCTCCACCCCGACGCTTCTCTTCTCGTTATCGCAACCCGACTGAGTGGAGAACTGCGGACGACCAGCCGATACGTTTCACCTGTGGCCGCATTGGGCATGTCGCCCGATACTGTCGCAACTCGTGGCCCTCAACACCTCGCACGCCGACCAAAGTGAGCAGTTTTGATGGAAATGCCCTCTGTGTGACGCACACCGCCGTGTCGAACAGCGCCGACAACTCTGTCAGGAACACGTGGTACAGTCGCTCACCATCGCCGCGCGGATACCAGTTTCGTTCACCGCAAACACGTCGCCCATCTTCCCGTTCGCCGCAGCCACGTCGCCTTTCGTCCCCTGTGGCTCTCTGCCGCACCCTTTCGGAAAACTAAGAAATGCAGCCCTCGGAGGTGGTACTGCATTGACTACTACAGCAGTAAATCCTCTCTGTGCCCACAAAGAACTCTTTTGATGTTCAAGTAGACGGCATACCTGTCCAAGCACTCGTCGACACTGAAGCCCATGTTTCTGTGATGAGTGCTAGCCTACGTAGACGAAGGTCCTCACTCCAGCAGCTGCGCAAGTTCTTCGTGTGGCGTGCTTGCTGTTCTTGTACTGCGCGTTTAAGTATAGCCGGCCGCCCTACTTCTGTTCTCTTTGCAGTGATCGACAATGGCCCTCACGACGTTATCCTTGGGTTAGAATATTTATCCAATCATTCTGCTCTCATTGACTGCGCAACCGGCGTCCTTCAGTTGGAACTGCCTCAACTTGCCGATGCTTCGAGCACCACCCCACTGCGCCTGTGCTCGCTTCAAGATGCGCGTCTGTCACCCGAGGCAGTCACTTACGTCGCTGTGACCACACAGTTACAAGTTCCTGACGGTGAGTATGTGCTTCGCCCCATCGTCGACGTGCTTTCGAATCGGAATGTGGCTGTTGCGCATACGCTGGTCACAGTTACCAATAACGACGTCGTCCTCCCGCTTCAGAACTTTAGCCTGTGTCCTCAAGTGCTCCCGGCCGTCTTGTTCTTGGCTAGCGTTTTTAGTACTTCCGAATTGGACATTGAGAGTCTGAATGCCGAGAGTGGTTTATTAGCGCTCACAGCTCTGGTTTCTTCACAGATGACTTCGCGCAAATCATTGCACCTGACCTCACCTATGATCAGGCCCAGGCTATACGTCTCCTGCTCTAATTGTACAGTGACTACTTTGATTTCGGCGACAGGCCTTCAGGTCAAACATCTGTATAGACCAAACCACCTCATAAACACTAGAGACACAAATCCTATTCGTCGGCGTCCCTATCGTGCATCGCGTGCTGAACGTAGAGTCATCTAATCAGAAGTGGACAAAATGCTCGGCAAATGGGTCATCGAACCATCAGCTAGTCCTTGGGCTTCGCCTGTCCTCCTTGTGAAGAAAAAAGATGGTGCCTGGCGTTTTATTGCGATAGCAATTATATGGACACTTCAACCGGATTTCTGCCGTCGGCGTCGCCGTCACCGTCGCCGTGAGGTTCCGTATAGATAAAATCTTCGCCGCGCGCCGTATGCCCCAGAGGCAGCGTGCGGGGACGCGCGCTATCACGGAGAGCGAACGCACTCAATCTCCCACGCGCAAGCAAGGAAGCGGAAAGCCAGCGCCGGCACTTCTCTGCCAACAACCGCGCTCGTCGCTCGTCCGCACAGTCTCTTATCTCTCCCACGCGCAAGCAAGGAAGCGGGAAGCCAGCGCGGGAAGGAGCGGGGGGGGGGGGGGGGGGGGGGCGCACTTCTACGCTGCCAACAACCGCGCTCGTCGTTCGTTCGACCGCACCGTCTCTTATCTCCACACGGCTCTGACCTTTATGCGCATTCGCCGCTCAGTTTCCGTTGAAGCGATAGACCGCACGTACCTTCGCCCGCTCCTGCGGCGTATATATCCGCTCGCTGCCAGCGTTTTGACGGTCGTTGTCTGCAGTCATTCAGTGTGATCTATTCATGTTTCTTTGTGCGAGCTCACACCACGCTTCTTCAATCAGTTAGTAGTAGTCGGGCCACATTTTACAACGCGCGCTACACACGCAATGCTGCCCGGGTCGGCAGTGCAGCGCTACAGGTGTGTCCCTTCGCACGCGCTGCCCACGGGAAGCGCTTCTCATCAACACCACCGTTTCACACGCGCCTTCTCGTGGTCATCGAGTCTCCCTTCATGTCGGTCTACTTACGCCGCAGCACACCTGCTTACTTAATCAGCTCATGTTTACTATAATTCATGTTGCTACCAAAGCCGCTCACCTTACTTCGTATGACATTGCTGTTTTGCTATCGCATTCATCGCTTCGCCCTTAGGGCGAAACTGTGACATTTTTTGTGTCGACTATCGCGACTTAAACAAGATTACCCGAAAAAGCGTATACTCACTACCACGCATCGATGAGGCCTTGGACTGCTTGCACGGAGCTAAATATATCATCCATTGATCTTCGATCCGGCTACTGGCAGATTTCTGTTGATAAAAATTGACCGTGAGAAGACCGCCTTCATAACACCTGATGCTTTATATCAGTTCAAACTGATGACCTTTGGCCTATGCAATACTCCTGCGACATCTGAACGAACGATGGACTCCCTTCTGTGAGGCTGCAAATGTAACAACTGTCTTTGTTATCTTGGCGACGTTATTGTTTTTACTCCCACGTTCAGCAGCCATCTTCCCCGACTCGCTGCAATTCTTGTGGTCTTCCGAAAAGCCGGCCTTCAACTGAACTCCACGAAATGTCAATTTGGGCGCCATCAGATTACCGTGTTGGGACATCTCGTTAATACATCCGGTGTACAACCATATTCGGAAAAACTAAGCGCAGTTCGCAGTTTCCCTGTGCCACGTTCTGTTTCTGACATGCGCTGCTTCTTCTTTCTGGGGTTTTACGTGCCAAAACCAGTTCTGATTATGAGGCACGCCGCAGTGGAGGGCTCCGGAATAATTTTGACCACCTGGGGTTCTTTAACGTGCACTACAACGCAAGCACACGGGCGTTTTTGCATTTCGCCTCCATCGAAATGCAGCCGCCGCGGCCGGGATTCGATCCCGCGATCTCGTGCTCAGCAGCGCAACGCCTTAGCTGACTGAGCCACCTCGGCGGGTATGCGCTGCTTCGTCAGCTTATGTTCTTACTTTCGCCGTTTTATCAAAAACTTCGCCGACGTTGCTCGACCTTTGGACAGATCTTCTAAAGAAGAACACGTCATTCTCATGGGGACCGAAGCAGGCTCACGCGTTCGCCGCTCTCATCGGGTTTCTGACCACCCCTATCATCCTTCCCCAATTTGATCCATCTGCACCAACCCACGTCCACGCTAACGCAAGCGGCCACGGCATCGGCGCTGTCCTGGCCCAGCAGCAGAATGTACTGAGTGCGTGATAGTTTACGCCAGCCGCTTGCTGTCACCTTCTTCAGGAGAAAAATTACTCGACCACCGAGCGGGAGTGCTTGGCTTTAGTTTGGGCTGTCGCCAAATTCCAGCCATATTTGTAGGCAGCACATTTTTGGTCGTTACAGACCACCATGCCCTCTGCTGGCTGTCTTCCCTCCGGGACCCGACAGGACGGCTTGGTCGCTGGTCTTTCCGGCTCCAGGAATTCTCATTTCTTGTCATCTACAAGTCTGGACGTCTGCACAGGGACGCTCTCGTCACCCCGTGGATCCTCCTGATCCTTTAGCGCATGATCCGGAGACCTGCGTGGTGGCTTTCACTGACATGACCGACACGCGCGCTGAACAACAACACGACGAATCCTTGCAGCCCGTCATCGCCGCAGTGCAATCTGGCAGCACCGACGGCAGGTGCCGCATGTTCGTGCTACACGACGGCATCCTATACCTCCGCAATATCAACCCTGAGGGCCCTGAGTTGCCCCTTGTCCTTCCTCGTCATCTGCGATCCGTCGTTCATGAACAACTTCATGATGCACCGACGGCGAGACACCTTAATGTTTTGCATACATACGACCGCGTACGACACCGGTTCATCTGGCCGGGTCCCTACCACTCTGTGCGTTGTTATGTCGGAACTTGCGAATTGTGTCAGCGCCGGAAGAAACTTCCCCCGCCACCTGTTGGACGACTCTATTTGATTGAAGTTCCCTCTAAACCTTTCTATTGCGTAGGCCTTAACCTGCTTGGCGCTTTTACGACGACGACTAGAGGGAATAAGTGGATCGCCGTCGCCACCGATTACGCGACACGCTACGCGATAACAAAGGCGTTGCCGACTAGTTGCGCAACTGACGTCGCAGATTTTCTCCTCCACTATCTCATCCTCCACCACGGTTCACCTCGGCAGTTATTTGCAGACCCCGGCCGCTCGTTCTTGTCTCGAGTTGTGGACGACCTCCTCCGCTCCTGTGCCACGGAGCATACGCTGTCCTCCGCCTACCAGCCACAAACGAGCGGTCTTACGGAACGTCCGAACTGAACCCTCACAGATATGCTGTCCATGTATGTCTCCAACGACCACCGCGACTGTGACGCCACGCTGGCCTACGTGACATTCGCTTATAACTCGTCCCGACATGACACCGCAGGATATTCACCCTTTTCTCTTTTCTATGGTCGCGAGCCCACATTTCCATTTGACATCATCCTACCTTCTGTGCCAGGTGCTACAACTGAGTACGCTCGTGAAGCCATCGATCGCACCTACATGACGCGTCAAGTCACCCGATCTTGCCTATTGGCATCGGAGGATATACAACAAGAGCGCTACGGTCGGCGCCACCACGATGTTAAGTTCGCCCCAGGTGCTTGGGTGCTCCATTGGTCACAATGTCGTCGTGTCGGCCTCTCCCAGAAGCTTCTCTCTCGCTACACAGGGCCTTATGATGTCCACCGCCGTCAAGTTAACGACGTCAATTACGAGATCTCGCCGTTACAGTTTGATCCGTCCTCACGTCCGACGCCTGTTGAAATCGTGCACGTTTCGCGGCTTAAAGCCATACTTCGCTCGCAGTCCTTCGCCTGACATGCGCCGAGACGGCGCTTCAGCACCCGGCGGTCCTGTTACGGAAGGATAAAAGAAGAGAAAAGAAGAAAATTGCGAGACACTGGCCGCTGCTTGCTGTTGCTGGTCAGCTATCGTCATCACATTAACTCCGCTTGTACATATATTGTAAATACGTTCTGTATATACTCGCAACATCCCCGTACCAACATATATATATATATATATATATATATATATATATATATATATATATATATATAGTAAGCTTTTATTCTGAGCAAGCGCAGTTAGCGCCCAAGGTCGGCAGCCTCTTTATCCCAGGTAGCCGCGGCCCAAGGGCATCTGCCATACACGTTTGATCAGGCTGCGCTGTTTCTTCGGGTTGGGGTCTGTTAGCTTGGCCTCCCACTGTTGCTCGGTTAGTGTTTGGATGTCTGCGGCATACATATCCCCATACCATATGGCATAGGGGGTCTGGGACGTCACAGTACTTGCAGATGTATGGGTGTTCACTGGTTCAGATTCGGTTCAATAAGATACCGTGAACGTAGGTGATGGTTTGCAATTTTCTGAGGGTTACTGCCTCTTGCTTAGTTAGGCTGGGGTGAGGTGGCGGGTAAGTTCTTCGGTTTAGCCTGTTTAAATATAAGAATAACTGACTAATACATGTGATAATAGTTTAATAGTAATAATAATGATTAATTGGGGGCGTTAAAAAACTGGTGACATCGCCGTCGGCGCGTCAGGGTTGTTACAAAAATGTAAAAAGAGGAAATAAAATAAGAAAAGTAAAATATTCAAACGGCAGGCAGGCTTCCGGCTCCACATGTCACCAATTTCCACACACGGTACATGAATGTACATGTATTGCCGTTGGCATGTCTTTATTGTGAAAACACTTTCTTTGATGTTTTTCAGCCTTGATATTTTTTTAACTCTTCCAGAAATTCTCGCTGCTTTACATGTACAGATACCTTCTCCAGGGGAGGTAATTGTGCTGGACCTTCATTAGTGCTGTAAATGTTACGAAAGCTGTGAATTTGTAAAATAGAAAGCCTAATAAATACAAAAAGAAACACGCGGAGAAGAGCATTTTGACAAACCAGCTTTGATGGTGGTACTATTCTAAAGCTCAATTCTCACTTGTGCTGCCGCACGGTTGTGATCGACATGCTCATGAAGGTTTGGGTCATTCACATTTCAAGTAATGAGTGACGGTTGCATAGGTGCAACATCTTCCTCTGCGTCTGCCAGTTGCCTGTGTACATTAGCGGGTTGAGCTGTGTGATTATTGGTTTAGCTGAAGTGATGTGTCATACACAGTTTCCACGCACAATATTGTCCAACATTGTGCAGAAATTGTACTTTAAGCTATCGGTTCGGTGGAAGTTTTCCACTAAGTTGACTGTTGAAGAGTGACATTTCACTTCCTCACTCGATCGAAAGGCCCAAGTTAAAATGAGCCTAGAAGGCATTATACGAAATGCAGTCCCCACGTATGTCTCAAGAACAACACGTGTCATAATGATGAGTAGTGCAATTTATTTCCCTAGTGTACAAAGTGGTGTAGGTGCGTTCAGTATTGCAATGCTACCAAACACAAAACTTTAAAAAGTTTACAATACATATTCAAGAAGACCACTTGACCACTCTACTGAGCATTGGCAAACGCTAAGTAAAAAGCTGCTGCCTCAGGTATTGGCTTTGGTCTAACGTATGCATTCTCACATGCAGCGCATACAGCCCATAAATTTGTTGACATATAAATATGAAATGTAGTAACTACACCGCGTGATAATATTTAAGTAACCACCAGGTGAATACACTATAAAATATCTTCGATTGGGTCAAGTTCGTACGCCTTGCTTTGATAATAAGTTGTGCTGTTTTATTTACACACACACAGACTTAAATGGAAGGTTTGCATACATTTCGTATTTACATGTTCCTGCGAGTGTCAAATGAATAGCCCAACTTATACAATCAAGACATAAGTACGTATTGTATTTCGTACCGAAGCGATTCCTATTACTTACTCAACAATTTCTTTTTCTCACGTGCAGCAAGTCAGCTGCATACATAAGTTAAGCTAATGTCGCTAATCTAAGCTAGGCGTAGGTGTCATTTCCCGAATATGATAAAATAGTGTCCATGTATATGACTAAAATTCATGGTTTGACAATATTCTGTCTGGCTGGATAGTAATTTTCTCAAACGAAAAAATATAGCACACTGACCAAAACAGTGTGGCAAATTTGATCCAGGGAGCATATATTTTGCCAGCAGAGTCACTTGAATATTTTGCAAGCAGTTCGTCCTCCATAGGCTAGCTTCGATCACAGAACTGATGCTGATATATTTGTGAGAATTTGTGTTCAGCATATTCTCATGACAGCCAATAGGAATCCTTAATATTGTTATAGCAGCGGAATTAGCAGGTGCAATGCACCATGGCAATGAACATGCCAAAGGATGAAAAGAAGCGAGGGCCTCTTTCCATAATTTGGTAGCGCAGCTGAAGACTGTTCGATTATTGAGTGGCAGCGCGGCCTGTGCAAACTAAATACCAGTGGTACCGCCGCTTAAAGCATGCAGTATTCTACACCCACGAAATATTGCTAGTAGTACGTTTACAGTTAAATGTAGGGGCACCGGAAAAATTCTTTTATGGACATACTTTGCGACCACAAGTCAGTTGAAGGTAGATGATTTGGCACTGACTGTCGGCAGAATCAACGAGAATATAGAACCTAGAGTACTTCCCAGCCAGATCATGCTGGTACTAGTAATAAACATTGTTGACATTAAACTCAAGGCTCATGACAAAACGGGTGACATGAACCACAAAACGAACAAGGTTGGATCTATAAAATAACGGCACACTTTCCTTCAGCTTAATCTGCTTGCATTAGTAACGTAACCGTGGGTAGCCTGTGTGGAAGAACTGTCGGCAAAATTTCTTTCATGGGATTCTGCGGGTTGCTAACAAAATATCATACATGACCATACCTTTGTTTCGTCTGACTTGTTTATTTTTACATGCATATTGTTTGTTTTTTTGTCAGAAAACGCAAATTTGTACAGAACCAAGAAGGAGCATCCAGCTCTCAACCCTAATATATTCATCATCCGTGCCTCTGGTGTCGGCAAAAACAGCCTCCGTGCTTAGTCACCAGAAAAACCAAGCATTTAGGGTTGTTTGGCATGCAAGACGCTTGCATTCTAGCATATAAAACTATTTAGTTCGTGCAATCCTTAAATTTATGCTTTCCACGCCGATGTCCACATCATAAAAAAAAGGCTGCTCAAAATCTGAATTAATAACATTAGTTTTCTCCGGCGTTTCAGCATTTCACGACAGCACTGTATGTCTTGACATACGTAAATTTTAAGATGCTCCCTAATTTAATCGGTAAAAGTATCTTCAAAAGTGGAACAGCAACTTTTTGATCTAACGATACGTCATCCCCAATACTTATCCACAGTTAAATTCTTGAGCACATGCACACCGCGCAAACGAGCATTTTTACACCTGGCTACTCTGCGACACATCGCACATAGCTATCACGATTTGTATCTTCCTTACAGACATTGTACGAGCAAGAACACGAGAGCTCGGACGTCATGGCAACCACGGCACATCACAGCCAGAAAACGGCTCACCTCACTCGAAGTAGCACATGAGAAATGACAGCGTTGAGGCGATAAAAATTATTTCTACTGATCCTATTATCACTTCTGAAAGTTGTAAAGGACTGGTGTTCAGCACTGCAGGGGTACGGAGTACACACACAGAACACATATAAGTCGCGTACGTTGGGTACGCCGATCGGCCACTTTTCATTACGCCACGCCCTGAACATGTGTCGGGCTTAGAATGCACGTGTATGTGATGGATCTCGTTTGCAATGCACACACGAAGCACTGCAGAAGAATTCACGAAGTCGACGGCAGCAAATATTTCTTCAGACGCTCGTGTAAACACAACACGCACCTGTTTCTTAAGGCGATCGCACGCACTGACAACCTCTTAAAGGGCACAACGTCCTGTTGCCGTCAGTGACTATTTTTGTGGGTGCTGCATAACTCGATCTAGTAAAAATCACAAGGATGAGAAAAATAAACTGTTTCTAATCACCTTGTACACCCTTGGATCGACGCATGTACCGGGAGGCTAGTTGCGGGGCGTCTGGTGGGTGCCGAGAATTTCCGTTCTTATAGACGCGGCGCTGATGGGATAGGTTGCCATTGTATAACGCCTGTGCCCTCTTTTGTGTTCGCCCGTTAAACAGGTCCTTTTCAAAGTGGACTTGTTACCCATTATTAGGCAAGCTAAACGCTGCTCTAGATGGGCCATTTCTAAAAAAGCCACCTGCACTTACAAAGCCTCGTTATGGGCAACGAAAGCATATGTTGCAAAAGAGAGCACTCTTGCATTCAGTCTGGAGCATTAACTTTAGATACGTAGAAAAAGGCACGAGCAAAATTTCCTAAATGATAACGGCCGTTTTACGTCCTGCATCAACAAACTGGTTGCCATAGCTCTTATTGTGTCATAGCTCTTATTACGCCCACAGGAAGACGTTCTCACCCTCGGGTCTAAGATGGCTGCCTGGGGGCAGAAAGATGGCGCACATTGTAACGAAGTACTAAGATATTCTCCAAGCAAATCTCGTAGTTAATGTCTACCTTACAAGATTGCTGGAATTCAAAGCAGATGGAGGCATTAACTGGTCAGCAGTGCAGTTAAGCAACAGACATTGTAGTATTGGTGAATAAAAAAGTTGTCGCAGTTTCACCTGAAAGGCGAAGCATCAATTGCGATAGCAAATTTGTAGAGAGCTATACGGAGTAATGATATTAGCTTTATAAGCTGTATAAACTTGGACATGCAGCAGCACCGGCAACACGCAGAACTGTTGTCGACGCCGTCGGCGTGTAGCCCGCGTTCGCTCAATATGCGTGCGGCGTTGGTGACTGTTGCCGGAGCCTCTGATATAAATGGGCACTTGGTGCCGCAGCTAAACGTCACCTCCCTTCCCTCCCCCTCCCCCCCTCCCCCACGGCCCCTCGCGCGTCGGAAGAAGGCGCGTTTGCTCTACATATATATGTATGTATCTACATATATTGTAAAGGAGGAAAGAGACGCCTACTTCTGCAGCCCTTAAGCGAGCACGGCGCAGAACGCGCGTTTGTTCTCCGCCGTGCGTTCACTCCCCGTGAAAGCGCGCGCCCCTCGCGCCCTTTCACTCGCACATACAGCGTTCGGCTTTCCCTTCTTTCGCTCCCACTTACCCCTCCCCGTTGGCGCTGAGCCGTGCTCCCTCAAGGGCTGCAGAAGATAGCGCCAACCTTTCCCTTTCCCTCAAGAACCACTTACCTACCGCGGCGACGATTTTTGGCGCTGAGCCGTGCTCCCTCAAGGGCTGCAGAAGATAGCGCCAACCTTTCCCTTTCCCTCAAGAACCACTTATCATCGGCGACGATTTCATCTCCATTGACGTCATACGGAACCTCACGGCGACGGCGACAACGACGGCGACGGCGACGCCGACGGCAGAAATCTGCTTTTGAGTGTCCATATAATTGCTATCGCAATAAAAGCAGGGAAGGGATTGATAGGACTGGATCTGTTACACGCATAGGTTATTTAGGAAGTAACTAGGTACAAGGTAGATATAGAGGTTTTATTGAAGAGTAAATATTCTTAAGCGCTATGCCGAGTATGGAAGACTGCGCCAAAAAGATGGTGAAGACGACGATCGGGGAAGCGCTCGTGTTGCTGTTCTGCCATCTTGCCTGCAGCCATCTCTCTCTGTATATATCGTGTAACTATAACTTTCCTATCCCTTTTTGCTACTCTCATCCCCGTGGCAATATTTAAGGAGGGTAGGCAAAATGTTAGCCTGCTGTGCAATTGTTTAACACTGAGTAGCTCAAACAAGACGAGGTGACTTTGTTGCTAACCCGTTCACTATTCATTATTATCACCCTCACGGAGTGAGGTGAGCTTAAGACAGGTGCCGGAATGTCCAGAATGGTGACGGTGAGAGATGGCATTTGTGCTCCTGGAATGGGACTGGGCAGGAAACCACCTGGTGTAGCTTTGTTTACTTTGTGATTGTTTTCTCGTGGCCTACCTTATTTATGCACACGTGCCAGATTGAGTGATCCTACATTTGCCGTTGGTTAAATTAACTTCCTGTGACCTACAGGCGGAAAAGGAGCGCGTACGAATTTTCGTTTGTCCCTTAATCAGCCGCGCACTTCATGATCCGCCTGGCAACTGACCCTCACATTTTTCATATTTCCGCTAAATCAGGAATTTCGTTGACCCGGTTGATCTAGTTGTTTGAGGAAATTATGAAAATTTCACATAACATTTTCGAACGCTTTGGTCGCAACAACAGGTACTCATAGAGAGCGTGCAGCAAAATGGTGGCGCTACCCTGGCGGCGTGCTATGGCGATGGCTGGCATGCTGGCTGCATCAGAGGACGGCAAACCACGAGCAAAGCACGCGCTGGAAACAATGGCTCTCTTTGAAAATGTTTGCAGAAAATGTGTAAATAAATTCCGCACCTGAGTGGCGTGCTAAAACTACAATACCTTGATTCCAATCAATATGGTGACTAAAAATTAGCTGAGTGCGAGGTCGTTGGAGCGGGACTTTGTTTTCAATGAAAGCTTTCTCTACACTGTCCAATTGCTTGCAACGCAATGTTTAAATAAAGAATCCGGAGTGAGCCTATACATAGCGATTTCGTTTGGACTACTTAACTGCGTTGATGCTTTACCCCTCAGCTTAAATTCCTTGTTGTGAACATAAACCAAAAATAGGTATTCGAATACATCTTTCTGCACCCACGTGCTAATATAAAGCAGATGGTACAGGAGCAGGTGTTCGAAGCGTTTCCAACCGACTGAGCGCCACTTAT
The DNA here is from genome assembly GCF_013339745.2 of Dermacentor silvarum. Lineage (NCBI taxonomy): Eukaryota > Metazoa > Arthropoda > Arachnida > Ixodida > Ixodidae > Dermacentor > Dermacentor silvarum. The sequence continues at coordinate 64,445,400 of NC_051160.1, read as the reverse complement.
AATGGGTCATTTTTAACCAAATGCCGCCATCTAAATTGACATGGATGCTAGTGGCACCGGTCTTGGCGCCGTCCTCGCCCAAATGAAACTGGGCTACCACGTATAAGTAAGTTGTTGCTTTCGCGAACCCCACGCGCACTAAATCTGAAACTAACTACTGTGTAACACAGGAAGAATGTTTAGCGATCACCTCGGCCATTACAAAATTTCCGCCATACCTGTATAACGGCCCGTTCACTTTCACCAGCGACCACTACGCAATTTGTCGGTTTTCCTCTCTCAGATATCCCTGCGTTGGGCTGTGCGGCTCGAAGAGTACGACTACGTATTTTCTAGTGGTCAGGCCAGAAGCACGCCGATGCCGATGCTCTTTCGCGTTCACCTGCACCCGCCGACATCGCCAGTGTATAAACCTTTGACCCATTCAAACCATTAACTGCCACCAACATGGCTTTGGAGCAGCGCAAAGACCCGTCTATTTGAGCTCTGATAGACTACCTCTCCGATTCGCCAGTACATCCGCAATCTCTAGCACTACGCCGATATACTGCGCATTTCTCTATTCGGGATGGAAGCATCTGTTGTCACAACTACCTGTCTGACGGCCACAAATGGTTAATGATCATTCCCAGACAACTGTGGGAGGGGACGGCCGCTTTTCTGGCTACAACTGCTCGTGACGTTGCCACCTTCCTACTTCAACAGTTTGTCCTGCGTCATGATGCTTCCCCAAACTCCTGAGTGACCTCAGCCTTGAATTTCGCCTGGTTCACCTACATACCGCAGCATACCACCGGCTGACAAACCAACGGCCCGGCAAAGCGTTTCCACCGGACTCTTGGCGTCATGTTTTCGATGTATTTAGCATCTAACCAGATCCTTCCCCTCTTCACCTATGCATACAACACGGCACCACAGGCAACGACAGGCATTTCGCCTTACTTTTTACTCAACGGCCGAAAATGTTCATCTCCTACCGACACCATTCTTATTGCCGTTCCGACTCATCGAGAAACACACCAGTTGCTGAAGCTGCCCGATATGTAGAAGAATGTCTACAACTCGTCCGCTCCCTTACGACACAAGACCAGGCGCAGCAGGAATTTCGTCATAACTACGGAGTTACGGGTGCACCACTACGCCAGGCCTCTCCTCGAAGCTAACTGACAAATATCGTCACCCGTAACAAACGAGCTCTAGAGCTACTTTCTCTGGTGAATTTTGTAATCGAACCTCTGACAGCTTCTACGGACCTGCGTCGCCGAGGCCCCCAAAACTGCACATTGATCGTCTCGAGCCCTACTCTATATGGCTTGTCTTGCCAACGCCCTAAACTGCCTCTGTGGCTCCATTTTCAGTGAGGGGAATAGAGATGTAGCGAGGATGGTGCCCTTTCAGCGAAGAAGATGCACGCTCCGAAGCCGCAACGCCGTGTTTTTTTTTACCTTCATTGTACATGAAACAATACAGGTAAACAATAAATGCTCCCAGCAGCTTACTTCCACAGGTCTACGAGGGAGCTGTGGAAGTAAGCTAGATACTGTACGGAACACGCCTTGGGTCGTACGAACAGTGTTTCCCACCACATCGACACCGGGTCCCACTCTCCCCTCAGACAACGCCCCTATCGCGTTTCAGCGGCGGAGCGTCGTGTAATCAGCGACCAAGTGAATGACATGCTCGAGCGTGGCGTCGTTCAACCATCCCAGAGTCCGTGGTCTTCTCCAGTTGTGCTAGTGCGAAAAAAAGATGGTTCTATTCGTTTCTGTGTCGATTACCGCCGCCTAAACAAAGTCACACGGAAGGACGTCTACCCTTTACCCCGCATTGACGATGCACTCGATTGTTTACAAGGCGCTGAGTACTTCTCGTCATTGGACCTACGATCTGGCTACTGGCAGGTTCCCATGGCCGAATGCGATCGACCGAAGACGGCGTTTGTCACCCCTGATGGGCTATATGAATTTACCGTCATGCCATTCGGGCTCTGTAATGCGCCCGCAACTTTCGAGCGCATGATGGACAACATACTTCGTGGTCTCAAATGGAACATTTGCCTATGCTACCTGGATGACATCGTCGTGTTTTCTTCAGACTTCTCGACGCACCTCTCACGTCTCCACCAAGTTTTGACATGTCTTAAGAACGCTGGTCTTCAGCTTAATATCAAAAAGTGTCGCTTTGCAGCTCGCACCTTGACTATCTTGGGCCACGTTGTGTCCAAAGACGGCGTCCTCCCTGATCCTGCGAAACTTCGAGCTGTCGCCGACTTCCCTAAGCCGACGTCACTGAAGACCCTCCGGAGCTTCATCGGCCTTTGTTCTTATTTTCGTCGCTTTGTGCGCAATTTCGCGACCATTATCGCACCTTTGACGCGACTTCTCACCGTTGGCACCGACATGTCTCACTGGTCTCGTGAATGTGATGACGCATTTCAGACGCTACGCCAGCTGCTCACAGCTCCTCCGATTCTCCGGCACTACGATCCCCGGGCGCCTACGGAGGTGCACACTGATGCAAGCGGCGTGGGCCTTGGTGCGGTACTCGCGCAACGGAAGCCTGGCTATCACGAGTATGTTGTCGCCTACGCGAGCCGAACCATCACAAAGGCCGAGGCCAACTATTCAACCACTGAGAAAGAGTGCCTGGCTATAGTCTGGGCTCTTGCCAAGTTCCGACCCTACCTTTATGGCCACCCGTTTTATGTCGTCACGGACCACCACGCTCTTTGCTGGTTGTCGACTTTGAAGGATCCCTCGGGCCACCTCGGTCGGTGGGCCCTGCGGCTTCAAGAGTATGATATCCAAGTGGTCTACAGGTCTGGCCGCAAGCATTCTGACGCGGACGCCCTTTCTCGCTCTCCTCTACCCCCCGATACAGCGTCACTCTCGGCACAGTACACCGCTATCTCAGCGCTCAACGTCGAGTCCATGCATTCGGAGCAACGGAAGGATCCGTGGATTGTTGCCCTTCTCGACCTTCTGTCGGATTCCACCGCCAATCAGCCCTCCCGCGCGCTCCGCCGTCAAGCCTCTCATTTTACCGTGCGAGACAACCTGCTCTACCGCCGCAACTATATACCGGGTGGTCGCAAGTGGCTTCTCGTAATACCTCGTCACATGCGCTCTGACATCTGCGCTGCTTTTCATGCCGACCCACAGAGTGCTCACTCAGGCGTGCTGAAAACTTACGCAAGGTTGCGCCAACGCTTCTACTGGCGCGGTATGTACAGCTTTGTCCTAAAGTATATCCGTGCTTGCGAAGCATGCCAACAACGCAAGATTCCTCCGCAACGCTCGACCGGCGCTCTTCAGCCTTTACCTTGCCCTGCGCGGCCTTTCGATAGGGTCGGCATCGACCTTTACGGCCCACTCCCATGCTCTACGTCTGGAAGCCGGTGGATAATCGTTGGTGTTGACCATCTCACCCGGTATGCTGAGACTGCCGCCCTTCCTGCCGCTACTGCACGTGAGGTTGCTTTCTTCATCCTGCGCAATTTCGTGCTTCGACATGGCGCTCCTCGAGAACTCCTCAGTGACAGAGGACGTGTCTTTCTTTCCCAAGTGGTCGAAGCTCTCCTTGCCGAGTGCCACGTCGTCCACCGTACATCAACCGCGTACCATCCGCAAACCAATGGATTAACTGAGCGCTTCAATCGCACTCTTGGCGAAATGCTCACTGCATACGTCGCGTTGGACCACTCCAATTGGGACATGATTCTCCCTTTTGTCACCTACGCTTACAATACCGCGACTCAAGCAACCACAGGCTTTTCACCATTCTTTTTATTGTATGGACGAGAACCCTCGTGCACGCTCGATACAGTATTGCCATACCAACCTGACGCCTCTGAATATCGACCCATATCAGAAGTAGCCAGGTACGCTGAAGAATGCCGCCAACTTGCCCGTACCTTCACGACGGAAGGTCAAGCCCACCAGCGGAATCGACATGACACCGACCTGAGCCCTACCACTTTCCGTGTCGGCTCCCTCGTCTGGTTGTGGATTCCGCCTCACGTTCCCGGTCTTTCGTCTAAGCTGCTGGCTAAATACCACGGACCCTACCGGATCGTCGCCTGTACATCTGCTGTAAACTATGTGGTCGAACCTCTCACGCTGTCTGACGATCTGCGGCGTCGTGGTCGCGAGACTGTGCACGTTAGCCGGCTTAAACCGTATTACGATCCCTCTATCGTGTCGTCACCGTGAGTCGCCAGGATGGCTAGTCTTCTCTCGTGGGGCCATTGTAATGACGAAGTTAGCACAAGCGTCGCTGTGGTCGCATGGCTGCTGAAGTGAGGAAGAGAAAGACGAACGGATCGGTGTCGCTGGTTTTGCCTCGCGCTGGCGTTTGGCTGGAACTGCTCGGGTGCTCTTTGATCTGGACCTAACGCCAATAAACCCCATATCAATATATATATATATCGAAACTTTATTTGGCTGGAAAATATTTTAAGTATAGTGATGGTCGGAGACCATCATGCAAGGAAGTCTTGTGTGTGCTGGCGTGGTGCGCTCTCCGTTGGCCCAACACCAGGATGTGACGATTTGCTAGCCATAACTACTCCGCTATGGAGCCCTACTCTATATGGCTTGTCTTGCCAACGCCCTAAACTGCCTCTGTGGCTCCATTTTCAGTGAGGGGAATAGAGATGTAGCGAGGATGGTGCCCTTTCAGCGAAGAAGATGCACGCTCCGAAGCCGCAACGCCGTGTTTTTTTTTTTTTTTACCTTCATTGTACATGAAACAATACAGGTAAACAATAAATGCTCCCAGCAGCTTACTTCCACAGGTCTACGAGGGAGCTATCGCCACGGTGGCTTAGCGGCTACATGGGGCGTTGCGCTGCTAAGCAGGAGGTCGCGGGATGAAATCCCAGCCGCGGCGACGGCATTTTGTAGGGGGCGAAAGGCAAAAACGCGCAAGGCGCGTTTTTGCCTTTTTTTTTTGATGCGAAAACACCCGTGTACTTAGATTTAGGTGCACGTTAAAGAACCCCAGGTGGTCCAAATTTCCGGAGTCCCCCACTAGGGCGTGCCTCATAATCAGAACTGGTTTTGGCACGTGAAACCCCAGAATATTTAAATTTTTTTTAACTACTCCGCTTTGTCATCTTCTTCGACTGCTACGTCGCCTATTGCTTACGTAGTCCAGAATAAGCTGTATGACCACCGTCAGAGTGAACCTGATAAATCACGACACGTCTCTAGCAGCTTAATTCTAGCAAACGCCGCTTGTAAGGTGAAATCTTGAATAGAAGTGTGGGGTTTTACGTGCGAAAACCACGCTTTGATTACGGTACACGCCATAGTGGAGGACGCCGGATTGATTTTGACCACCAAGAGATCTTTAACGTGCCCGCAATTAACAGGACACGGGCGTTTTTGCCTTTCGCCCCCTTTTCATCCCGCGACCTCCTGCTTAGCAGCGCAACGCCCCATGTAGCCGCTAAGCCACCGTGGCGGGTAAGGCGAAAGCTTTCTTATTGATATCATTTTGTATGAAAAAATATATATATATATATATATATATATATATATATATATATATACACCTAAAAAGAGGAAAGAAAAGGCAAGGACGTCGAAGGCTTTGGAAAAGAGACACGCTAAGCCAGAACACCCAAGGTACACAAACCAAAAAATGCTACAACCGCTGGAAAACCGGAAAGTGGCTTAAGGCATGTACGACGGGAGCCGCACATTCCGACCATCACTGCTATCTCGTCGAAAGTTTTTGGCCGGTGTACGATTCACTTGGGTTCTTCGCTTCTTCAGCATTCGCTTCTTCAGCAGCGGTGCGTACCATGCGAGGAGGCGCATATAACGTGTATGCAGCAGTAAACACAGGTATCCAGACTACGTGGTGCACATGTCACGTCCCCTGACGTGTGGCATGGTACATTGCTGTCACCGTGGTAGAATAGGAGCGGTGGCCGAACGGCGCCGCTCCGCCAATGTGCCGCGCATGACTCGATGGCTCTCGAGTTGCCGCAGCTTTGCGCAAGGTGGCAGCACAGGTAGTTTGGGCTCATTTCCCCCTTTCCGCCGTACTTGAAAGTACGTAGCCTGCGGGCGTCGCGAGCATTGAAACTGTAATTTTACGTCTCTGATTTTTAAGAAAGAGCTTCGCGTATTGGTGCTGTACACCAGAGATGTCTTCAATAACACTGAATAGTTACCGATGCTTAAGACGGACTTGTCGCGCGTATTTACGCTTGCAGCGGGACTTCGGACGCGTTGTGTATTCCTTTTTTTATTTGACTGCTTTATTTATTTATTTATTTTGCTGTATGAAGATTGGTTCTGAGAACTATACGGTGACTAACGCATCATTGCCAAATGAATCACGTTTTAAACGAATACCTTTTTGATAGCTTCACGATCAAGGACGTTTGTTTCTTCATCATTATAAGATTAATAAAAATCCTTTTTAGCAGGTAAGGCTATGCAGGAATAGTATTTACTGTCTTCCCAGGACTACTGTTGGCGTGTTAACCAATATATCAGGCCCGTAGCCAAGGGGGGGAGGCTAGGAGCTTGAACCCCCGCCCCGTGTGGGGGGAGGCCCCTAGCCTCCCCCCCCCCCCCTCCAGGAAATTGAGCACGCTCTCCCCGCCGCCCCCGGTGACGCTGTTTTATTTTTACTCATGAAATCTATTTAAGCGAATCAGTCGTATAAGAATATTATACTGTTAGGAAGATTAACCTGAACACTGAAAATATAAAACTATTAATAAAATAGTGTTTAAAAAGTCGCATAATTTACATATTCCTAATTTAATTATGGGGTTTTACGTGCCAAAACCACGATCTGATAATGAGGCACACCGTAGTGGGGGACTCCGGAAATTTGGACCACCTGCGGTTTATTAAGGTCTACCTAAATCTAGGTACACGGGTGTTTTCGCATTTCGCTCCCATCGAAGTGTGGCCGCCGTTGCCGGGATTCGATCCCGCCACCTAGTGCTCAGCAGCCCAACACCATAGCCACTGAGCAACCACGGCGGGTAATTTACATATTGTAATTTTTACCGCAAATATTGATTCAAAACTAGCTGCTTTCCTCAAATAGTCAAGGCCTTCAGCAAGTGCCCCCCCCCCCCCCAAAAAAAAAAAAAAAAAAAAAAAGAATTCCTGGCTACGGGCCTGCAATATATTACTTTTAATAAGAATGAACAACGCTGGGTCAAGAAACCGTCACTTTCCAAGCACGTTAGGACAGGTTGATTTTAAAAGCAAAGTTCATCGACGCTTTCTGCAACATCGTGATATTCCTTGTAGAAGCTTCAGCGTGCGCGAACTGTCTGCAGGGTGCATCCCAAGTGAAGTCCACTGCGCCGCGTCTACAACGGTCACCGCGGCCTCACTTACTGCATGTTTCACGCCGTTTCTACTCGTTGTTGCTCAGAGTGTCCGGCAAATGTCGGCCGCGAACATGAAGGCGCGGCTGCTGCACTCTGTCTAGACAAAAAAGGCTTCTAGCTACCCTCGTCGTTTGCAGTCTCCAGCGTTTCGTAGGCACGTGCACGTTTGCACTCGCCATCTGACGCTACTGGCGCAGACGCCTGAACGGCGCCTGAAGGGAGCTGAACAACAATGAAATAATTGGTGACCGTGCAACAGTGCAATTTAGTTACAGCCCGATCAAAAATTAACTACCTCCATATGTCCAATGCTACCCACAATAACGTGAAAACCAAATATTTTTTTTTACGCTGTACATTCGCCGGTAAGAATGTTCACGCTTCCAGAAAAATACACGAGCGTCCCTTGCAATCGCCGCTCTGTGTCAGATCTTGTCGAAATTACCCGCGCCGATTAGAAATTTTTAAGCAGCCTAGCACTGTTATTTTTATGGGAAAGGCCAGCAGACAGCCTCTACAACCTATTAAAAAGTCGCAGTTTCGCCCGAAAGGCGAAGCCTCAATTGCGATAGAAAATTACTAGAGAGGTATACGGAGTAAGGATAGTACTTTTATCTGCTGCATAAAACATTCGCTTACTAACTGAATTAACAAACCTGGTGTCAGCGCGCACAAACAAATATGAATACATCACCCTCGATGACCGCAGACAACCTCTGTCAAAACACTGGTGTGAGCAAGCGCGGCTGCAGCAGCGAGTGAAGGTTAGTGCGGTCTATCGCTTCAACGGAAACTGAGCAGCGACAGCACAGCGCATACAAATGTAATAGCCGTGTGGAGATCGCTTTCGAGATACGGTGCGCACGACAGCTCGCAGCCGCGCGAAGTACAAGTATACGCGGTTGCTGGCAACATAGAAGCCGCAACCCCTCCCTCCCGCGCTCCCTTCCCGCTTTCCTCCTTTCGCGTGGGAGGTTGAGCCGCCAGATCCCCTTGCGCGCGGTCGCAAGCCGGGCTCATATGCGTTTTTGTTGGTCCGACGACAGGCGGGCCGACACCATTGCGCAATCCGCCGTGTGTTTCCCGGGAGTGCACAGGATATCCGCGCAACTGACGAACCACACACACACACAAAGAACGCATACAAGCACTCCTACACCACGCGCCATCTCCCCCTGAAGAACGAGCAGGTCGGGCTCCCAAATGTCGGGTTTGATAAAATAAACTTTGGCTGTACTTTTCTCGGTCGTCAGTCGAGCCAACTGAACAATCAGTTGGCTCTTAACACTGAAAAAACGAACTATATTATTTTCAGAGCTAAAAATAACGCAATCAGCAGTAATTTAAAGCTAACGTTTAATGGTAAAACAATAAGTCACGTACCCACACATAAGTTCCTAGGCGTCCAATTCCATGAGCATCTCAGCTGGACACAACATGTCGCCTATCTTCGCGCTGAGGTGTCCAGAACAGTAGGTATGCTACACAGGTTACGTTTCATGCTACCATCATGGTTTAAACGACAGCTTTACTAATCCATCGTATTCTCACATTTGCACAACTGTATTTTAGTCTGGGGAACCACCACTCAGGGTAATTTAAATCACCTTCAAGTATTACAGAAGAAGTGCATTCGATTCATTGAACATTTATCATGACAACAGCACTCACTACCTTTCTAAAAAAAAAACGGTATCTTAACTGTTCCTAATATTTTTCGCCATCGCCTTGCGCTCAATATTTTCCCCAATTTAAAGGCTGATTCGACCACATTTGTAGCACCATTAAGAGACCCGAATCTAATTATGCACTTAGGCACAATATTTATGTAAAGAAAAAGATTAGAACATGTTACGGGACGCAGTTAGATTACCAGATACCTGAGTTATTAAATTTCTACCCGGAACTACTTGCTATCGTGAAACAATCAAAGTCAATTTTTTCATTTAAAACACGAGTGAAAGCCATGTTTGTGTGATCAGTCCCATGTACCTAAATGTATGTTATGAAATTATAGGGTTTTACGTGCCAAAACCACGATCTGATTGTGAGGCACGCCATAGTGGGGGACTCCGGAAATTTGGACCACCTGGGGTTCTTTAACGTGCACCTAAATCTAAGCACACGGGTGTTTTAGCATTTCGCCCCCATCGAAATGCGGCCGCCGTGGCCGGGATTTGATCCCGCGACCTCGTGCTCAGCAGCCCAACACCATAGCCACTGAGCAACCACGGCGGGTCACCTAAAAGTATGTAATGGAGCAAATGTACGAAAGTACCGAATTGTTTCCTGTTGTAATATTGTGCGCGCAAAGTGTCACATTGTCATTGCTTTGTTGCCCGGTAACATTTACAATGTCTTTTAATTATTATAATTATCCAGTGAATTTTGAACTTAATATGCTTGTCTCTATATGTTGCGCTTCCAGACCAAATCCCCCCCGCCCCCAACTTTTTATTCGTGTCCTATGATGTATGCAGTTTATACTTACACATATTTGTTGTACTACTACAATTTTTTTTTCGACAGCGCTGTTCGCTGTGTGCTGTACGTCTGGAAAACGAGGCATCGGCAGGCGCCAAACAGGCGCCTTTTGCCTCGTTGACTCTCGTAGGAAGGTGTCTCTGTTGTAGTTTTGTGTTTTTTGAATGTTTCCTGTCAAAATAAAGATTATTACTATTAATAATAATTCCGATGCACGTAAAATGAAGATGTGTGATAATATAGCACAGTGGATTATTTTAAACAGACGCCGTCATCTTCGAAACGATCTCAATTTAAGGTCTTCTGCACAGCTTCTTGTTGGAGCAATATCTCTGTATCCAACAGCTTCCGCTAAGCGGACGTTGGTGCGTCATGTGTTCGGCGTGCTGATTGCATCGTATAAATGATTGAATAAGCGATGGATAAAGTTTATGTAAATCGTAATGTTAAATATTTTGGGCAGTGCTCTCAATATTAGGCGAATGTAAGTGACACTCAATATTAGGAAAAGGGGGGAAGGAACAAACACGGCAGAAGAACCTAGGAGTAGAGCTCATCATGGACTCTCAGTATTAGGCGAACGTAAATGACATTCAGTCTGTAAACGCAGGAAAGGATAAAGACGACAGAAGAGCATACGAGGTGCTCACTGGCTCGTCATGCGTTCTTATGTCATGTTTTTCCCAGCACGATTTTCCTAAGAATAAATAATGTACGCCAACTCACCCAGTTCGACTTTGTAGTAATCACCATAGGCTGCCTATCAGTCACGTGCGCAAATCGCCAAATCACGACGGGCGCAAAATTATGATGATGCTATCCTCCAAACAAGTATTCTAGGGTGTGTCACAGGACCCGATAAAGTTTCGAGGTTGGACAGCTTGTAATTACAAATTCCACTTTTCTGATGCAGTACTACCACAGCTTTACTCTCCGTTCCTGTTGATCTATTTGCTGCTCAGCTTTGCTAAATTAAACGGCAAAATGACCGTAAACATATGTAGGTGTTGTTTTCGAAGGCTGCCTCTAAATGGCTTTGAGTGCTGCTCAAATTATGTGTTCAATAGATGCTCAAGTATTTATTTTTGCAATAGCTTTATTGTATCATATTTATATAGTACGTAACAGCAGGCCTCGTCAACAGGCCTCAAAGCTTACGGACCGATCCCATAAACAAGATTACGTTCCCCTCGTTTTTCCTGATAAGGAACATAAATGGGTGATCGACGACAACGCTTGTGACCGGCTTATCACTGGGGGCACTGGACCCCATTCCTATCTCCGCTGTAGCAGCCGCGGCCTCCGTGCCTTCTTCGTCGACTTGAACGAACGCCTTGTGGAAGACCTGCGAGACAGAAGCCTTGCCGCTCTCAAAGATACCAGAAAGGTCCGCGCTGTCGCTGAACAAGTCTTTGGCTCCGAGGGCAGACAGCGCATCGTTCAATGAAGCAGAGTACTCGAGCTTGAACTTCGGAAGAGTAAGCTCCACGTTGTCTTTCATGGCGAGGCTATTTAGAGCCGAGCGAAGACGCGACTCCGTGAGCTGCCCTTCCAAGAAAGGCAGTCCTTCCACTTCATCGGGGACGAGAATTACCATCGAAAATGTTTCGCCAATGTACGGCATTTCCACTAACGTCGCCTTCAACTCCGTGGATTGGCCGACCTTGAATCGTGCCTCCCTCTGGAACATCATTTCCACTTCCACACTGCTTCTGGAATTGAGGTGAAAAGGTTTGTTTTTTGAGTGTCTCTCATCAAACCGCTGTTGCCACGTGCCCTTGAAGTAAATAGCGTTGAGTATAATGAATACGGTGCTTTCTGTCACACTACCGGGCGGAATGAGCTCTTTGATCTTTGATTTCGTTTCGACCGAGACCCACTTGTTGGCCTCCTTTCGGACTGACTCTGGGTTTTTCTTGAAATCAACTGACATGATGCGAGCCCTGAAGTCTTTTTCCAGAAGCGCCTCGAATTCCCTGTGGACCTTAAGCTCGCGCGCGCTGTACATCAGGTTGGCCGCGTGAAAGCTGTTATCAGAGTCCCAGCTGTATGGTAATTCATTCAACAACTGCCCAAACTGCTCGTGTATTTTGTCACTTTCAGTGACGTGAAGAACGGCCGCCAGTTGCTTTGCAGTGTTACCACGTGCGCCGGCGAGGGTCATTGAAAGGGCGCTGCCTACGCTGTACGGGGAGTAGCCGATGTTGTCTTCCTTATTAAGAGAGTGTAGTTGGGTGTACAGGTCGATGGAGAGCTTCAGCAGGCAGACCCCGAGCGCGGATGACGTCATTGCACAATGCGATCTAGAAAAAAAAAAGAGTAAAGACAAGATAACGTTAGAGTAATATAGATAAGGCCAAAATTTTAAGGAAATAAGGAATGCCCAGTTTGCAAGGTTAATTATCATGAAATTGTAGATCTCACTAGGCATATATAGCTTCCTACAACTGATGCTTAACTCGATTTATTATTTCATCAGAATAAAAATATTACGGCAGATAAACGCGCATGTGGGAGCATGTAAGCTTTCTCGAAATGTTTCAGATAAGTGGGAATCAAAAAGACACGTGCTGCGTGCAGTACTATTTTATTTCCAAGTACGCGCAAGGAACTCTTATCATTGTTTTGGCATCGCATAATGTTCATGTTGTTTGGCTTCGCGCATGTGTTCCTGTTCTGTACGGTGGTTCGGCGCCACACCGAATACGTGGTGGCCCATCATGACGGCAAGACCGGCAAGACCATGCAACAAACATGACCCACCCTTCTACGGACTGCAGTGTGTCTGGCGCCGGCCCATTTTTGATTCCACCATCTGCGCAATCGATCCTGTTCAATAATACAGTCTCCTGTGCCCGCTCTTTATGCGGAAGGAAGCCAACATAAAATATAGCCTCCTCGGTGGCTCTAGGGCAGAGACGTACAAATACCCTCGTCCACGCCATCGCCAACCAGACACAACAGCTCCAGGTTCTGACGACCGCCTTCGCATCCATCAGCGGTTGCGTCCTGCCTGGGAACGCTGTCCACTGTTTCCTGCAGCCGGCTTTCGTAGATATGCTAGTGTTCCGCGGCTTTCAAGAACGACGTCATACTTTGGGTTGAAACTATCAGTGCCTTGGGTGATCGTTATGCTTGGCCAGAACAGAATAGATGGCTGATAGCAGCAAAACGCCATTGCGGTGCCGCCAAGGCATGGAAAAACTACGAAGGCGGTCCTGGCCTGAATGGAGTTTAGCTCTGATAGGTGCTTTCGGCTCGCTCCCATATGTCTGCGACGAGCCCGGTAAGCACTGCTCTGCGGCCGGAGCTCCTGAGGTGCACCACCGTGACGTGGCAGTCGTGCCCAGCAACGCCTCGACAGAGAGGTCCACAGGCGGCCCCACTCACCGGGTGTCGCCCCCGGCTCTACCGAAGACGGTGTTAAGCGCATGGTCACCACCGCTCCTCTTTTGACATGGCCGTCGAAGCCAGCCGAGCTTCTGCGACTGCAACCCCACGAAGCTCGGGAGCAGCACCATCTCGCCGCTGTAGCTGCACCCAACAACGTTTTTCCGGCAGGCTCGCGGCCTGCCCCGCTGTATACACCGGTTGCGAGCTACTTTTCCCGCCGTGGGTCTCGGGCTCTGCTTCGGCATCCTGAGCCACACCATCGCTGCCACAGCCCGAGATAGTTTTCCATGCACTGTAGTTGGTGAAACAATCTCCACGATCCATACAAGAACCACAGCTCATGACTTCAAAGCAGCCATTGGCCGAGTTTGGATACTTAGGCCAGGTATCTCCTTCTGACGGCACGGCTTCTGACCAGGACAGTTCGGTTGCACGCGACTTTCTGCCGAGTCTTGCCAGGTCGAGCCCCTCGGAGTGCCTTCGACCGGCAGCTGCAACTCTGCGCAAGCGCAAATCGCGTCGCGCACCGGCGTGGAAACTCGCCCAGCAATTGCCTCGGACACCTTACATACCAGCCCGACGTACTAGAAATGACCACAACCGGTCCAATCGTCCCCGTTGAGTGAGACAGACGGCAGTTCAGTGTCCGAGACCGCCTGCCATGTTTTACCAAATGCTACAAGATAAGCGTCGGTGAGACATGCGACCCGAGCGCAACAATCAGTGCCGAGTGTTAGCCAGCGCCACCACTCGCAAGCCAGGGCGGCGGATATGGCACATCCTTTCTGCCGCAGGGGTCACGAGCACGTGATCCTACTGGGTGAAGGTAACTGGTCAATAAACCCACATGTGTTACCTGAAGGCATCATTGTTGCCGGCTTCGAGCCCTCGTTATGTAATGAGCGAGAAGAGAGAACCGAGGGGCTGATTATTATTAATCTTATCATAAGAAGACAACAAACAATGACACCAAGGACAACATAGGAAAAATTACTTGTACTTACTAATTGAATTAAAGAAATGATAGATTAATGAACAAGACAATGGAAGAAAAAACCACTGTCCGCAGGTGGGGAATGATCCCATGTATATATATATATATATATATATATATATATATGCTTGTATATAGTAATCTTTATTCTGAGAAAGCCTAGTTTGCGCCCTAGGTGGGCGGCCTGCTTATTCCCGGTAGCCGCGGGCCATGACCATCTCCCGTGCCCGTGCGATCAGGCTGCGCTGTTTCTTCGGCTTGGGGTCTGCAAGCTTGGCCTCCCACTGCTCCTCGGTCAGTGTTTGGGTGTCTGTGGTGCCATGTTTGCGTACAAATCCCTATACCATATGACAAAGGGTGTCGGGGACGTCACAGTACTTGCAGATGTATGAGTGCTCACTGGTTGAGATTTGGTTCAATAAGATACCTTGGGCGTAGGTATTGGTTTGCAACTTTCTGAGGGGTACTGCCTCTTCCCTAGTTAGGCTGGGGTGAGGTGGTGGGTAAGTTCTTTTGTTTATCCTGTATAAAATTAGAATAACTGATTAATACATCTAATATTAGTTTAATGATAATAATATTGAATAATTGGCGGCAGTAATAAACTGGTGATGTTGCTGTCGGCGCGTCAGGGTTGTTGCAAAAATGGAAAGAGAAGAAATAAAACACAAAAGGAAAAAATCAGCTGTGGTGAAACCTTTTGCAACGGCGTTCCGGCTCAGTTGACGCGATCGTTTTAAATGTGCCATGAAGTTTCCTGGCAATTCATCTATACACCGTTCAGCACACGGATTTAATTTATATGGCACCGGAAAAGCGACTAGTAGACATGCATAAGCTACGAAAAGCAAGTAAGAAAAAACGAAGTAACAGACGAGCCTAGAGTAAGGTTGACGAGCGGATGTCAGAAGAAGACATAGTCAACCACGTACTGAAGGGCATAGCGGACGACGTTTTTAATGTTCTAGTATATCAGAGTTTTTCCACGATCGCCGACGACATTAATGAATGTCGACGCTTCGAAGAAGCAAAAAGTCGTCGCATCGCGTACTAGTTCACGTGTCTTCCAAATACAGCTGCTACGTCGTCGTGCGAGCACCTTCATTCTCCGCATCAGCCGCGAACGTCCGAGAGCCTCGTTCGTGTCGTTCGGCGAGAGGTCGAAGCCGCGGCACCAGTTGGCTTCCAGACATGTGCTAACGATTCTCGACCGACAGTTTCCCGCGTACAGTCTGTCGTACGAGAAGAGTTGGCGAACCTTGGCATTCAGGCTGTCTGTTCCGTCAACCGATCGGATACCTATACCTTCCCTACGATCCCTTCTTCGCGACGCCAGTACCTCTCTCGGCCTTTCCGCAACCCAGCGGAATGGCGAACATTCGATCACCGGCCGGTTTGTATCAACTGCCGACGCGTTGGCCACATTTCCCGTCACTGTCGCAATACATGGACGCCATCGCAATATCAGTTTATGTTCCCTCCTTACCGCCGCTCACCAGGTACTCGTCCACCACCGGAAGATTCCACAGAGTCATACAACTCTACTCAGGCATCCCCATCTACACAGCAGAGTCGATAACCTTCACGACAAAGTTCCCTGTCTCGCTCACCCACTATTCGCCGTTCTCCGTCCCTCATGTACCGGCGCTCTGCAGGAAATTGACGGGAGCAGCTCCAAGGGGTGACGCTGCTAGAACGACCCGAGCTGCCATTCCTCTACTGACCTTACCAACGGATAGGAATTTACTTGATGTGTACGTAGAAGGTGTCCCTGTGACTGCTCTGCTTGATACCGGTGCGCGCACCTCTGCGTTGAGCAACCTCCTTCGTCGTCATCTCCTTAAAGTCCTGACACCTGAGGCGTCCTGTGTTGTGGGAGTCACTGGCGGAGAGAGAGAGATACAACTTTATTCGTCCGAGTGGGTAGCTAGTTCATGGGCTCCTCAGGAAGGCCAGATGGCCACCAGGCGATGTGTGACGGCGACCTCTTCGGCTCGCTCCATGGCTCGTAGTTGCACGTCCGGATGGGAGCTAAGCAGCAATTCCTCCCACGATGAAGGCAAGGGAGAGGCCAGGAGATCGGGTGGAGGGGGATCCTCTTCGAAGTCCCAGAGGATGTGACTGAGCGTAGCTAGCTCGCCGCACAGGTGACAGTACAGACTTAATCTATCCGGCTAAATGTCAAGAGTATACGTAGGGGTTCGGGTATGAGTTTGTCTGTAATCTGCGTCAGGTGACCTCCTGACGCTTCTTTAGTTTACTGTGTGGTGCGGGCCTAGTGGTGTAGTGTAAGGCGGCAGTACTGGGTTATGTCGTGATATGAGTGCAGGACTTCGTTTGAGGTCTCCGGGTACGGGAGGCCCACCGCTCGGCTGACGAATCCTCGAGAATTTTGGTGGGCCGCTTCGTTCCCTGGATTCCCCACGTGAGCCGGGACCCACATCAACTCTACTGAACGTGGTTCTTCACTGTTTTGTAGTGACTGTAGGAGCTTTAGTGTAGTGTGTGCGACTATTCCTCATGCAAAGTTCGTATGGCGGTTTTCGAGTCGCTCATAACTATACAGGCGTCAGTTGAGGCCACGGCCAAGAGAACGAAGCGGCCTACCAACATCGTAACCTCAACAAGCGTCAGGAGGTCAACTGACGCAGGTTACAGACACACTCACACCTGAACCCCTAC